>NC_044928.1:27952561-28064998 GCF_003576645.1 Ipomoea triloba | reverse complement strand
GCGGGCACGAATATATATAGGGGTTCCTGCCATACAAGCTGATAGCGTAAATGTAAACGGGTCTACGATTACGCTACGGATACGTGTGTTACGTGTGGTGAAGGATGCCGCTCGGCCGGTTAATCGGTCGCTCTACCGGTTGACGACTGAGCGGTAAGAAGCTATATCGCTCTACAGGTGACGAACAGTAACAAGGAGAGAGCAAGAGAGACGAATGAGCAAATCGCAAGTGTATTAGTGTAGTCATGATGAGTCCTCTCCCTCCAGTGAGGGGAATGACCCCTCTTTATACAAAGTGGATTCACTATGCACATGGTGTCTGATATGCAAGTGGAAGGCATATGGGCTGTCACTCCGCAAAATGCGCATCGGTTTGCTCGAAGTGGTTGAGTTGCTCGAGGTGATGAAAACACGGATCCCCTGTTCCCGAAAAGTTGTCGGTCGTCACATCAAGCAACTGTCGCGCTCGTGAGCCTCCAATCCACAAGGTGTGTTGCTTCCGATCATGCGGCCGACGGACCGGGTGACCGTCGACAGACCGGTTGGATGACCGTTGACGGACAGGTTGGGTGACCGTCGACAGACCGGTTGGATGACCGTTGACGGACAGGTTGGGTGACCGACGGACAGGTGATTTACGGACTGACTAGTACATGTGCATATTTACCCATCACAAGCATTGCCATTAACTTAAGTATGAAGTTATGAATAAAATGTCGTTTTCATTTTTGATGGGCCTACATGTTTAATTTCCACATGCTCCACACTAAGCCTAAATAAATACGGAGTATTTTAATCCTAGTATAGGTATGTAGCTAAAAAGGTAATTGACCACTCTCGCTATTTATAAAAGAGAAAATAAAAGATATTGTGCAATAATTGTATATGTATATGTGCGAGAGTAGATTTTATTGGGTATTATAATGGATTATTAATGATTGGAGTTTTAATTTATTTGTGATAATGTAAAACCTATGTCTATATACAATATTTTTTTTTTAATAAGCATAACTTTTTAGAAAGTACAGAGTAGTATATGTTATATACTTTCTTAAATAACTGGGGTTTGAAGTTTGAGCTTATGATTATCTATTTGAAATGATAATTGAGATGTCATTACACTACATGATAGTTGGTTAAAACTTATGTCTATATAAAAGAATATACAACAAGAATGAGTGTTTTTTTAGTAATACTAGCTCTATTACATTGTAATACAAAGAGTCAATATCGCCTGCACTACTAATACTCGATTTCATGACATCTCATTTGAGAGAATCATTACATGCCACTTGACCACAATGTCATTACTGTGAGCATAAATATAATATGTGCAGTCCAACTATCAGCTTAGGCTTTTAGTTGAGATGGAATACATGCTTTAATTTGATATCAGAGCCGCATAAATATAATATGTGCAATCCAATTATCAGCTTAGGCTTTTAGTTGAGATCGAGCACATGCTTTAATTATTACCAATGAAAATGAGTGATTAGTCAAAGGGAAATACCATCATTTTCTTGAAAATGGACTTCCCCTCTTTTTTGGGGAAGTCATTTTTCAATTTTTACACCACTACCACCACCACTGCCACAGCCACCGCCACCAGCACCACTACCACCACTGCGGTCACTGCCACCACCGCTACCACACCATCATTATTATTATTTTCAGAAGTCACTTTTCTGATTTCCAAACACATCCTTAGAAGAAAAAAAATCAATATCATGAAATTGTATTTATTACTATAAATAAAAAGGTGATGAGTATTATACTTGTATATTTCTTTTAAGAGAAAATGATGGTAACATTTTTGAAAATTAAATGATAATTATTTACAAAAATAACCATCCCTTTTAACATTTTAGAATTTTTGTAATGTTATACTCCGTATATTTTAACATATTCAAATATATTATATAAAAATATTTGTTTTTCAAATACTTTTTTTTTTGTGCATCATTTACAAAAGTCAAACTTCCAACATTATAATTATATAAAAAATATTTTTTTTAAATACTTATCAATCAAAATAGGTCGCGCTAAATGTTACTCACTGAGACTCAAATTCATAACCTCTTATATAAGAGTATAACTCGGTACTACTAGAACATAAGGTTTTGATAACAAAATTAGGGTTTTAATCACTCAATGATTTCAATTCTCTCCAAATGGTGGTGCAAAGTATTTTACTATTCCATCCAAAAAAGGATGAGATATTGGGATTAGAAAAAGCATAACAAAAAGGAAAAAGCAGCATTACTATAAGCCAATAATCTAATCCGCCAGACATTGATCGATAATGTACAGGACAACTTGTTTTCCTTGTTTGTAACGTCCCTTTATTATTATTATTATTTTTTAGGTGAAAGCTCATAGTCTCTAATTAAATGGATGTTTTGGATTAAGCAAACTTTATAATAGTTCTAAAGAATTATTAGGAGTTAGACTAAACCAGTTTAGATTGTTCATAGTTAATCTATTTAAACTAAAAAGACCAGTTGATAACATTTTCTATATGGAATTGAAATTACTAAACTAATTGTCTGACTAACTCAACTAGAATTATTCTCATTAAAATTTTTTAAAGGTGTCAAATAAACTATTAAACTTATTATTTTTTATTTCGTTATTTTATACAATTAAAGAACCAATAAAACAAAACATGCCATCAAATCTTACCAGAACTCATTTCTTTTTATTAATCAGAGCCATGTATTGTATTGGATCTGAGGATATGATTCTGACCAGTGACAATAAAACACTGTTTTGATTGGCAATTAGGTCTAGAAAATGTGATTTGCAAAAAAAAAAAAGAAAAAGAAAAAAAAAGAAGTGCAAATATGATTTTATAACTTTTTATTTTTATTAATTAATCAATTTTATGATTGATAGAAATAGTTCAAATATGGACAATTATAATTATCACGAATACGGAAAAAAAAATGAAATGCTTTTGTAATGGATTAAATTTGTTAGTACAAGGAGTGTTGTCTCCTTCCTCTAGAGCATGTTCTCACGAGTGAATCTTTATTTACCAACTCTTAAGGCGAATAGGAAAACTCATAATTATTATCCAAGAGTGAGTGTATATTAAGTAAATCACATTCATGTGTAATAGTTTACAAATCACATAAAAGAGATAAATCACACTAAGTAACAAACTTGACAAAGAAAGCATTTGACAATAATCAAATTCGTGACCACCAATTTCAGGGTAGTTAAGTTAATCCCTTCCCTTTAATATTTATAGCAAATCCAAAAATATAAATGATGCACTTAGTAGACACAAAATGTCCATTATGGACACATTGAAGTTTGTAAATTGTTGCAAAATTTCATCAAGTCGGCAAGGGTAGGTGTGGGCACCCATATATACTAGTTGAGTAGTTGGATTAGATATATGATAGATAAGGGTGATAGTTGATTACTTGATTATCTATTTCTCCTACTAAAGTTCTTTTTCCCTACCCATTATACCTATGCAATTAGCTCCACAATTCTAAGTATAATTCCCCTACTTATACTTACCCCCATCACAAAATCAGATACAAAATAATAGGCTTGGATTTAGATTTTTGTGATTTAACACACTAAAATTATTGTGTTCATATTGTTTGCATGAATCTATTACGTTGCATTAGCAAACAATTAGTGATGCTTTTCTTGTTTAAACTAGTTTTACACGCTCATTGCACGACTGATATATTGTTCAATGTTTGTATTTAAATAAGAGTAATTAAAAGTATATCATATCAATGCAATATTATATAGGAGAAGTTCATTATAGTTGATATTAAAATTAATGTTTAATTTGCACTACTTTTTTAAAAATAATTATCTAAATAGTTATTGTAGTTGCTATGGTATTAGGGAGTAGATACTATTTTTGGTTGGAGTTACTCTATGTTTTGTTCGCTTTTGGAGGCCTGTCATTGTCTTCGTCTTCATTGCTTGTCCGCTTATTTTTTGTTGGTATGTAGTGTCTCATGTGTAATTGGGTTATTTGTGCTAGTTTGCAAAAAGAACAAATTTGCTCTAAATACTTCATTGAATGTTCACAATTTACATACTGAATGTTCATAATTTTGTAAAAGGCAAATTGTGAATATTAACTATATAAATTGTGAACATTCAGTATTTAAATTGTATATTTTAGACATGGGTCAACCTTGCAAGGTGGACCCGAGTCCATGGTATCACTATTGTAATGGAGGCCCACTAGGCCTATATTTTAACCGATGTGGGCCTAATAATTTCAAGATCCAAAATGAATGTCAATAACCCATTGAGCCTTTGGTCTCAATCCAAAACAAAATGGACTCAAATGTTTAGCAAATTGGGCCACATATCTGATTCCTTATCGGACATTCGGACTAAACTAAAAACGACGTAGTTTTACCCCGTTAACTCTTTCTTCTTCTTCTTCTTCCTCCTCTAGTCTTCCCTTCAGTTCTCACTGCCCCGTCTCTGCAGCTACTGCCGAAGCTGACCATAAAACCCTTAATACTCATCTCCGGCTCCCTTTCGTAGCACAGGACCAGTTGCAGATGGCGGCGGAGGTTGCGACTTCATCATCAACCTCCGGATTGACGGAGAGGAGAGGAATTCCGGCGGCGGTGTTCGTCGATGATGTTCAGGCTTATCTCACCGATTCCGGCCTTGAGGTCAACTCCGCTCTCGCCTTCTTCCAAGAAAGGTGTCTCTCTCTCTTTAGAAAATTTCTTTCGCATGTGTTTCGGTGTCGGAATATATTGTTTGGTGTGTTATTGGTTTGGATCGAATCTAAGGATTTTACTGTTTGCTGCTGTAGATTTGCCCTAGCTTAACTCAATGTATGACATATTGACATGTATTAGTATATTGGAATCTATTTTGAGTTTTCTGTTCTCTGTTTGACTTCGGAATCTATTGACATGTATCCACATTACTGAAGTGCGCGCAATTTTTTAAAAAAAGTTTGAGTTTGCTGATAGTTGATTGTTGTAGAAACTTGAAAAAAAGTTTCCTTTAATAGCTTCATCAATAATGCTGGTGGCTTTATATGCATTTAGATGTGAAGTTATGATCTTTGAATTCTATTGCACCAAAAAAATGATCTTTGAATTCTATGGTGTTGGAAATGCTAAGCTGAGGTATTGGCGTATTGCCAAGTTTGATATCCTACTGTGAATGTCCTTTGTTTTTAATTTGTATTTTTAATGATTAGTTCTGAATTTGGACTTATATACTCTTTATTTTCCTTGATGATTTAATATCTAGTTTAGCTCTTTGTAGTGTTTGTTTGTTCCTACCAAATTTTGGATGTAATTTATTTATACATTCCCCAAATTGACCAACCTAGCTTAAAGAGAGCCAGGATCCTTTCCAGAATGCAGTCTGGACTCTTCCAAACTATTGTTCAAATTAAGTCACATCATCAGCAAAATAGTGAACAGTCAAATATTTTAAAGTACATTATATCTTAAATTCCTTGATATCCCAATTTTCCACAGAGAGGAAGAGTGATTTTATCTTCTGAATATATGTGATATTAGTGATTTAGTGGGAGAGTGATTTGGGCACCAGGCATAGCAAAACTAGCTTTAACTGATGCCTAAAGGGCATTGACCTATCACTTTCTGTTAAATAAACATCATGGTAACTTAGAACATACCTTACTTGCATGTCCTTAGAACATCAGGGATAGTGATCTTTTCTTAAAATATTGTTTCTGCACTTCTGTCATTTTCTTATGCTCAAAGTATGCAGCCTATATAATACAAATAATACATCCTATAAACTAAGTGGCTCACGCAGATCTTAAGTTCTTCATCAAAGAAAATGATGTGGACATAATTCTTTCTCTTTCCCTTTTCTTTTAATGCAATCTTATTTGCAGGAGTACTTCTAAGGGATATAATTTAATACCTCTCTCCTTTTTGTGTAATAACATTTTACTTTCATTTGCAGACTTCAGCAATACAGAGTGGTTGAAATGAAACTTCTGGCTCAGCAGAGAGATCTTCAGGTGCATTTCAATGATTAATGTTTTGAATGATAGGCTATCATAGTTTGCCCATGCTAATGGATCATTTATTACTGTTCTTGCTTTTACTTATGCTAATTAAGTGGTGCAAATCTTCACTAGGAATTTCTTATGAAGCAAGTATTTTATTTTCCCTGCAGCTTTAGTGGATGAGATGGTTTGAAATTGTATTACATGGTTGAGTATGTAATGTCACCATATGGTTAGTCGAGGCAGCGTTATATTTCAAAATTTGAAAATATGTAGAATAACAAGAATCATTGAAATTCTAGTTTCCACTCATTTAAATATCAAGCTGGACAGTTTCTATTCTGGAAACTTGTACCTTTATGATTATTTTGGTTGTAGGATTAGAACCTAGGTTGAAGTTTCTGTTACAATACAATAACTCTCTGAAAGGGATTTAGTTCTGAACTATAGTGAATTAGTGAGAACCTTTATACAAATTCTGTGCAAATGATTATTTACCTTCTGCTTTAACTTAAGTGAGAAAAGAGCTGATGCTTGTATTCTCTCACCAGGCAAAGATTCCTGACATTGAGAAGTGCTTAGATATTGTTGCCACTTTGCAAGCTAAGAAGGCCGCCAGTGAGGTTTGTTCTAATGCTATGCATTTCTTCAGATATTGACTGTTTCTTGCTGCCTCATTAATCTGTTAGACTAGTTCTTTAGTCATCACTATGTTATATTTGACCTGTGTAATTCACTGGCAAGCATGCTCATTTTCTGATTTAATTATATATGCTCTATTTATATTTTGAGGTGTGGCTGCTTTCTCTATCAAGATATTTACCAAGGTAACTACAGCAACCTTGTTTGTTGAAGCATCCAATAAGAGATTATGACTATGGACTGTGAATAATACGTAATCCAATCTGACTTGTGGATTGTTTTCTTAAATGAGTTATCCTATGCTTTTTGAACTTGGGTGATTTTGTGAGTGCCCGTTTATAATCTTTAGCTCATGCTAGTGAAATAAAGTTATTGTTTGACTTCTTTCATTAATTAATTTTCTGCTCAAAGTTTGTAACATATACCCAAGTTATGATTACCTTTGAATTTAAAATATTTATAGGTTATAAATTAATCCTTCACTGTATATTGGTTGCAGGCTCTAATTGCAGATTTTGAAGTGTCAGAAGGCATTTATTCCCGGGCTCGTATTGAAGATACAGATTCTGTATGTTTGTGGTTAGGAGCAAATGTAATGCTGGAGTATTCTTTTGACGAGGTATGTATATATGTTACAAGTAATCATTCGACTCAAGCTGTCTAGCATTGTTTTTGGTTCTTCATCACAAAAGATCTTGCTTCTTCTGTTTGTATTTTGCCCAAATTCTTATCGAACTATTTGACACCTGCTATCTACTATCATTACCATACCACATACACAGACATACAGCATTTAAAAAGTTTATCAAATTCATGGTGCAGGCTACTTCTCTTCTTCAAAAGAACTTGGAGAACGCAAAAGCTAGCTTGGAGGTTCTTGTAGCTGACCTCCAATTTTTGAGGGACCAAGTGACAATTACTCAGGTATTTCTTATTTCTACTCTTATTTTGGTTATAACACATTAAACTTGTTCACGAGTACTTGGAGATGCAAACCTGCAACCGATATGGTTAAAGACTTAAAGTACTGTCTCCATTTGTTTGCTGTGTTATCCCAATTTACATGTTGACCTGATGAATGCATCTCTAGCTGGAGATATTCTGGCCTTTAAGAGATGGAAAACATGTCGAGCACATTTTTAGGATGTTGGCTATATCATTTTGGTTTATCCTTAGTCATTAGCTACTATTACATTTAGCTTATGATCATAATGCTGCTTCTCTCAGGTCATGACTGCTCGCATATACAACTGGGATGTACATCAACGCCGACTTCGACAAGTTTCTACCCCAAAGGAGTCATGAGGTGCTGCTGCTCAAACCGATGGTAAACAAAAAAAAAACAATGGCACTCGCCTTTCCTTATTGAACATGTGTCCCAGCTTGCTTGATTTTCAGCATTCCTTAGCAAAATCTTCATCAATTTTTGGATGTGTACCTCTTTTTAGGATAAGTGTATTAGTCCGGATTCCTTCATGTGTGTCCCAAGATACTTAATGTATGTGTTTTCCAATGTCTTTTATTTAATCATAGATCATCTGTTGTCTGTTCATCTAATATCATATTTTCTACCCTGATTTGTTTAAGTTGCCAATAAATTGTGTAGGTTTTACTTTTTAGTCCCATATTTGCACCGACGCAATTGTCTAAGTTTTGTATTATCAAACACAATCTCGAAAATGATGGTCAAGTAGGTCAAATAGAATTTTTGTACCTGAAATTTACAAATTTGATTATTGCTAACTCCCTTTAGGTTGAACCTGTTTGCATATGGTTTTCTTAGTGTAATTACCTTTCTGGTATAATTTATGAGTTATTATACAAGAGTGGGTGAGCTCGGTGGGGTTTATGAGTTTATCCATTGCATACGAGTATACGACATACTTTTGAATAATGGTTGTGAATTTCTTTCGTCACCCTGAAAATTGAAGCTTGTTGCAACTGGCTCTTAAACTGATCAATTAGTTTAGTTATATCTAATTGTTTTGACATGTCTTTAAATTGATCAATTAATTGAGTTATATCTCATCGTTATGGCATCTCTTTAAATTGATCAATTAATTGAGTTATATCTCATTGTTATGGCATCTCTTTAAATTGATCAATTAATTGAGTTATATCACATTGTTATGACATCTCTTTAAATTGATCAATTAAGTGAGTTATGTCCCATCATTTTGAACTCATGTATTAATTTGGGTGTAGTGATCAAGCAAATACCCGAGTTCAAATTCTCAGTGGGAGAGAATCTCAGGCAAAAAGTAAACACTCATATCCTGCATCATTAAGGCACATTCCGGGGGTGAGGGTCCTCAGATCTAGAGTTTAAACTTAAAACCTATGTATTATGAGTAGGATCAAAGGGGTTTGACTCTAAACCTATGTATTATGCGTAGGATGAAAGGGGTTTGTCGGCATTACCACCCAGAAAAGGTTTGTGGAGGGGGGCCCTCTCTTTATTATATACTATTTCAGTGAAATTGTGTTCATGTGTTGAGCATCTTCCTGCATGGGGTTTCAGACTCCGTGTTGACAAATTGAACTGATCGCAACAGAATTGCAGAAACCCCAAACTGTTAACGTCAGGTTTTGAAAGCATAAATGGAATACTTCTTTGACAATTCTCTCAAGTCTCAACAATTGAGGTCTTCCATGAAAAGTTAAATAACATCAGTGTTTTAGGAAACTAACATGTTACTATATCTTGTTTGGTAGGCGGAAGGGATGGGTTTTTGTGGGCCAACAAGGATTTTTTTTTTATTTTTTTTTAAGAATACAACAAAAAAAAAAGTTTTTTAATTGACTTGGTCACTAATTGCACCGCAAATTATTGTGGATTCTGGTTTTAAATGTTCACAATTTATCTTCTAAAAGTTCACGTTAACATACACAATTTAAATGTTTTGACTTAGAAACGCAATTTATATTATAAAAGTTCACAATTCTAATTCTAAAAATACACAATTTGACCATGGTCCATCTTGCAAGGTGGACCCTGGTCCTGTGGTCTAGTGTGGCAGTGTTGTACTTTTTTTTTTCCCTCGGAATCTGAGAAAGACTCTTGCTTGTAGTAATGCTCTTATCCTTTTCCGTTAAAAAAAAAAAAAAAAAAACCTTGACAAAAACTCAATAAAAACCATCACTAAAAACGCTCTTGAAAAGAGTTATCAATTTAAGGTCTATATGGCAACTTGCCTCTTGCTAATTGCACAAAAAATAACATTCTTGCAAAATTTTGCTAGATTTAATTTTTCTGATTAGTTAATTTTTAAATCATGTGACTTTTTAATTAGATAATCTATTAATTACAACATGTTGTGACATGAAGTATGGGTCTACAAAGTTGTAGGTGATAGAGGGCAATTCTCAAAGGACTAGAGCAAGTCTTAAAGGACTACAAAAGTAGATAGAGTGGTATTTGTTTTACGTTTGTATTTATACTCACATTTACGGCTTAATTCAAAAAATTATTATATATTTAAAACTAAAAATAAGCTAGGTAGACCCACAAATGTAAGAGTGTGAGTGCAAAAGTGATGATTAAAAATAACAATTTTCAAAAAGTAATGGTAGGTAGAAGAATGGAGGATGGTGTTTGTAAATGGCATATATCGACATCAATTTACTTAGTCTTTGGTGATATTGATTGTCACAAGTGTGGAACCCAATCTAGTCCTGTGCCTTGACTCCTTATTCAGTCTTCCACGGCACCTTCTACCAATTACACTCTTACTTAAATCTCAATCATATTTTGTTCAGAGCATCCACAACAATAAAATTCAATAAATTTTTTGACAGACCAAATAAAAAAGAGAAAAGAAAAAAATAGAAATTAAGCATTTCTATGTGGTCGTTGACTAGCGGCCACACTAGTACCACGGGTACGCGCAACTTACACCAGCTCTTCTTTTTCTTTTTTCTTTTTTTACGTTTTTAAAAATTGAACGGAAAAAAAAACCCAACCGAACCTTAACTCAAAATCTTCTCTCTCTCATTCAAGTATGCAAAAAAAAAAAAAATCTAATGGGATTGCCCTACATATCAATCATATATATTTTTTTTTTGCATATAACTACTAAATCAGATTGGTTGGCGTAAGTGACTATGTACTCTCATCTCTTAAGAGAAGTATGTAGTTCAAAATCACCTCTTATATATATATATATATATATATATATATATATATATATATATATATATATGTGGCTAGCACATTTTCTTTAACTGGACCCATTCGGTGTAAAAGAGAATTAATCTGAGTATGATACAAATTTAAAAAGTCTTTAATACTCAGAAAATCTTATGGTCTAATAAATATAAACCTAACCACTCAAATGATAAAAGAGATAATTGAGATTGAAGGAAGGTGAAAAGGGAGAAAGATGTTGATATAGAAAAGAGTGAAATATATATATTTGTCAGAATGTTGGTTGTTTGACGCGGTTTTGTGTCTTATTGTGTGAGATCAGAAATCAAACAATATAATAATGGGTGCAATAAAGGTGTTGACCTTTGACTTTGATTGGATGGGATCTTGTGGGGGCTCTCTACAAACTCCCAAAACAAAAACATCACCGCAGGTTCTGTCACACACTTTCTTAATTCTTTAAAAAACTAGGGATAATAATAATGGCCGCAATCATCGCTGTGTGTTCTCATTTACTCCTTCTTCGAGCTCACACTGCTTAGTCAACCCTAACTGGTTTGGTTTAGGAACCGGACCAACTAAATACATTTTAAGTATTTAACATTATATTATTCATTAACATGTCTTCGGTTTGAGGTAGATTCAAAAACTATTTCGAGTGTAAGTTAATGGTAAAATAATATAACAATGTTTAAAAAATATTAGGAAATGAGAGAATACTAATTAATAGGGAATATACCCCGATACGTCGACTTGTGTGCCTAAAGAACCTGATCGGAACTGACTAGCTACCCGTTTAATGAGGAGCTCTTCCCGACTTTATCCGAGCTCGGGTAAGTTAGTGACCGACCCGACATGAAGGGGTTGACCTTTAATACCTTAGAGAGCTTCTGTTCTAACTATTATAAGCTGGGTCCCAAGTCCCGACCCCCTGAGAAAAACGTTTAAAGATGTACAACACTTGAAACCGACTCTGATGGCTATTGGTGATTCAGATATCCTGTTACATGTGGACATTCTTCTTTCGACCCGAGATCGCTAAATGCATGTAAGACACATGGCGGGCATGTCGGCACCCCGACATGTGTCCCCTCTAAATCTCCTATAAATAGCCCGCTAGGCATCCGTAGTAGGGGTTTTTCGCAAGCTTCTCGACCTACTGTAATCACTTAAATACTGTATCATGTGCAAATACGTAATATCTGAGTGAATTTACCACATCACTAATGTATGTCATAGAAACTATGAATAAGTTGATCACTTATCTATGGAAGAGAAGACCACTTATCTATTCATAAAAACTTTGCCAAAGACCTTGTGATCAAATTGCATGAAGTGACTCTCCCAAATATTGAGTCGGTGGGATCGAGAATTTCTATTAGCACTGTAACTTACACTATAAGTATCACTTTGCCATAATATACACAAATAAGTATTCTTTAATAATGATTTGTACCTTAGCTTATAAAAGGACAAGCTATATATAATAGCAATGTAAAAAACTCCAAATATTCTCCTCCCTTGAATCCAAACATGGAGATTGGAGCTTGTTTGACTCTCAGCTGTTATGACTTTTGCAATTATTCTTCAATTTTCTAATCTCAAAACTTAATGGATTCCATAGCTATAGTTAGGGTTTTGTGTATGAGAAATATAATAGAGGAGTTGCAGTTGGAGGTTTCAAACAAAACATTCTTAAAACAACAGTCTATATATGTTAATTAATTGTAGTTATTAGGTACTTAGGTTTTGGGGTCGTTGACAATGAAGGCTTAATTGGTGAATGCAGAGAATCTTTCAGATAAAATGAACCAAAACCCAAAGAATTAACAAGGTTATACCTCAGTCAAATTGGCATAAAAATCTCATGCTAAATTAGAATGAAATCTTGGAAAGGAGATTCCTTGCTTGATTTGAATAATCTTTGGAAAAGAATAAGGATTTGTTGTGTGTTTATATTCTTAGGTTATTAAACTAAAGAAATGAATAGGCTTTCTCTTTTTTTTTTTTTTTTTTAATTTATCGGAAGCTTCGAGAATAACATTGTTCATAGATCATCACTAATATCTGCACCTCGCAAGATAAAGCTAATTCAGCAAAGTTTCAGTCCAATCTCATTTAGAAACAACTCTTCCAATAATGCTTAATTTTTTGACTAATGACAAATGCAATGATATTGGTCACAAATGTTCATTGCCTTAATTTCCACAAACACTTTAGTCCCTATTACTATTTTAGACTCAAAAAAGTTACCTAGTAATTTCAAACTTTAACAAACTTAAATGGAACTTCAATTCACGACTCAAAGCTCGACTAGATTAATTTTGTCTTGTATGATACAAATACTAGTATAGTACACAAAAAAACAAATAAAAATAAATAATATATATAAATATTTGACGTGTGCTTTTTTCTTGGTCCTGAATAGTAATATGGAAGATAATAGCTATATTGACGAGTTTTTATTTAACTAAAAATAAAATATATATAAATATTTGACGTGTATAAAAACCATTTTAGACTCAAAAATCTAGAAATATTCTAACGTCTAGAAATAATGAGGTAATTGTGAAGATAATAACTATATTAACACAAATGGATATAATTACTTTTAAATAATTGGTACATTTTCATATTTCATGACGATAACGAGTGAAGAAATAAGATAGAGCATATTCAGGCATCAAACTCTTGAGTTATTATTCAAACTTGTAATAATTTTAATGTACAACCCTTCCTAAGCGACTGCAGTTACACCGTAATAACAAGTAATTGCGTGTTAAAGAAGTCTGATGAATAGTTTCAACGTCGTCTTCATTTCTTGTACCCACCGCCAAAAAAAAAAGAGCTTGGGGTTGCTTCTCCCGTTCAAAGATTACGTGTCGGAGGAAGTGTCGACGACTCCCAAATTTAATTTAATGCGCTTCTTAAAGGCCGGTCGGTATTGATGTAGCCGTAAATCAAGGCTACCTGCACTTCAACAACAACAACAATGTGTACGCATGTCTTCAATAGAATGTGACTTATCCTCTCATTCCTAGAGCATCTCCAATAACATTTTTGGCCAAATTTTTAGAGTAGTAAAAACTTAGGTTAAGATTTTTGGTTTTTTATTAAACTTTTTTCTGTAAAGATCTTGATGTTTACAGGAGAAAAAAAAACATCAAAAGACGCGCTTGTAACACACTGCGCGTCCTAGCGGACGCGTGGGAAACACTCTCCCACTTGGGCACAGCTAGCGCGCTTGTAACATTACTGCTCCTCTTTTTTTAAAATAATTTTGTCAAATTCTTTTTTTTTTTTTTGCTTTCCCTCTTCTCTCTTCTAATTGGCACACCTCAAAAACCACCAAAAAAAAAAAAAAAAAAAAAAACTAAAGACTATTGAGGTTGCTCTTAGGCTCTTACTCCTATCTATACATTCTGAACACAATGTGTCTCATCATCTATGATCCGTCAATGCCACTCACAAGTCACAAGATATGTCGCTAGAGCAAGATTTTAGAGTGATTGGTCGAACTAACTGAGCTAGCTTTAATTGAGTCTCTCTAGCATCCAGTTGGCCATCCTCGCAAAGGGCTCTTCTAACTTTTGCAATTGAGCTCGCTAACTCCTTTCAATATTGTTTCTTTATAAACTCATTGTGAGATCAAGTAATCAATAAAATTTACAAATTTTTTTTTTATCTTTTCAAAAAAAAATTGAGTTATATATGAAACAAGCATGAGATCATATGTTTTAGTGACTTGTATATATAATTATATAGGTTGATCCCCTAGCTAAACTAGCACTATTATATTATATACAAATAATATAAATAGGGTCGGTCATAGATAGATTATATGTATATCTTGTAGCATCTTTTTCCAACTAAATTGAAATAACTAACATGAAGCTGTTGTAGAGAGAGGCATTCCATGAGACATGCAGATCAGATACAATGCTATCTTTTAAACAAAGCAATATTATTCTAGAGAGATTCTTTTTTTGTTTAATTTAAGTGATGGGGGGAAAAGATAATT
Source organism: Ipomoea triloba (assembly GCF_003576645.1). Taxonomy (NCBI): domain Eukaryota; kingdom Viridiplantae; phylum Streptophyta; class Magnoliopsida; order Solanales; family Convolvulaceae; genus Ipomoea; species Ipomoea triloba. The sequence continues at coordinate 28,050,190 of NC_044928.1, read as the reverse complement.
GGAAAGGGAATCTTTAAGACTTTTTTATATTGATAGTGAAAGCTATTTGGATTTTTTTTAATAACTAAATAAATATGGGACCTTGTGGTCTAGTGGCATCAAACTCTTCCCTTTATATGGGAGGTGGTGGGATACTGACTCTTGTGCTTCAATAGGTTGAGAAAGTAGTTATGAACAGATACTGCATTCTAATAGAGTTAGTAGTATTAAAAAAAAAAAAGAAAAAAAAACCCATTGGAACTTTGGAATTGAAGTTGGATGTGATCTTTAATGTTGTGGAAATTGTACGCGGTTTTCTGTCGGATATGAGGCCAAATTAGACAGAAAAAAATAACGTTTGAAGTGTGAAAGTAGAAACGTAGTATTATAGCATTAACTAACAAATTGGATTGTGCATTGTTTTATTGTCTTCTTTTGGCATTTATCTATTAAACATACGAAATGTAAAATTATTGGTCTTAAATTTACATTTTGTTAGGCGAAACGGAAATGGTGGCTCAGCGATAATAATCTGAATAACGACAGTCGAAAAAAGTCGCACATTGCCGGAGAAGAAAGATGCGTGAAATGACTAAAATATCCTCATTATTTTAGGGTTTAGGACTTTTCGGCGACATTTGACTGCCAATTTGGCCGGAGTGACCAAAATTGATAAAAATTAAATAGTCATGGTATGCAACTAACAGTTTTAAAAGTCGTGGATTGCAATTAATATGACCCCTAAAGTTAGTGGACTAAAATGACAGTGTGTTGATATTTTTCCCTCAATTATCTTCGAAGTAGCTAATTTTATCTAAATCTTATGCAAGTCATAATATCGACAAAACAGTATGTAACTTAAAATATGGAGGCCGGACTTTTATGTAATATTAAGCATGCAATATAATGTACCCTCGCCATTTAATTATTCCATTTAATTGGCAAGTTAAAATTATATAAAATCATTTCAAATTTTAGGATTCTAGATTATTCCATTGATCACTCAAAAAAAAAAAAAAAGATTATTCCATTGATTTTTAAAAATTTTGTTAGGTCAAGTAAAATTAACCATTTTGAAGATAATTAAAGAGAAATTTGTAATTTGTCTATAATTGAGGGGGAAATACGAATACCACTACAATTTAGTGAATCTATGGTAAAAAGTGTCATTTTCTCCTTAATTAAAGGGACCAAAATATCCATACGAAATTGTTCTCAGTCAATGTGACTCAATTTGAACAAGACGAATCTGTGGGCCCTCACCTCAACCTTACTAAAATTTTCAACTTATTTATTAGAGCAACCTTAATGGAGTTGATCTGATTGTACGTTGATTTGATAATCACAATTCCAGTTTAATTTCTAGAGAAAGATGCCTATTAATATTTTTGATTTATCAAATCGACTAGCTTGACTGTCTGGGTAACCTAAGTTGATTTACATCCTTAGGGTCTTTTACAGACTAAATCACAAGTCAAGTTTCAATCAAAACACAAGTTTGAATGAATTGAGTCGTGACTATATACTTTTCCGTAAATAAAAAATTCTTATAGTTACCTTTTACATTTAATATGAATTCTGTCGAATTATTTATACAGTAGTAATTCTTCTCAATATATACATACATGCATGCATGTAGGGATGAATGTTAGTCGTTGGGTTACATCTACCACAGATTTTGCCAAGGACTAAATCACAGTACGTTGCAGACCATACATACAACTATACGTACAAGCAAAGGACCATTCTAGCTACTCTTACATTTATTTAACTGGTAGGGGGCCTCAAAATTTTTAAGATTGAAAATATATTTTTATTTTTAATTAATGAAAATGATATATGCATAGGATACGCCCTCACATGCAACACTCTCTTTCTCTTCCTTCATTTATATATATATATATATATATATATATATATATATATATATATACTGAATCAAATACGGACAGGACTTCTCGTACGGTCGATGCAGATTGCACCATTAGGTATGCATAAATGCACCATATAATTTTAAAAGTGCACTAAAATGAAATGCACAAATGCACCACACCTAATGGTGCATTTCCGAACACCTTATACTGCATTTATATGTAACTAATGACGAATGACCGTACGGTCACACAGAAAGGCCTGTCTACACAGGAACCTTTTTCAAATTCATTAGACTATATCATAAACTATATAAACTCAGTCCAAACTCTTAAAGAGGTAAATCGAGTCTGCGTAGTTACAAAGAACCCAACCCTCAAACCCCAACTATGCTATTAGAAGAAAATGTTAAGTGCAACTACTTATTCACTAGACCATTGTATTCTCTTGAGAATACATTTTTTACATTCTACTAGTAGTATATTACTACTATATTATATTGTATGTGGACTATTCCTTTGAATTTTATTTTTTCCTTTAAAAAAATCATCCCTTCTTGACTTTTGACCATTGATTGATTTTGAAATATAATATTATTGTATTTACGGAGTAGTATTTTATTCTGTTTTGTAAATTGTAAAAGCAATATTATATTCATCTGCGTCGGTCGATACCTGCAATGGAATAGTGATATATCTGTCTCACCTAAACGGTCAATTTCTTAGCTTGTATTGTCAATTTCTTATTTATGCATGCAAAATTTTGTACGGTAACTTTTTATGCTTTGGAAACGTTTTTATATTGGAAACTCGTTTAAAATATTTTTAGATCATTTTTTTCTTAAATTGAAACGTGTTTTAAAGAGGAAAAAAAGACTAAGAGTGAAGATTTATCGCATTAGGTAAAACACAGTTACTTTCAGTTGAAATGAAACATTATCTTTAAATTCAATAACGTTGGCAAATTGAAGTTTTTTTTTTTAACCGTTCACAAGATGCGTTTTTCTTTCAAATCTCTATTGCTACATAGATATTCCATTTTTTTTATTTTATCAATAAATAAATTTAGTTTTAACCTGTGATGGAGTCATTCAATTCATCATATGCATCGATCAACAACTAATAAAAATAAAGACTTATTTGCATGTCAAAATTAAGATGTAAATTTAAAAAGAAAAAGTAATAATTAATGTTTTTGAATGATGAGAAAAACTTACGACCATTACCCTTCAGCTATTTTTATTGTTTGATTGTGATTTGTGGATGATGATTTAATTTGCGAGACTAAGACGCTTGTTTTTTAAATCATTAATATGATTTTTAATTTCTCAACATTTTAAAGCCTTTCTAAATGCATTGAAGCTCAAGTTGGGTCATGCTTTAATTTTGTTAAAGAAACTAGGTTGTCCTTTTGGTTGTTCATGCTTTAATTTTGTTAAAGAAACTAGGTTGTCCTTTTTGGTTGGTCCATATATGTACATGCATAGGTCCTTTTTTTGTTTTTATTCACACCAAGTTTCTCTATCTAACCCGCCTCTAGAACGTTCGACTAGTTTCAGAACTTCCATCGTGTTGCTGGTCGTTCAGTGAACTATACCCGAACACATAGATCATCTTCTTGATCATTGTATTTAGTTTTTAAATAGTACGTAGTATTATTTAAAATAAATTACTAATTATTATTTATTATTAAATTAGTTATAATTTATTATATTTGTATCATAGGTAAAAACATAGAAATTTCAACCACCGAAATATGATTAGAAACATAAATTTGTCATTGGGAACAAAGAGAGTTTTTATTTTTTTTTAAATTTTTTTTAATACAACTGACTCTATTACATTAAAGAGAGTTTTTAATTTAAAAAAGTTAAAAATAAATAAAAGTTATATACTTGTACTTTACCTATAATAAGGGTAGAATTGTCAAAAATGAAAAATATTAAGGGTAGAATTGGTAAAGAGGTATAATTGTGCATTATAACAAGCACCAAAGAAATTAATGCACTTAATGTCATTTAATCATTAACAAATTTTTTATTCTAGTTACGGACTAATATTAAACAAAATGTCAAAATAAAAAATGTAATGATGGGTAAAACTGGAAAGAAAATGTAAAAATATAACACAAATAACATACAAAACAAATATTTAATACAACTTATACTACCAAGTACCAACACAATTTTATTCAAGTTAAGACTCTTTTTAAATTTTAGATTAGAGACGGAGATATGTTTTTGAGAACTTTCATATAAAACTCTACGCTTATATTATTGAACTATACAACTTTTTGTATGATTAACTTTATTTTTCGGTGACGAGTGAACCCACAATCACTATCTGAAAGTATGCACTGTGTAAATCTCACTCTTGTAGTCTTGTATAATAGTCACAAACTACAAAAACTCTAAACAACAGACTCAACTGAGAAGGTGCAGTGTATAATTTTTTTTCGATGACGAAGGAAACCTACAGGTTCTACTTGAGGGTATGCCTTGGGTGAATTCCTAATAGACGCAAATCACACAAAAAAAATTGAGGTAATTGCATTAGAAAGATCATGTGTGATGGGTTCAACTAAAATGTTATATGATTAATTTTGTAGTGCTGAGTTTTAGGAAATTAATAATGAATGTAACGTATAACTGTTTGTAACTTCTTTTGTCTTTGTGTTGGTTGAATTGACAAAAAATAACTGTGCTTCCAAAATCTACAGAAGGAAGTCTTCCCCGAAAGAAGACACTCGGAACTGATTTTCCATGATTGCAGGCTTCATGTCGTAATATGTCGCAAGTTTTTCGCTGAGAACATAGTACAACAACATCACACCTAAATTATTACACTAACGTTATTTTTCCCAATCCCCTTGTATTGTTTCTCCGTCAGACACGACAAGCCGATAATGGTGGCACGGCCGGAGAGATAATTATTGATATGATGTGTCAATAGTAATTTTATTTGTTTTTTTAAAAAAAAAAATCGTAAATTGAGAAAGTTGACATTGGATAGAAATTTTGTTAAAAATGTGTAAGTTGAGAAGTCGATATTAAATAGAAATTTTGGTAAAATTTGTAATTTGAGAAGTCGGTACTCATGGTGATCGAGTCTAGACACCTCACACACCTTATTAAGTATCAGGTAGTAGTACTAGACGACTGAATAACTCTCACTATTAAATCACTTCAAACCATTATTTCTCATCAACATTGGGTAGTCTTTTCTCAGCACGCATCAATATTGAGAGCACCAATTATATGTACTCAAACCTAAGAAAGAGGTTAACCCAAAAGACTAGTACAATAAGTAGGAGAATCCTTCAAAATTAAGTACTACTTTATAATTTATTGTGGAGCTGGTGTGAGATCATATCAAAATCACTTGTCAAGATATTGTCATGTTAGAAAGTATTATTATTATTATTATTATATTGTTGTTCATGACATTCATAGGATGCATTTGAATTTAAAATTTTAAGGTAATATCAATATACTACAAAATCTTGAAGTAATTAGGGGGCAAAGCACTGGATATTACCCTGACCCACAAGCTCCCACATGCACCATAACACTACTAGTAAAATAAAATTTATTATGAATTTATTTTGGGTTAGATTATCAGTTGAATTGTGCTTTTGAGACAACATTACATGTTATACTATGACATGATAATTATTGAATTATGCTACTTTGTATCAATTAGAATTGTCAAAACGGACTAAGTTAATTGGGTTGGTATGTCTTACCCTACAATAAAGCAATAACATTATTGGCTCAAGTCATATGCTACATTATACTCCATTTAAATAGTTACACTACCAAAAAAAAATTAATTTTATGAACAAAAATTTGTAAGTATATATCAATGAAATTCATAAAGAAAGTATTACATGAACAAACAAATTTCACCATTATTTGACATGGTAATATATCATTCGTATGTTCAATACACGAGAATAGTGAAGTAGCCGTTCTAATGTACAATACGACCTCGATCAACTCTAAATTAGTTAGAATATAATACAATTTTTAATATTTATATATAATTATAAAAATAAACAAATAAATAAATAAAAACAAAGCAAAACAAAAGATGAATATGTGGGAAAACAAAGGTGTGCGTGACGTGGGGATCTGTACCGCCTGTGCCTCCAATCCGATGTCGGACATGTGTACCACACCCACACCCAATCCAGATTCTTTCACACGCTTTCAATAAATTTTTTTTTAAAAATAATTTAAGATTTGTTATGAAATAAAAGTAAAACGGTGGATGTCCAAGCAAGGATTCGAGCCCTTGATCTCTTGTTCATATATTGGGAGCCCATCCATTGAACCGCATACACTATTGTTGTTGATGTTATGTCTATACGTATATAGCTGGCTGCTGAAAGTCTTATGCAACAAAACAAGGTGAAGCCTACAGGAATCGAACACGGGATCTCCAGGCGAAGCTTATCCGTTTAGCCTTCAGCTTATCCATCTAGACTAGCTCAATTATATGCATATTACTGTATCTTTTAATATTTGTTTATTCATTTTCGGACACTATAAATACCCCCCAAAGCCTTTGTAAAATCCACCCCCAAAAATCATTCCAGAATCACAATCATCAGTTTTTCCCTTCTTTTCCCATATTTTCTCTCGGCTTTCTTCTTCTTATTACCATAAAATATTTATATTATTAGTATTAATATTATATTTCATAATAAGATTTTTAATTTCATCAACCTATAAATTAGACACTATGAATTTTTATTAATTTGGCAGTGTCTTTACGTCCACGAGAACAAGGCCGGATTTTAGGGCGTGCAAGATGTGCAACAACACAGGGTCCTAAAATTTTGGGGACTTCTAGTCCATCCTTGGCGTAATAGTTAGTATATGTATTTGTGATTATATTAGTCCAAAATTAGATTTTTTGCATTTTTCTCTTTGCAATTTTTCTTCAATTTCTAGTTTATTTATAGTTTGATAGGGCCTCACTTATATACAAGCACAGGGCCACACAAGTCAAAAACCGGCCATGCACGAGAACAAAACAATTATTTTATTAATTGTAATGATAATGCATTCATGATTACAAACATCATATTTATATAAAACTGTACCTTACAATACATTTACAAAATTACTCATGTATCATACCGCAGAACGGTTTCCTCATACCCCATGTTGTATTCAGCGAACCCAATTCGGATGTGAATCCCAAAGACAAGTGCTATCACTTCATTCATTACACTTTGTTACACAAAAATTTTGATTTGTTAGAGTGGAGGTACCAATTTGGGTGAAATTAAAACCATCAATAACATGTACTTTAATTTAGTTACCAAATTTTAATCACAATATAGTACTCTTTAATCACGCTGTGGACCATTCAACGAGTTATAGTTGCTTTTAAAATGAGAGGCAGCCCCCCACCCCCTCCCCCTCCCCATGCCCATGCATGATTGCATGTAGACTTAGTATTAGGGGCTTCCTATCCACGGGCTAATAACCTTTGTCACTTTAAACTTCCTAGTTTCATATATATGCAAGTATTCCTCCCTTTTATATATATTTGATGTTTCAAAATTCAGGTTTTATTTTTCTATAATTACTAAGTTAAAATGTCCTCATAAGGAAAAGAATGAGAATGTAATGATTATTACTCTGTTAATTATTAGGTATTCAAAAGTTGAATGATTGATCGAATAGTGAGGATTTCAGGAATCATATGGGAAGATAATAAATATGTTAATTATTTAGTTCATTTATGACAGTCAAACAAGTAAAAGAAATTTATTATTATTAATTACTCTTTAAAAATGAACACTACAATGCTTATGAGATTGAAAGTTAGGGATTAAGAAATATGAGAATGTAATATTAATAAGGAATAAAGTATTTGTTAATTATAAAAGAAATTGTGCCAAAGACCACAAGGTCTAGTGGCATCCGGTGTCCTGATTTACACTCCCGCATGAATGATGGGAGTGGGTTTGAGCCTCAGTGGAGTCAAGTCGTACTCAAAAAAGAAAACATTTTATTTTTATTAGTATTATATTTTTCAGTATAAATACCACATTATTATATTGACCCGACCCTGCTTATCTAGTTCTGTTAATTAAGAAAAATGAAAGAAATTGGATGATAATGGGAGAAATGGAAGGCAAGCGAGACATTCTTGTCACCCAAGGAAGAATTTGGCGACAAAGTTGAAAAGGAGAGCCGGGAAAACGTAAAATTAAAATATTTACATAAAACACAAAAATAAAAATAAAAAATGGAAGTCCAGGAATGCAACAGACGAGTGACACAATCGCCAACTTTTTACTGCTTTTTCCCGGTGCCACGTGTAACCGGAAACCAGTTGACGCTCCCGGTTGCCGGTCAACAACGCCGCGTATGGAAACGCCGACTGCCGTCCGATGGATGGTCCCCGTCCTCCCCTGACATTTATTGCTGCTAATCTCTTCTCTATGCCCTTCCCCCACTATACTTTGCATTTTATGTTTTTTTTTTTTTTGGTGAATTAAGCATTTTTAGTTATTGTATAAATTGTGTGTATGTAATTGAATCCATTATGGCTTGTTTAGTAAGCTATAGAATTCAACTACAATCTAATTCTTTGGCGGCAGAAATTATTTTCAGCTGAATTTCAATTTAAGTCTTTATATCATTTCTTTATTTTCAAGTCCTGATCAGTCTATTATATTCCTCTATATCAAATAATGTAATTTGAATTTATACTTTAAACTGATGATGTTAATGCGTGTTCTGTCCATGATTATCTAGGAAGTCCTTGTGTTGCATTCCCAATCTTCTTTTTAATTTTTCTTAACTTTTAACCCACCCGGTCCACGAGAAGCGAGAGAATTTGTGCGATAAAAAGATGTCAAGTACATTTTACATGCCATGACGTATGCAATCATACCAGCACTAATGCACCGGACCCGGAGGATAGTACTAAGATGGGTGACCCGTGTAGTGTTGTTCATGAATAAATTAACAAGAAAAAAAGTTTATAGCAATATAAATTTATTTTTTTGAGTCACCAGAAAATTTATGACCATGATTTTAGAGCGTGCAGTGAGCGTGCGGTAGAAATATTTTTCCGAGTGGTATACCGGGGATCGGCGGTCAGCCGGTCAACTGTAAAACGCTGGGGCCAACCTGTTCTCCAAATACCACCCCACAGAAAAAGTACCCAAAACAAGAGAGAAAAAGTCTCCCAAACACTTCAAAATCTACAAAATCCCCAAAACCCAATCTCTCTCCTCTCCCCCCTCTCTCTCTTTCTTTCTCACAGTGGAGAACAACAAAACGCCTTCAAATGAAGAATCTATGCTTTTGATCACCAAATCTATGGAGAACAAGGCAGCTGAGCTGAGCAAGCCCGAGAATAATAATAATAATAACAATAATCCCATGGTTACCCCTTCATTTTCCGACCAGATTCCGGCCACCTTTTCCCTCCAAACCCTCTTCGATATCCCCTCCTCCGATCACAACAAAAACCCTTCCTCGAGCTTCTTCGATTATCTCTTCCCTTCCCAAGACTTATCCACCGCCGTCTTCGATCTCCTGCAAACCTCGCAGCCGCCTCTCTTGATCCCGCCGCCGCCGTCGCAGTCGCTTCCCGAGTCGTCGGAGGCGGTGAACACTCCGGTGACCCCCAACTCCTCCTCCATATCCTCCTCGTCTAATGAAGCCGCCATTGACGACCAGCTCCCGAAAACGCCGGCGGAAGAAGTTGAACAGGAATCCGACAGAAGTAAAAAACAGTAAGCTGATTAATCTTATTCTCCCCGAAAAACATAGTGTGAACACGTTTACTTATCATTTCCGTTCTTTTTTTTTTAATTCCAAAATATCCATTAGATAAAGTAATGGATGATTGGGATCCATTAGGCTTCTGTTACTTGCATGATCTGATTTGTATTTTTCGATCATTTTTTTTCCTCTGTTTTTTTTTCTTTAAATCTTTTATTAGTCTTTATTTTTTAGTATAAAAAGTGTTTTTTTTTTTAAAAAAAAAATTGATTTTTTTTAATGAATAGGTTGAAGCCTAAAAGGAAGAATCAAAAGAGGGAAAGAGAGCCAAGAGTGGCGTTCATGACAAAGAGTGAAGTGGATCACTTGGACGATGGTTATAGATGGCGAAAGTACGGCCAAAAAGCCGTAAAAAACAGCCCCTTTCCCAGGTATACTAGGTTATAATAATCAGAGTATTCTGTGTTCTTTCTCACAATCTACCGGTCAGAACCAACTGAATTGTTTGTGTTTTTATTCATAATTTACCCATCAAGAATCAACTGAGCTGTCTGTGCAGTGATCAGTATTCTTAATTGTTCTTGAATTATTGGGATTATTGGGGTTTTTGTTTTGTTTTCTTTGTTATTGGGTTTTGTTGTTTTTATGATTTGTTTGTTTATGTAATGTGTGGGTGCAATGTTTTTTTGATGAACGATAGGAGCTACTACCGGTGCACGACGCCGGCGTGCGGGGTGAAGAAGCGGGTGGAGAGGTCGTCGGAGGATCCGTCGACGGTGGTCACCACGTACGAAGGCACGCACGGCCACCCGTGCCCGGTGACGCCACGCGCCACCACCGTTGGGATCATGCCGGAACCCTCAAACTTCGGCAGCGTCAGCGCCGCCCCCGGCGGGACCGGAAGTTCGCCGTCGTCGTCTTTTCTCATCCCTCACCACCACTTTCACTACCCAATGCAGCAGCAACAGCCGTTTTTCGCTATAACCTCGCCGTTGCCGCCTCCTTTGGCCTATACCCCATCCACCGGCAACCTAGAGAGGAGGTTCCCTCCGCCGTCATCGTCTTCTCCGGCTGCCCGGGACGACGGGCTTCTGCAGGATATGCTGCCATTCCCCTTGAGAAAGGAGCCCCGCCCGGACAGCTGATTAACTAATCCCCTCTCTGAACTAGATATTTCTAAAGGTGGAAGAGCTGGCCTGAAGATTTCTCTGACTGCAGATAAGATGACTCTTGAAGTTGGGTTATCTTAGCTTCTTTAAATTAAATAGATTATTATTATATTTCTTCAATTAATTAATATTTTCATTTTAAAACATATCCATGCACCTAGGCTTTTTAAGGTCTGTTGATTATTAGAAGATTTTGAGGTTCTTTCTTCTCTTCTGCTTGTATTCTCTGTACTTAATTAGTTTTGGATTGAGGTAGCCATGGGAGATAATATTGGGTTCTTTTGTATGTATATTATTCCCCTTTGTATCTAATTCCCTTTTGTTTTCCTCTTTGCACATTCCATTTTAGTTCCTATATACCTTTCTGCTGCCCTTTCTTGTTTTGCATGCATGTGTAATGCTCTTCACTATTATAGGGTTAGGGTTTTCTCCAAAAAGGAAATTCATTAGTATCTAATTAATTTTCATCTTAAATACAGAATTCTTGATGTGCATATGTTAGGATAAAGCTATACCTACCTGACCCTAATACCACCTGTTAGGATAAAGTGCTTATTACCACTCATGCCCAAAAGCTATAGCTAGTAATGAGGGCGCAACTTATTTCCTTACTTATGAACCGTCATCACATTGTTCAAGACAGGACAGACTAGGTGTTGGATTCGGTCTTTAGAGACTTTATCGGCCTCCGCCCACAATCTCCCCGCCATTGGGTACTAGCACTTGGCCCTTTACCGGTCAGTGTCGAATGCTATATATAATGTGGTGTATTCCAAAAAAGAAACTCTAACTTGCTCATATATACAACTAAGGTTCTTTCTAATTAAACAAACTTGTATGTTTGAAACAAAGCAAGTGCATACAACCAAGACTGGTTTATCTTATCTACTTGGAATTCTTTGACAACATAACTAAATACAGAAGGTTTCACTCGTAGCTCGCTTTTGGTACCGGATTCTCGTAAATCAAAGTATTAATTGCGTGGATTATATTATATATACATGATCGGCCGTGCATATATGATATGCTTTATATGCAAGTTCTTTTAGTATTGGGACACAATGGTAGTGCTGATTATATATCATGTTGAGATATTCCTCTCGAACATTCGAGTTGTAACAAGAGTTGACGACCATGCATGCATATATATGACTTTTCTGCTAAAGCTAATAATAATTTGGGATTTTCTGTACACAATTCTGTTGTATGTGGAAGAAAATCTCTTTCATTTGACTAATTGTTCCACATTTATCTAGTAATTTAGGTCAAGAAATGAAGTACTTGACATTCCATGTTTGAAGTCCAATATTAACTCAAAGTCTTAGAATACACTCCTTTTAGTGATAAGTAGGTGAACATTAACCATTTAATCAAATATCAAATCTATTGTCACACCATATTTATAGAGTGTTTGGCCTCTTCGGACATTTTATTATATTTATGAAGTTTAAATATAAAATTTTATTTAAATAAAATTAAACCCTGATTAATCATCTAACTTAAATGTGTTTATTATTAAATTCGAATTTAGGATTATCAAGATTTTGCATCAACTCAATATAATGCTATTAATAACAGTATCTACATATAGATTTATAGGCTCTCAATCCATTTTGATCACATCAGCTATTGTAGCACTATAGCACCAAAATGTAAAAAGTTGAGGCAAAGGCATGGTGCCTCCCTAGCTTTTTCTACACCCTTTTCAAGCCATACTTTCATCACTAAATTAAATGATGCATGCTAAAAATTTTTTTATTTTAAAAATACATGTGTGTCAATATAGTAGATTCAAATGATCCAAAACAAGTCTTTCGGAAAAAAAAAAAAAAAAAAAAATAATAATAATAATAATAATAATGATGATGATGATGATGATGTTAACCGTTAGTATGAATTGAAGTTATCAATGACTCGGAAATAAGGGAAAATATAAATGAGATTATTCCTCATTTAACGTTATTAATCATTTTCAATCCGTAAATTCAATGAGATTAGTCTTCATGCATTTTTCTCATATGATTCTAATTACACATTGAGTAATGACCCAAACTCGGAAAACCAAGCATGTTGGTATGCATGCCAAAGAACATTATATAATCACCATTTAATGCACCACATACATATGAAGCCGTTACTTGATGATTACATCTGACTAGATGCTTAATATATCGAGATAGCATAAATATGATTATCGGCAAGTCTTTACACTGTACTTAGATATGAATTCCTCCATTTGAACGGTTATTTTATTATTTCAGCCATTGATAATCGTGCTCAGACATTTACAAAACACATATGGGAAGTTAATAGCAATATAGCCTTGATTTACAAGACAACCCATTATTGCTACCCGATTGTACGCTCTAGGTAAAGCCACATACATTCTAACCCTAGCCAACAGTGCACTACTACAATGAGGTAGATAACTAGATCAGCTTAGGTTGTCTATAATTTACTGACTCAAATCAAGAAAATCAATAAATAACTTCCATTATGAGTTGAATTTGGAACCATGTGATCTGTATAGCTGATGAAACATATATGGTCCTGTATGTATTATTTGACTCCCCCCACTGAATTTTATCATTTGTGGCCTTTATCTATATATGGCTGAATTGGAGAATATATCAGTGGCTGTGATTTGAGGGGCATGGCTAGAGATTTTGTTCAAGATTTTGTGAGCATATATGTTATTGTTCTTGAAAATTATGGTATTCGATATATCGTACTATTAACTAGGAGTTGTAAAGGTGCGTCATGTCCATGCATATGAGGCTGTCTTTTTGCTTCAATTGTCGTCTTCAATTCAATGCCATTTCTTCTTCTGTCTATGCATCATTGCCTTGCCTATACTATACGTTCCACCCACGCCCCACTAAATATTCATTAACTTTACTTACTATCTTCATCTCACATTAATTAATTATTCATTTCCTTCTGATCTGCCATTATATTTCCCAGTTTTTTTTTTCCTCCTCATTTCTTATATAATAAGGGTAATAATAATTTCTGGGTAAATAAATTAAAATTTACCCGAATTAAACAACACATTGCAAGCAAGCTAGCTAGATGCATTAATGGCATTTTTCATCAATTAATAATTCGTGAGTCTGTGTATTGCCACTAATTAAGGAAATTGGTTAAAGAGGGTAGCGGTTTCAATTCAGGTCAGATTTGAATTCATGACTTTTTATTTTGAAGTCACGAGTTTTCACCACTCATTCATAAGTAATGACGTTGGTAAAAATCAATATAGTAAGTTATAATGTTTACTATAATTCATGAATGTAATAATCAGGGAGTGCAAGTTTTAATTTAATCAAAACAGAAGGGACCAACAGTGTGACTTAGATTTTTTGGTCTGAAAATGTTTGAGACAGTATAGAAGATATTAACTTTTAAAGAATCATGAGTATTTCAAGAAAAACAAACTTCGATGCAATAGGAACCTTAATTGTTTCAAAACCTCAAACACATAACAAATCAAAGATACATTTCTTACCAAAAGGTTGAATCCCCAACCCCAATGGTCCCCATGTCCCAGCATGACAAAGCATCAGGGAGGTTGTTGTCTTGTTTTGATGAATAACATTTTATTTAACTATCATATTTTACTTATTCAATTCATACAGCCAGTAACAGCCTGTTAAAAATACCTTAATTTTGTGATTTAGCCTGTAGGTTCACAAGATGAAGTGGTATATTTGTGGGACAAATTACAGCTATCAAATTAACAATAAAATATTAAATAAACATGAATTGTGGTTTTTTTTTTTTCCATATCTTTTACTTGTAGAGTTATATATATGTGGAATTGCATGTCTTTTGCTTCATTTTGGTGATACGAATCTGCCTTCCAACACCTAAGTAAACATGTGAGAACCAAAATGTCAATGTCACAAAATTGAAAATATAATTTAATTGCATTAATTGACTATCAATCAACATACATAAATATATATAATTTATAAACAATAATGCATGTGAGATCTCATATTTGAACCCTAAGAATGCAAATATCTTAAATTCTATGAGGGAATGTTTTGCCACCATTTGAAGTCCTATCAGTCACAAACAAAATCAATCTCGATGTGTGGGGTCCTAATGTATCTTAGCCGAGAAAACCAGTGGCCAGACCAAAAGTGTCACACTACACTCGTTTACTTATAAGCTAGAACTAAATCCATGGCGGGAAATTTACTTACACCCACACTTTACTAATGTTCATGGTTGGAAAATTGCTAATTACTTACCATCGTTTTTTACTATCTTAAAAAGGGGACGAAAATTACAGAATTTTGAAATCCTTTTAGCCACTTCCGATGGTGGCCGGTCAGAAAGTAGTTGCATTGCTATCACCAACCACTAAAACACGTTGGTTGAGTTGAAAAATTTTCTAATCATTGCATAAAATTTTGAAATGGTGGAGTATAATCATTTATAGACAACAATAGTACAATTATATAAGATAATTGAAACTATTTACGTATTTTGGGTTTTTTTTTAAGTATTTAGCGCTAACATTCTTATCTTACATGAAACGAATGCATCGTGAAATACGTGGAAAGAAACCAAAGAGCCATGTAGTGCATCAATCAAAGTAAAATTAAAGCCAATATGAATCTATGAACAATGCAACAAACACATTGGAAGAACTTGAGAGGCTGGCAACAACTCTAAAAGAGGAATCAGAATGGACCAAAATTCTAATGCATGTTTAAAGTTATATGCATGAGGATTATTATTATCTGTGTCAGAGAGTGTTTGTGTGTGTATATATATTTATATATATGCAGTTATTTATACAATGGAATATTCTTTGGCGCAGACACACTAAATGGAAATAATTGATATTCTTCGTAGCTGGAAGTCTCATATAATTTCTTTTGTAGTAGTAGGGTTAGTGGTATTTTCCTGTTTATTAAATGCTTTTTTTCCCGACGAATTATATTCGTGTAAGGTAAGAATGCTCGAAAACTTCAAGGGTGACAAAATATTTTTTATGAGTTTTAACTTTTAAGTGAGACCTCATATTAAATTGGAATAAACTAATTAACGTCATCTCATTCATACCTAATTAACGCCATCTTATTCATACCCTACCCCTCACCGGCAGCATGTTAATTTGATGATAGCCATTATATATACGTGTGGGAAAAGGGATAGAAAATTTTTTTAAGAAAAAGGGTTTGGATGCCTTTCGTGTATTTGTACAACTAACAATTTTGTCAAAAGTAGATCCCTCAAATGTGACATATATGGGGAAAATTAAAAAAGAAGTCATGTCCTTAGATGATAATATACCAAAATCATCGTTATCCATAATTTTCTATATTATTAATAATTTCTTTTGTTTTATATGTATCCTTAATGTACGGGAAAAGTTTGCAGCCGCTATCCAAATGTACATTCGAGGTAAAGTCTATTTTGTAATCTTAGTCGACAAAAGACCACAAAAAGATATAAATCGACCTAGATTACGCGTTGACGGTCTCAATTTGAAAAGAGGAATAGGCAATCCCCAAAGGGAATCAATCTTGAAAAACATATTATATTTTGTTTCATGATCGATAAACATACATGTACTATGTTCTTCAAAATCAAACACGTACTACTACGCCAAAAGTTATAGGTAGTAATAAATATATAATATAATTTTATTTCTTTATACTTACATAGCAATCATCGTCATATTTCGATGATAGGATGTTAAACTCAACATTCTAAGTCAACGCAAACCAATACTTATGATTACAAAAGATAAAGCAAATGTTTTAAAGAAAAACATATTATAATGTTACTCCGTATAATATACAATATTATAGCTATGAAATCAATTCATGTATTATGAGATACAAAACGATTCATAACTTGGTTAATACTATTCATAACCTATATGATAAACTAATATCTTCGCCATTATAAAACTAACTTGAATTTAGTTCGAGTTACAACGCAGAGCTTGACTTTTACTTTGAAAATGCTTGGTTCAGAACTATTTAATACGACACACACATATAAAAGTCGATCTTCTGATTTTATAGTTGCATTGCAACCTGCTTGATTTGAACAATTAAAATGATTTTTTTTTTAAATAGAATATCTCAATAAAAATAATAGGGATACTGAAAACTCATTGTGTGCAGAGTGTTCAAGTAAGTGTAGCCGTGTAAGAACCTAGGGACTGACGGTGCGAATCACCATTTACCTCCTCTAGTGACTTTTGGAATAGGACTATGGAGTTTAGAATTAGTCTAGCTTAAGATGAGATACCTAATGTATTTAAAAATAATAATAATAATAATAATAATACGTAGTAATAAAGGTACTGAAGGCCCAAAAGCGAACCCATTTTGTAAAGAAATGTAGGCTCAATTATAGAAACTGAGCCCAGGCCCATAATCGAAACAACATCTGCACTTGAAACCGGGTTTCAACTTCTTCTGCTCTGCGCGCCTCCCTCGCTCCTCGAATTAGAAGAGGTAAGTTCTCTCCAATCTCTCTGTTTAATTCATTAACTAAAACCCTAGACTGATAATTTCATGTTTTCTGGCACTTTAGCTTCATCTTTTGTTGATAAATTTGTAGTATTTTTCAGTATTTGTTTGCTCAAAGGTTCTTCGCATGTGCTTGCTAAAGGTCTATCGTTTTCAGTTTAATCAGCTACGGATTTAGACAATCTCAGCTGTTTCTCTTTTTCTTTTTTTTTTAAATGGATTTTTGTGGTCATATTCTTCTACTTTATCAATTTAAAGTGGGTTCACTTTTAAGTGAGGGATTAGAATTTTGGGTTGGCATATCATGTCAAATAGATGCGAAATGGTTGAAGAACAATCGTCATTGTAAGGTAAGATAGATTGATAGGTTTTTGTATTTATGCTAAACAGAACAAATTGAGGTTAAATCTGACTTGAAATGGATAGAAAGCTGAAAACTTTGAATTTGAAAGTACTATCTAATTACTCATCTCAGTGCTGATAAAAATCTTACTGCATCTGTCCTTGGAAACCTGTAACCGAAAGGAAAATTCTTATTCTAGGGAAGTTGTATTGTAGTATGATCCCAAAATTGTTTTTTTTTTTTTTTTTTTTTAATATGATATTGTATGTTCTTTTAATCTAAGTTTAGTTCCACTTGTATATGATGTTGGTGTAGAGCATTGTGTTTACACTGGTCTAGTGGTCTTATTGCATGAATTATGTGTATGAGTGTGTGACTTGTTACAACTTACAAATTGCATGGTTCCACAGTCAGTCTCCATGCCATTTTCGTCCAATCATTAGTTGTTCAATTCTACTTTCCTTGGCACCCCTTAGAGGGCAAAGAGGACTGCTTCAAAGCACTGTATTACTTATTTTTCTTTTCATGAATCTGATTTGGGGTGCCTCCAGATCTTAATTATTCTTTTGAGTCATTGTGGCTGGACAAATATGTTTTGTAATTATTCCTTTGTAATCTAAATCTGAATTTGACTCTTGGTTGGCTTGTTAGGCCAGTGTACAACATAGCTAATATAAATGACATATGTGGTGCTTTGTTGTTTTCAGGATGAAACTTATTCAAGGTATCTTGCATTATGCTAATGCTGGCCTTTCTCGTAAATTTCTCAGTCCTCAAGTGATCAGGACCTTTTCTACTAATCCAGGATACGGTTTGTACTGTATTTCTTGTTAAGATCTCCATTAATCTCATGTTCCTACATTCAGGATTCTATATATATATTTTGTTTATTGGTACAGATGTTAACAAGCTTAACCTAAGCTCAATTGAGTCCACTGATGACTTTGAGCAACGGATTTTTGGTGATAATGCTGGGAAAAGTCAAACTAATAACTCCTTTTACCGACACCTTGATAAGGCTGAGAGAGATCATAATAGATTTTGGCAGGGCTCCAACATCAATTCTGAAAACAGTTCTACGTTCTTAGATGGTCTAGATGAGAGTTTTAACACATTGTCTGATGGGATGGATAATAAGTTGAAGGAGGCAGCCAGATATTTTGAGTATGACCCTGAAGAAGTTGATAAAGAAGATTACTCTTTCAGAAAGGATGTAACTTTTTGGCCTGGGAATACTTACGATATCAAGGTATTGCCCATGAAGTATTGATTTACAATATACCATGATTTGGTCTGCAGTAATTTATGTCATGTTCATTTGAATGGTATCCACTTTATGATACAAATATTCCCTCTTAGCAGTTAGCACAGTAATTCTTGTTAGTCATTCTCATGCCATTGTTATTTTCATCGTTCAATTTAGGATCTTGATCTTAGAAAACCAGGAGTACAGAAGCCACCGAAAAGGTCAGGATTTGAAACAACAACAGAAGAAGTCTTGCAGAAAGCTGATTTCAGGGTGTGTATTCTTGGTTCTATGTTATTTAATATTTCCTTTTTTTTTTTTTTGAGAACTATGTTATTTAATATTTCTATTATGTTCTTTTGCCTATATCCCTGCAATACATTTGTGCCCTATTTATGCTTTGTAACAATAGCCTAAGCCATATTTGCTCCTCATGTGATGCAGCCTTTATAAATTACTAATTTACTACTTAAGGTTGCGTTGCAGCAGTTGAAACTATACAGGTTGTAGTAGAGAATGGCATAGAAATTTCAGATTCTTACCCTTAAATCATGAAAAGCTAAACTAACAAGTAGTTTGCCAAGTCAATATAAAAGTATACACTAAATTGTTGGAACTGCTTTAATGTGGTACACTAACTAAGCAGCATATGTTGAGTTGTCACATGCAAAATCTATTTTTTGATACTCCCCAATGATAGGTGCAGGATTTTAGCAAAGATAATCACCACCTTAAGCTATTGTGCTGTCTTATGCTCCGGTCTCCTGATATGTCATCTGTGATCTTCTCTGTTTTATTGCCTTACGATAAAATATGCCTTTTTATCTGGATATTGTATCACCGTGATAGGATGGGCTATTAACCTTTTTGTTTTACTTTGTGTTCAGAATGTGAGGTTCCTTGCTAATTTTATTACAGAAGCTGGGATTATCATCAAGAGAAACAAGGTAAATAATCAAATCAATCCGTTAACTTTAATCAAATTGGTAATGGACTATGAAGACTGAGCATTGTATCTAACGACCCTTTCCTTCTTAATATAGACTAAAATAAGTGCCAAGGCTCAAAGGAAGATTGCCAGGGAGATCAAGACTGCCAGGGCTTTTGGTCTTCTGCCTTTCACCACTATGGGAACCAAACATTTTGTGTTTGGCCGAACTATGGAGGCCCTAGAAGACGATTATTCATACGAGACTACCTACTCCCCTCGCAACTTTGTTGATACAGATGCAAGTCAAGAACCGCTAGACTAAACCCGTTCTTTTTTGTTTTAACCCTTTGTGTTCTTATGAATAAGCTTTGAGCTATGAATGACGAAATATTTTTTCCTGAAAATTTGCATTAGATTTGCTAAGCATGTACTTCCCATATATGATCTCAAGGGAAAACACATAGAAGATGCTGTAGAGTGCATGATTCTGTTTTGCATCTGTAAACACTATTAAACAGTAAACTTTTCACGATTTCAGCCCCTACAGACTACAGTAATACCAGTAGTTCTACTTTTCTCATTCTCTGCAGAATATTCTTCAAGTTGAGAAAAATTCAACAACTGCAAAAGCTGAAGCACATGGCATTAGGTAATCGGTTGGAGATATAGCTTGAAACATTCATAATACATCATGCTATGATTGCATGGTTGAATCATCAGATTTTTAGCTTGACTGAATCTTGGGTTCTGGTACCCAGAATAGCTTTTATATAAGTAGTAATTTCACCACAGGAAGCTTACATATCTTGAGCTTATTATCCAAGAGGAAAACTTGGAAGAAAAAGAAATGGGAATGTACTTTCCCTTGTTGTGGTTAATGATAATGAAGGTTTGGGTTGTCACTTCAACCCCAACCACTCTAAATGAAACTTGCTTTGATGGTGCCACTGCCACCTTCATGTTGAGCTTTGGTTTGTACCAAGACAGCTGCCCGGAGGCCGAAGCCATTGTCTTCGCTTGGGTCGAGAGGGTGGTTTCCGAGGACCCAAGAATGGCTGCTTCCTTGCTTCGGCTCCATTTCCATGACTGCTTTGTCAATGTAAGTCGTCATCTCAGCTTTGCTTTCTTCTACCTGTTCTTGGTAGAGCTATACTATATGTGCTCTCATTTAACGCTTCTATTGCAGGGATGTGACGCATCGGTGTTGCTGGACGACACGCCGAATTTCGTGGGAGAGAAAACTGCAGGCCCCAACTTGAACTCATTGAGGGGTTTTGAAGTGATAGACTCAATCAAAGCTGATATTGAATTTGTGTGCCCTGGGACAGTGTCCTGCGCTGATATTCTCGCCATTGCTGCCAGAGATTCTGTCCTTCTGGTACTCCTCTTTTCATTAATGCCAAAGTTGGGTTGTTGACTTGGTAACCACAAGGTTACAAGTTCTACTTCCCATGGGAGTGGCCTATTGGCCTTCTTGTTTTGAGCCGGTCAAGCTATAGATAACCTTTTAGTTCTTTACCGTGTCTCAAGGCGAGGACACATAAAATTATAGAGAATGTTATTGAGAGATATGTGAGTGCAAATAATGTTGAGGTAACATTGTTGAATGTTCAGTCAGGTGGTCCAACATGGGAAGTGGAAATGGGGAGGAAAGACGGCATTAGTGCTAGCAAAACAGCAGCAAATAACAACATTCCTGGACCCAATTCTGATGTTCCAACCTTAGTATCCAAGTTCCAAAACCTTGGTCTCACCCTCCAAGACATGGTTACTCTCTCCGGTAAACCCTCCCTTTCCCCTCCCTCCAATAATCAATAATCATCACCACACTCATCTCTACCCCAAACCCACTTTTCCTTCAATTAAAAAAAAAATACTGATTTTGATGCATATGAACAACAGGCGCACATACAGTAGGTAAGGCGAGGTGTTTCACGTTCAACTCCAGGCTTAACGGCGGCAATGGCAACACACCGGACATCAATGTCGAGTTTCTGCAGTCACTCCAGCAGCTGTGTTCTGTATCCGACGTTAACGCCACACTGGCAGACCTCGATGCCACAACCCCGGCAAATTTCGACAACCAGTACTACCTCAACCTTCTTGCCGGCAAAGGTTTGCTCACTTCGGACCAGGTTCTGGCCACCGGCGATGATCAAACACGTGGAATCGTCGAGTCATACATCGACGATCCGACGCTGTTCTTCGAGAGCTTTAAGAGGTCAATGATGAAGATGGGACGCTTGGCGCCAGGTGATGATGGAGAAGGTGGAGAGATTCGTAGAAACTGTAGGGTTGTTAATCAACTCAATCTCTGACTCACTATCAAGCTCTCATGTAGTATCAAAATCACAACTCTATTATCATCCTTTATTTCTATCTACCTATAAGTGAATCCTTTATATTATCATGTAAGTACTAATCTCATATAATACAAACAACAACAACAACAACAACAACAACAACAACAAAAACAAAAACAAAAAAAAAACAAAAAAAAAAACAAAAACAAAAACAAAAAACAAAAAAACAAAAAACAAAACAAAACAAAAGACAAAACTAAATCTAATATTACCCTATATAAGTCTATAACTCAAGGATTAAAAGTGCACTCTATTATAGATCAACGACCTAATTAACAGTATAATTAAATATGTGCTGATTCAGCTAATGTGTCATGTGACCACTAAATTTGGTAGTATACAGAATTACAGACTAGCAAATTGTGTAACACTATAGTATAACAGAAACTACACTGCTTGATGGGTATACAAGGAAGCAGATGAACATTAGATTTATGGCACAGTACATTAAAGATTTTGTCATGAAGCAAAATTTCTAATATTACATGCACTATCCCAGTCTTGAAGCTGCTTGAGTCTCTGCTTCCAGCAGGCTATGTTCGAGCCGTCATGGCATGGGCATGGTTTTGTCGACTGGTCGCATAGGATTTCAGGTTCCTAAAGAAGAACACCGTCATCATTAGAATAGAATAGAGGATTAGTCATTCTAGTTTTGTAGTCGCTGAAGGCCCCCCATGATTCTGAAGTGAGTTAGATCAGACAATTTATAGATACGTACCTGCAGGCTTGTTCTTCCACATCCATTCCTGACCAGCTTGAAAGCCCTGCAAACAAGGACATAAAGTATGCTTAAAATATGTACTTGAATTGAAAACAACACAGACATTGAACGTAGAACACATTAACCTGTTGGAAGCGCGATGGATCATTTACTGAACCAGCTACATGTGGTAATTGTGAATAAGAATGTTCCTGCAATTCCCAAATTCCAAAGTGGATAAGGTCAAAGTTAAAGGATACCATTCAGAAATCACAACCCCCCAAAACACACACATCATGATTCTCTATAGCTGCAAATACTTGTATGCACCTAGCTAGAAGCACCATTTCTTGTGGGCAAAATTTGTAATGGCATACTGTAATTCCTTTCTAATTGAAATTAATGATAAAGGAAATTGAATTTATTAATCTTTGTATACTTGCTGTACTTATGCTCTGAAAGATGTGCATAAGTTTTTTCATTCATGGCATAGGTATTTATATACTGTGAATATGATTTTACAATAAGTACAACATTCACATTAGCGTATATGTATATGCTATGTAATATGCACATTGAGCATGCATTTCCTGAATATGTAGTCATTTTGTACCAATGCTAGTTGTTGAACATGCATGTAAATTCATTTGGACATCTATGGTATAGAATATGTATATTCATAGTGTACCTGCATAGAATCTGAATATACATTTCGTTACTAAAATGTAAACTAAAAGTTTGAAATAGCTATTATATATGTATATAATAGCATTTGAACATATATTGCATATCATTGGGACATGCATATTAAATCATCTGAATTTCTATATAGATCTAAACATGTAAGTGAATGAACATGTAAGTAGAGGAAAGCAATCACTCAAATGCCATGGAATAGAAATGGTGAGTTAAAGCTGTAATGTCATATTCTGATGTATGGTTGTATTCAATCACTTTAGGCTCATTTTCACTTACAGTTTTGCCATCTAAAAAATATGAAACGTTATTCTAACTAAACACCACTGATATTTTATTGTACGGTCCATTTTCACAAAGCTCTATGCTGATAAGTTGCAAAAAATGACGAAACTCAATAAGTTCGAGAACAATAAGCATTGTATACCTGATTACTCCGTTGACCAGTTGCTCCAGGAACCTGATACTGGCAAATGAAAAACAACACATAATGAAGAATTGAATAAAATATGTGACCTATATATATATATCAAGTGAGACTGAAACTAACTGATGAATGTTGAGATGTTTGTTGCAACTGTTGTGGAGGGCGGAATTGGATCTGAAGTGGATTCTGATACTGTCCTTGCATCTGAGGTGCTTGCTGTGGAGATATAACCTGAGGATAAGACTGCATCTGAGGCTGTTGGATGGAAGGTTTTGTTTGATGTGTCTGCTTCTGCTGCTGCTGCTGTTGTTCATACAAAGTCAACTCATCTGGCTTTTCCCACTAAACACCAAAAAGTAAAAGCAAATTATAATCAGATCTTAAAAAGAGTAAAGCATCTTAACTAGCAGATTATTTATGCTCGGATATTTACTTTGCTTTCACCAGTTACACTGTTGTGGTAGTACTTGTATCCGTCAGGGGCAGTGTGTTCTGTCCAGTCACATTTTAAAGTAGCAACGGTGTGACTAGTTGCGGGAGCAGCAGGTGCCGCAGATGTAGGAGGTGATTGAAAAGAAGTAATTGCAGGTGCAGGCTGCATAGTCCCAGGCCAAGAAGACTGCAGGAAAAAGATGTATCCTCAGCTTATGGCATTCGAATGTCCATTCATGATCAGGAAGTAAGCATCATATTTGAAATTTGAGAGAGGAAAATTATTTGTTAACAAAAAGCAAAAACAGGTGCCACTCACACAATAGCCCTGAGCTCAATACAATAGCATAGATATGAGAACCCAGAACTCTTTGATGTAAGGACAGTTAGAAAATTTGCAAATCTAAATAATCCCTGACATTTGATAGTCTTATAGAAAATGTTTAACAAGAAATCCCACAAAAAGATTTGAAAGAAATACTTGAAAATTGATGTACCTGTTTAGCAGCCTGTGAACCCTGCTGGGTTGTTAAGTTTTGATTTGACGGCTGCATCATCTGCAGTTGTTGCTGAAGCTGAGAGAAGGCTTGCTGTGATGACTGAAAGCTTGCCTGTAAAGTTTGTGTCTGTTGTGACAGCATCTGGGCTAACTGAGAAGGCGATTGGTGAAGATGTTGAAGGGACTGTTGAGCAGGCAGTTGTTGGTTTGCCAGGCCAGATGGTACAGTCTGCTGCACTTGGGGTTGAGTCATAGCAAACTCCCCATGCAAACCAGGCTGCTGAGATGTCATTGCCTGACTAACTGGACTTTGACCAGCAGATTGGGGCATCTGAACTTGATGAAGCTGCCGGAGCAAAGCAGGAGAATTTTGCGTTTGAGAGTAGGGTGTTGACACTGGTTGCTGTAGTTGCAGGGAAGAAGGCAAGTGTTGTGGTGATGGAAGTGGCTTCTGCAACGGAGAAATTTGCGGGCCAACTGAATGGTTTTGCACCAATGGCTGGTTCAAACTCTGAAATAAAATTCACTATTTAGGTGAAGAAGTTCAACAAATTGAAAGCAGAACTAATGAAGTTTCAATTGCTTTGCACCTGTTGTGACATAGAAGATGAAACAGAAAGTCCCAGATATGAACCATCTCCACTGCCACCATGGCCACCCTAAAAATTTTACGAAAGCAACATGAAGCTAATAACTGTTGATGGGACAATACTTCAATGTAACATGTTTATCAAATTAAGTATCAATTGCATTATACCTGTTGTGAAGTAGAAGAAACTGGAAATGAATTGTCACTACTGCCCCCCTAAAATTTATTGCAAGTAACATGAAGACAACATTATAAACATGTAACAATGTTAATTTGCATGCCCACCCAACCCCCAACCCCCCCCCCAAAGGGGGGTGGGGTATAAGTTACTATGGAAAAAAGTAAATGAACAAAAACCCTTCAAAAAGTTTGTAAATTTTAGTGGAATATTTTTCCTTACCAGTGCAGATGACACTTGCACATCATTTGATCTAAGAGGAAACTGATTTCCAAAACCATGGATGCTAGCATTAGATATTGGTCCAGGATTTGGAGCAGCCATAGGACGCCATGCATTAGGAGCAATCTGATCGTGCACAGGCTCGCTAAGAGTTGGAGGTGGTCTATGTGAAGGCATTAAGCAAAAGATTAACACGAATAACATAAAATGGAATGCAAATAGAAATATTGATAGGATCATACCTAATTCCAGGTGCTTGAAAGTGAGGCCCAGAGCCAGGCCCCCCAAATGATGGACCTCTGAAAACAAAAGGAAACCATATGAAGTAAACAATAGACACACGGGAAGGTAAAGAAAGGAGCAAGTATTAAAGAAAACAATTTATAATTGGTACTAGAAAATAGAATAACAACTCTCAAAAGCATCATAAAACTACTTAATTTCAGTGGAAGTGCTTACGTGTGAATGCTCAACTTTTATTTACAGTATTTTCCTTTTATACAAGTGTGTGGATGTTCAAATTAATATGCCATAAACAGCATATGCAGTTATAGAAAAACCACTGGTTTCAAGAAGACAGGAGTCCTATCATTACTTCTGAAATGAAAACAATGGCTAAAATAGAAACTTCAACCTTGACTCTCCAGCTCTAGGCCTCTTAGGGTCAGCAAATCGAACAGTCAATGGCTGATCACATCCCTGGTATTCAAAAGGAGATTATTAATTGATTCAGGTGCAAATACTAATCGAAAAAGGATCAAGGCTCAAACAATAGCAGTATAGCACACTGACAACTGATGAAAACTCAGTGAACTTACTCTCATTGTAAACTTTCCACTAAGAGCATTAATTGCTGCCAATGCCATCTCTCTATTTGAATATTTGACAAATCCACATCCTTCAAAGCATTTCAAAAACAAAGAGTTAGGAAAAGGTAATATAACTATTGCACAGACAAGTAAACAACATAGTTATCACGGCGCCCTGTTAAGTCGCGGCGCCCCCCGACCGCCATGTCGCCTAGGCGACTAGGCGCCCGCCTAGGCGTTGCCTAGGCGACAAGTTAAAAAATACTATAATATATATATATAAATAATTAAACATATAAATTGTACTGCATCTGCCTACTGCCTACTGCCTACTGTCTAGCCTACTGCTCACTGCCCAGCCTACTGCCCACTGCCCACTGCCCACTGCCCACTGATATTATTGACCAAAGAAGTGGGCGAAGAAAAACAGTCGCAGCTGCATAAAACCAAAGAAATGGAGAAGAAAGAAGAAGAGGAAAGAATAAGAAAGAAGGACGACTCAGGCGGTGGGAGGGCGACAGCGATGGCGATGGGCGACGCCGGTGGGAGTGCGACGGCGACGCCGGTGGGAGTGCGACGGCGGCGGCGATGGGAGTGCGACGGCGACGGCTGTGGGAGACATTAGTCGACGCACTAGATCTGAAATGCTTTCTTCTTCTCTATTCTTATTAGGTCAAAGACGCCGGAGCTTGCCTCACCGTTTTCAGGCGAGGCGAAGCCTCCAGGCGTCCTGTCTCCACCGACAGGACGCCAAGGCGTCGCCTAGTCGACGACTAGGCGACGCCGTGATAACTATGGTAAACAATAACTAAAACAAATAAACAAAGATGCAAAGACCAAAATAAATAATAAAGATGGATTTTTAACATCACATGTTCACACACCCTGTAATCAATCCCACTTTCTTTCATTCAAAAACTATTGTTTTCAACAACATTATAAGGCTAATAAAATGGAGAAATTTATAAGATACTAAAAACAGGAATGACTGCTCAACTACTTAGAAATAGAATGATGTTCAACATACAAGTAATGCACTTGCACTATAGACTTATGAATCACAGCTCAAATCTTTTGATGCATGCAAACAAAGATCAATATGAGGCATCATCACCAAACGAGGAGTGTTTCTTTTAATATCATGCAATCAAGTGTGCAGGGTACAGAGTATAAAATAGGATCAGAGAAAAATGCAATGACAAACCACGACTCTGCTTCATCTCATCACGCATGAGATAGACATCTTCAACACGGCCATAAGGAGAAAAAATCTGGAGAAAGGAAATACCAATAATAGTTAGTTAAGCAGTCAAATGATACAATAAACTGATAAATTAATGTGTAAAAAAGTAAACCACAGAAATTCTTCTTTCTTCTTCTTCTTCTTTGACTAAAAGGTCATAATTTGTGAGAAAAACTTAATATCTTCTAGAGATTCAAATTCCCATGCACTTGGTCACATGTCTTAGAATTCATTACTACAAACATTTTATATAAACATTTTTAAGTCCCTTTTTAAGTTTTTATGATCTTTGTCGGTTTGTCCTTCAGGGGCTTTTGGAGATACAAGGTAAGATGGATCAAGTCTGAAGGCATAAATTTTCTGATTGCCTTTGATACTCAGCTTAAGCTAAAGGAAAACACCAAAATGAAACAATTGCAATCATGAAAAAGTTTCATTTTATGCACCAAACATACCTCTTCAACTTCCTTCACTGAAGCTTGTTTGTTCAGTGACCCAACAAACAACTTATACTCAACTGTACCTGTAGAGAACATATGAAGGGTAAAAGAATTTGCATATAAAAGTTAGTACCAACTTGTCAGTGCAGAATGAAGAAAGTCCCAAAAGCAAAGGGAATAAGGCACTTGGCAGTTGGCAATCATTGAAACGAATATAGTGGAGTTTTAAATGTTGAAATGTTCAAAAGAAAATATACTGCAATCAGTTTTACATTACCAAGTCGTTCTCGTTCACCATCAGCATATCTGACTTGAATAGGACCTGTTCCCCCTTGTAAAGTAAAATTGTTATGCAAAGCTCTAATGGCTCTATCAGCATCTTCAGGAGCAGCATATTTAATAAAGCAACATCCTGCAGAAGTAAAAAAATCGTGCTCTCATATCATCACATAACAATTATCTTCACTAAAACTTTACAAGCCAGCACCATACAGATGCTTCATGCTTGAGAAATACTTGAAAATTCATTATTTGGTTGAAATAGACAACTAAGTGGCTTCAGGTAATTATTGGGCAGCAGACAACAAAAGTAGATTGCCAATTTTTATTAGTAACTGCATATTCATTTATTATTTGTACTAATCCAAACTTCAGGTCCCTGTGAATCTAAAATGTTCAACTCAAACATCAATCTAATACCGCATGAAAAGCCTGTTCACGCTTGTATTGAAGTTTACCACTGCTATATGTACTGGAAAAAATGCATTGGATTGAGAAACTAAATGATGTTCAACAGCATCCACATAATATACTCAAATGTAGAAAAAAAAAAAAAAAAATACCAAGATTGTAAAAGAAAGAATAGCGCACTGTTACCACAGACATTGAGAAGCCACTGTGGGCTCACATATAGCACACAACATTTACTAATCACCACCACAAACTGCCCCAAAAAAATTAATACTCCGAAAATAATAACATGACCTTGATTCACCAAAGTGCAATTCATGATTTGCAGAGAACATTCACTACCTCAGAAACTAGATGTCTCTTATGTTCATCAACATTCATGAACAAAATTCAAGATAAATATACTTGGCATTGCAAAACAAGCAAGGGAAAAAAAGCCTCTACATAGAGCTTATTAACTATGATGGGGAAAACCTTGAGAATCTCAAATCTAAGGGCATCGCGTAGATTTAAAGTCAAGGGTGCACCGTGCACATAATTGAGCATTAGTTGAAATGATGTGATTCATGATTGTAAATTGTAATGCTTAAAATCCAAACGATAGAAGAAAACAATGGGCAGCCCAGCTAAATCAAGTTGCTACTTGCTAGCTTATCATCACAGCCTTCAGCAATGAAGAGCCATCAAAACAGACAAAATCTTAGAGAGATAAAAAATATACAAATCAAGCAATTCGAAATGCATGAGCCTGATGTGTAGAACTGAACGAAGGCTGTTCATTCACCAGGCAGAAAATCACAAAATCCATCAGCATTGACTTGAAGGAATCACCAAAGATCCTCACTATCAGTGAAACCAATAGAAAATTGAAAAACAATAATAATAATAATAATAATAATAATAATAACTACATTGCGGACAAGAAGCTGATAGCAAAAATTGAAATCACTCCAGACAGGAAGAGACTGTAAGGGACAGCCCCGTAACTAAAAAACAGCTTCTAGTCATACACAAAGATACCACAAGAGACATTTCATGGAAAAGAGATAGCACATCATCTTAGTAGTAACCAAGCAAAAGTGATATGGCTGTAAAGACAAATTTGGACTTGCTCCTTTTTGATAAAATAATGCTTTCCATCATCTACAGCTGTCTCAAATTGTGGACAGTTTCATTGAAAATGGTATCATTTTCACATCATATTTAACCAATCCAATAGAACTTTGCGCTGTACAATTTACCAGAAATATTCAAATACATTAAAGATGTCCACTTCAATCTACTCAAGGGGTCTCAAGCTATGCATATCCTTGTGCTCTACTTAATTTGAAGCAGAGGCATTTCCTCCAGACAATGGCTACTACACGGCAAATATCAATCAGTCTTCTAGAATAGGAACACACTCATATAGCGCATACCAAGCTACCAATCAAAGCCCGAGTACATTGTATTGTCACCAACATAAAAGCAAAAACATACACTAACAGCCACATGCAAATGGCAAAATGGACTAATTTGGTATCTCATACATGACAGAGACATCAACTTTTCAAAATACTAAAGAAAAAATTGCATACTAGAAATTGAATTCAATCATAAAGATCACAATTTTAGCAACTGCACCAGACATATCCATCATACCCAAAATGAAAACATTCCATTTGTCAAAAGCAAATGGAGCAAACCTTAAACAAGTGGCAAACTTCATTGGGAAAGCAGAATAAGACATCTTCCGAAATCTAAAGCATTGGGCATCCCATCAATATAAAGCAAAGGTCTAAACACTAAGAAAACCTCAAACTAGGTGACCCAAAGGTCAAAGTCTATACATAAATAGGCACACCTTGTGTAACAACACCACAATTCATTAACTATGAAAAAGCACTCCACTAGAAATTGCATCAAATCATGGAGGATTCTAGGCATCAACCACAGAGAAGAATATACCATAATCCATCAATCAAATATAAACAACACCTGATGGCTCAAATTCAACAGAACAACCAATTTTCAGTTATGATTCCATCAAACAAATATTAAGGCCCATTGGAAATCAGGCTCAAACTAGAGAGGCATCGCAACTTAGCACTAGTCCCCATGCCACCATCAATGGATTTCCATGTAGAATAACAGACTTAGTAACAACCATCATATCCTTGCTAAAAATTTTATAATGATGCATCCCTGTATACAGCCTTACCATCTCATAAACCCAAAATCAGATGTTGCCATGTTGGACATGCCAACAACACTGGCAACTCTACCAAAGCATCATTGGCACCTGTGCCCAAAAACATCCACCAACTATTTGAAAGCATTGGGGCACATGGCATGAAAATTTAAAAGCAGCAAACATGGTAACTAACCATAAGCAGTAAATAGCCATCCACTAGGACCACAAAAGTAAACAATCATTCAGAATTTAGATAATTGAAAGATGGATAGAGTAAGCGTCCAAGGAGTTTAGGCACTATTAATAAACTAGGAGAATGGAAACAGACTATGACTAATGTATCTTTGTGTTTCATACAACAAAAATTAGTACAACACTTCAACTCCAATCATATCTAGGAATTCCATATATGCACAGGAATTTTACACTTCACTGCAATGGAATCAGAAAATCCACTCAGACTCTCGCACTAACACATTGTACTCAAAGGAGAGATTGATAATTAACTCAACCACTAAAAGAAAACAACAAACAAGGCCATGATGTAATCAATCAGCAGAATATTTTTCCCAATTCCATCACATAGCTTCCACATCACAGAGAACAAATTTAAATGACCAATTGGTAATACACATCCTAATTTACAGCAACCATGCATACCTGTAAAACACATTGAAACTGAAGCAATAAAAGAAGTTTACTTGTGACGAATGTCTGGAGAAAGAAAATAGTTGAATAATACAGGCAACAAAATGAGCAACTTCCAAACAAATAAGAAATGGAGAAGCCACACTGAACATCTGGAGCTAAAAGGTTACTAAAGACATCGATTAGCAATATACCAAACATCAATCATATCAAGGATCGTACAACAGTTCCAATTTAACACATAAAGAGAAAAGCGGTTATAGAAATCCCTAATACATTGCATTTACCCCAACTGGATATTGTAGTACATCACACACATGATCACTGATTTACAGTTTTCTACTGTCCAAGTAAAGGTAGATTTTATGTTTATACTTCTCGCCTTCTTGATTGACTTGACGAGCAACCAATTGGGGAAATTAACCAACACGAAACAAAAGCTTACAGTTGCTCCTCTCAGCCACTCAAAGGACCTGAAAAGATATTTACATAGATCTCAATGAATTTAATAAAATACTGTACTGCACATACCTTGTGGCTGTCCCGTTCGCTTATCTTTAATCAAAGCAACCTCAAGCACACGTCCATGTTCTTCAAATAAAGGCCGGATCTGAAAACAACCAAAAATTTAAAAAAAAAGGTCTCAACTGAATTTAAACTTAGCAGTAACCCTAATGAAGAGACAGAAGCACAATTTGGTATGAGGGTGTCTTGCTTTGAGGGTTCAAAAATAACATGACATAAGGTATCTATTGGGTCTCCACATCAAATTAAAAATTTCGTCTGAATTTATACTAACTTTTGTCCAAGTGAAGAGATTACTAGTATTAGACAAATCAGCCCAATGAAATTCCTAGAAGCTGGCCTAATGGTCTAATTAAACTGTTGTCACTATAACTATATGAGAAAAAGAAGCAAATCAACAATACTAAAATATAAAATAAATTCACATTCAGTCAAATGGAAACAGTACAGTTGAACCAAATATAGAGAGCTGGAGAGCAATATGATCTTAGATGGTTTAGTAACATAATGAAACCAAAAACACACCTGAAAAGGAGGAGGATGTTAGATGTATACCCATTATAGACATGTTTATTTAATGGTTATCTCTAATTCTCTATTCATAAATAGCCAAAAGAGCTGCTTTTTTTATAAACAAATATAGTCCTATGGGTTCTTTCTCACTTCTTTTTGGTGTATTCAATAAGTACTCTGATTCAAGGGTTTACTTTTTTCTTTCAGAGACATCACTACAATCCCACTAGAAGTCTATTTTCAACTCAAGACCTACAACGAAAATCATTCCACCACCAATTCACCAAACCAAGCACAAGCTTCTTTTCCTAAGAGGTTTATGATTAAGTTAACTACTATCCTATTTACATTGAACTTTAAAGTCAACCTTCTCTTACAAAAGAATATGTTATTCAATGTTTCTAAAGTTGGAGCTATTCACTTAATGTTTTACAAGTACTTTTGGAAAAATCCAATGAGTTTATAAATACACAAATAACATTCTTTCCTGAACAAAGTTGAACTACAAATTGTGTTCAAAAGTTCAGGAGATTAGAATTCTGTCCAATATAAACTATTGAGAATTTTCTGCCAAACTGAAAATTACCAACATAGCACTGGTAGTATATGCCTAGTAGGACCTAATAGCAGCTTGTATACTTCAAATTAAAACTTAAATCTGAACCTAATACGTAAACTGCATTTTAATGCATTGATATCGATGAATTATTTTGTTTCCACATACCTGTTTTGCAATATCATGATCCAAAAAAAAAAAAAAAAAGTAATAATAATAATAATAATATGGTGTTTCAAATACAGAGAAGGGAAGACTTACATCTTCTTCTGTTACTGTTCTTGGGACAGATCCAACAAACAGTTTAGCAAAACTGCCTCCATCGAAGTGTTCTGGAAACAATTTTTCATAAGTGCATGTACATGAAATAAATAATGCAGAATCACAAAGTGAAAGAATATTGAGAAGGGAACAATTGAGCATTCACTTAATACCAACAATAAAGCATATGTTACTATTTCAGAAAACAGTTTTCCACAATAGGAATTGTACATATGTAAATACATAAAATATGTCAAATAAACTTAGATGGTGCTTTTCATAAACTTAAACCTTCAAATGCAACCAGGTTGGTAAGGCATAGTTAGAGTTCAAATTGCAGAAAGCTCAATTTCATAAAGCTAAATTACTGAGTTTGAGATTGAATAGTTCATATAATTCGCTTCAATAAGCATATCAACAAACATATAAACATCAATTTGAACTAATATAGAGCTACAAATTACAATATTTTTCAAAATAAAACGTCACCGGAAATACCTGGAGAGCTTCCTCCTCTACCGGAAAAGGGATAAGCTCGTTTTTGCCCCGACACAGGTGGCATCTGGTAACCAGAATTATATCCTCCGCCACCGCCGCCGTCACCTCCGCCGCCCGCTGGTCGGAAACCTCCCACCCCAGCTCCACCAGTGGCGGG
Source organism: Ipomoea triloba (assembly GCF_003576645.1). Lineage (NCBI taxonomy): Eukaryota > Viridiplantae > Streptophyta > Magnoliopsida > Solanales > Convolvulaceae > Ipomoea > Ipomoea triloba. The sequence continues at coordinate 28,015,775 of NC_044928.1, read as the reverse complement.
AGGGAAACGAGGCGGGCTATCAAATGCTCGGCGTTCTCCTCCGCGGCCAGAACCGCGGTAATTGCTAGGGCTACGGTGCTGGTGGTGGCTCACGGGGGCGTCGGAGGAAGAACGCATCGAGGAGTGGGGCCCACCCCTGGAAGGTCTATAGTGGTGTTGCGATTCCATGTGGTCGCCGTAACTCTCTCCCCTGTATCTCTCCATCGTCGGCGAAACCTGAAAACCGCCGGAACAAAACGGAGAAGCGATAGAGATAAGAAATCAACGAAGGTGAGAATCGACGACGAGAGAGTGAGGGAGAGAGAGAGACAAGAGGCGCGTCTATCTGCAGCTCGGGACAGTGTTAAGGTCAAAGCGCCAAAAGGTAAGTAGTCTGATGCCAGCTAAATACGATGTCGTTTCCTCGTTTTCAGACAATCAGAAAGAAGCTCTTTTGGCCTTCATTTTCCACTCCGTAACAGTCTGGTTATTTTATCAACAATAAATACTAGGAATGTTTTCTTCTTCTTTCTTTTTTGTTTTTTTTTTTTTGCAAACGGAATGTTTTCTAAATATTTCGTTTTGAAAGGGTGATCTTTCACGAGGTCCTCTGTGTAACGTCATTGAGGCGTGAACAAAGTTTTGACCAATATTTATTATTTAGGAAACTAGCATTTTGTACCCTTATGTGTCAAAATTTAATAATTTATACTTAATATTAAAATATTGTTAAATAAAAATGATTAAAAGTTTCATTTAAATTATATATCACAATTTCTTCAAATGATAAATTTTAATTATTATATTTGAATAACATTTTAAAAAATTGTGTAGTACTAAAAAAAATATTTAAAAAATTGTATTTTTTGTTTAATAATAGTGTACACAACTTTTATAAATTTTTTACAACAAAAATAAAAATTATATAAATATATATAATACTACGCTAACACCCACATATATTAGTATATATACACAAATAGTATATGTATTATATACACATACGGTTATTGATTAAATAATAATCTACATGTAAATTACTTGTTATATGATAATTAAAGAATAAAAATAATTATGATAGTCGTATCACGTATGTGTATGGTAATAGTGGTGGGGTCATTAAATAATAGAGTTTATTACCGAAATGGTCCCTCGACTATTGCGAAATTACCAATTTGGTTCTCGATAATTTTTTGTGCCCAATTAAGTCCCTCGACTTTGAATATTTTAACCAATTTAGTCCTCCGTTATTTTTGCCGTTAAACATCCGTTAAAGTGAGGACCAAATTGGTAATTTTGCTATAGTCAATGGACCAAACCTGTAATTTTGCTATAACCAATAGACCATTTCAGTGAAAATTTAATTACCAATATGGTCCCTTGACTATAGCAAAATTACCAATTTGGTTCCGATTTAACGGCAAAATAAACGTAGGATCAAATTGGTTAAAATTTTCAAAGTCGAGGGACTTAATTGGACACGAAAAATTGTTGAGAACCAAATTGGTAATTTCGTAATAGTCGAGGGACCATTTCGATAATAAACTCTTAAATAATAACACAATTATAACAGTGTAAGTGTATATTTGTGTAACAAAACATTAATAAGCATAATTTGTCAAATAAAATAGGGAAAATGGTCAAATACACCCTCAAAACTTTAGGTAATAAGTCAATTAAACTTTTGAAAATTGCAATTAAATCCACAAACATGTCATCGGCCACTAATTGGTCGCCTTCTCCATCAGTAACACATTGATTGTGATTGAACTTGAACATGTGACATTCCATTAGGAATAGTCACAATAACACCTTATTGTCAATATTGAACAAGCACTATATTGTAAAGAATTATGAATACTAAAAAAACCACTTGTTTAAAAAAAAAAACAAAAAAAAAACACTTGTTTTCAAGTATTATTGATTAATGTAATAAATTTTATTGATTGATAATTGTTTGGGCTTAAGTTGGCCCAAAAATGTTCAACTGACAGTCTCCAAACCCCAAATGATCCGTAAAGCCTTGTAACAAATTATTGGTCCACATAGCTATGTGGACCATAATCAAATGTACATTTTTAATATACTAAATATACATTATTTTTGTACTGAATGTACATTATTTTTATAGTATAAAAATAATGTATATTCAGTACACAAATAATGTACATCCCCTGAATATAATGTACATTATTTTTATACTGAATGTACATTATTTAATAGTATAGTCCACACAGCTGTGTGGACCATGGTCCACACAATAATGATTGCTATTTATTCCATTTAATCAAATTATCTCCATTATTCACATAGAAGCAAAAAAATATGATGGCTTCTACCAAAAGCCTTGTGGTCAAGCGGCATAGCTGTGTCTCAAGCCCTCAGTCACAAGTTTGAGATACTACATTATAACAGAGTCAATAGTATTCAAAAAAAAAAATTATGATGGCTTCTAGGTTTGAAGTTTCTCAACTTGATTTGAAATTTTATGAACCCCGAGATATTCCGTCATTGTTTTGTGATAGATGTTATGAGAATTGTTTGATCTAAATTTATGCAATTTTTTTGTCCTTATCAATAAAGTTGTCTCTATTTGCATATCACCATTGTGATAAATAAGCGGTTGAAAAGAATTTGGAGTTGTTTCGTTGAATATGCACATTGTGAACCTAATAGTTACGATGATTCTATGACTTTGCATTGTGTAGACGTGTTGAATTCCATTATATGGTATTCATATATTATTTATAACATATTGTGTTAGTATGCGACGGTACCGTCGTCAATCGCTAAAATTTTCTTTTTGAACATTAAATGACCTGCTAGTGCATGTCATTTATCGATTTTTAGGATAACCAAATTAACAGATTAAAGGACTCAAATGGCAAATCAAAATGTCGATCATGATTACACACAAAGGTATAATGCAACGTGAGAATGGGTACAAGTATGGAGCGTTGACACGTGGTGGGTCCGCTTTGACGCTGTCGTTTTGTTTCAGATGGGAAGGCGATGCTTCTATAATCAATTTGATTTTGATTCTGATTGCACGTGAGATAATGGCTCAAACTTCAAAATAATGGTGAACATTTTTTTGGGAATCAAAATCCAACTCCTATCCAAGTAACATTTACAACACTTTTGATGGGAGGGAATTATAATTTTTTTCCATATAATTATGAAAACAAATAAACTATTTTATTTGGTTTGAGCTCATTTTCATTTTATATACGGAATAATTTAAATCTTATTTCTCTTGATATTTTTTATTTTGTGATTTTTGAAAAGAAAAGAAAAACATTAAGACAAAATCACTATTTTTTTAAAAATTACTTTTCTTTTTCATAACATAAAATTAATATTCCATTGTTATGGTATAATAAGTATGAACATTTTAGTCTTTATATTATTTATTATATTTCAGTTAACGTTAATACCAAATATTGTAATTGAAATTCATAGTAAGTCTATTAATGAAAACCAAACAATATAATTTAAAATTTCACTTTATTCCTACATTATTCATTTTCTATGGAATAGCAATTCATTTTCTCACTAATTATCTTATTGTCAAGTGATAGAGACCAAAGGGGATTTTAAAAAAAAATTATAATAAAGTTAAAAAAAAAAACCTTTAAACACACTCGGCGAGCAATGTTATGCACAAAATGCACACCATCATAGTTTCTTCTTCTTATTCTTCTTGGGTCCACCAAAAACTCACACTTCGATAATATACTCTTATATTTGTCCTCCGCAACATACATAAAAAAATAAAAAATACATGAACTATAATTTATAATACCAAATTTCTTCCATATAATATAATTTATTTACCAAATTTATTGCTGTATACCTAGGGAATAGCAAAATTTAGTTAGAGAAAAAATTGATAATGACCCAAAAGTTTAGGACCTTCATCCAACTAATTAATACACATATATATACCCAAACTTCCATTTTTACCCTTAAATCCTCAATCATAAACTATCATGAACTGATGAATATGAACTTCTCCTAATCGGCTAATCATAATCCTAATCAATCCAAAAAGCTTTTTGACCTTGTCATTATTTGCACACCACCGTCACGCGCCACCAACGAAGCCACGCTCCGACGGTTCCGTGTTATTATAAAATGCCTTCCACAAAGCTCAGTTCATAATCAGAAGGAGAGAAAATCGTAAGAGCTTGCTTGCAGTGGTGATTCTAGGTTTCCACAGAGTACTCAAAGAGGATCGGGTTGATTGATAATGGCGAGACACGAAGAGCTTCCGGTCCCGACTTACTCCTCCCTTGAGCCGGTCTACGGCGGCGGCTCGCAGCTCGAGGAAGCGCAGCAGCGGTTCAATCGCATCAAGGAAAAGTTCGTTGAATTCTATGGCCAACCTCCCGATATTTACACTCGCTCTCCAGGTAAAAGCATGTTTTTACTCTGTGTCATAATTATGTTGGATTATTCGGTGTTGATTTGATGGTTTATGATTTACCTTTTTTACCATGGGATGATTGTTATGGTAGAATTGGATTCTCTTAGATGCGCACTGTTTTACTGGATTTACTGTGTGTTAATGATGGTGCCTTTATTCTATTATTATTATTGTTGTTGTTGTGGCTTTTTGGTGTGTAGGGAGAGTGAATTTGATAGGAGAGCATATAGACTATGAAGGATACTCTGTGTTGCCCATGGCGATTCGTCAAGATACGATCGTGGCAATTCGGAAGCACAGTGCGGATAAGACCGAGAAGGTTCTTAGAATTGCTAATGTCAATAACGAGAAATATTCCATGTGCACTTATCCGGCTATTCCCGACCAGGTTTCGCCATCTTTTCGTTACTAATTCTCTTCGAATCTTTCAAGCTTGCTTTTTTATTATGCTTTTCGTTGTTAAATAACCTTTTCTTATGCCCAATTGTTAGTTATTAGCATGAATTTTTGGATTATGTTAAATTTTGTCATCTTTTTGTTAGTAATGTTTGGGTTATGAATAATACTACTTTACTAAATATTCATGAACAAACTATATTTGTGTCTGCAGGAAATTGATCTGAAGAATCACAAATGGGGTCATTATTTTATTTGTGGGTAAGATCTGAATTTTTATGCTGATATTGCACTTTACACTTGTTTGTTTAGTACTTTAGTACTCCATAGTTTCTCTCCAAAGAATATTTACATTATTTTTTCTTCTACTCCTTTCCTCCTATTCACTATAGGGAAATGTTGTTGGGTGTTACACCATTCAAATGGTTGTTTATTTAGTTAAATCATGATATGTATGGTTTCTCCAGGTATAAAGGTTTTTATGAGTATGCCAAATCGAAAGGAATAGATGTTGGTGCACCAGTTGGACTTGATGTTGTCATTGATGGCATAGTTCCAACAGGTATTTACTTTTTGCATTTTTTTGTCTGTCTGTATTTTGGTATGAAAAATGGAACACAGTAACTATTGATGCATAGGATTGAATTCTGAAACATATCCTTTGTCTGCCTAGGTTCTGGACTTTCAAGTTCTGCTGCATTTGTTTGCTCTTCCACTATAGCTATAATGGCTTCTTTTGGTGTGAGCATTCCAAAGGTACTAATGGCCAAATGAACACGATATGATTGTACCTTTCATCATATGGAAATTTTTTCGAAAACATCTAAACATTGCTCTCCATTGTATATCCCCCCAGTATTTTCTTTTTTGAGTTGAAATTCCAATGTCTAGTACATGGTTTCAACTTGCAATGAGTTTCTATTGCATTCTTCGGAAGTAAGAATGATTTTTTTTCTCCACAGAAAGAACTTGCTCAACTTGCATGTGAATGTGAAAGACACATTGGCACACAGTCTGGTGGAATGGATCAGGTATCACTATATCCCTTTCTTTTTCTCCTAAGCATGTTTTGTTTACCGAGCATCACTAGCAAAATTACAGTATGTGAATATGGTTCAAGAACTTCTTAGGTCATACTTTCTCCTGTTTAATCTTCTGCATCAGTACTGTATTTCTTTTATCAGCTTTGGTGAATGGATGATTAAATCTTAAGTTCTTATGGTGTATAAATTGTATATTTTGGAAACTTGAGTACTCTTGTCAGCTTAGAGTTTTTGTTCGTCATAGGTGATGAACAATATGTTAGATGTCTGAAGCCCTGAAAAGGGTGCAGATGGATTTGTTCTCCCATAGATACATGGATTGCCCCCATTTCTTTAGTTTCTCACCTCAGGTTAATGTTTGGTATATTAAAGAATAAGGATTGTTTTTTTCCTCCACAGGCAATTTCTATTATGGCTCAATCTGGATTTGCAGAGTTGATCGATTTCAACCCAATACGGGCTACTGATGTGCAGCTCCCTGCTGGTGGATCTTTTGTTATAGCTCATTCATTGGCTGAATCCCAGAAGGCAGTTACTGCTGCTGTCAACTATAATAATCGGGTTGTTGAATGCAGGCTCGCTGCTGTAAGTTTCTGCTTAATACATGCATATTACTAATATGGTTTACTATGCACTTACATTGTGAACTTTCTATGCAATGCCGTTAAATGAAATGCAATTATGGTGTATTGCAGATTGTTCTGGGAATAAAGCTTGGGATGGAACCCGGTGAAGCCCTATCTAAAGTGAAAACTCTTTCAGATGTCGAAGGGTTATGTGTGTCATTTGCTGGTACTCGTGGATCTTCTGATCCTGTCCTTGCGGTCAAGGTATCTGCTTTTTTCTCTTTTTCATTTATTTAGCAGGCTGTACAACTTTGAACCGTTTTGTTTCAGTTATGCTATAAAAGAAGTATTTTCTTATACCCTCTGGTTTATTTAATCTCCTGCATGGTTTCAGTTCATGAGTGCTATTTTTGGTGCATCAGGAACATCTGAAGGAAGAACCATACAGTGCCGAAGATATTGAAAAGGTTATAAACGAAAAGCTGCAAACTATCTTTGCAAATTCTCAAACTTCTTTGGATGTGATAAAGGCTGCAAAGTCCTACAAATTGCATCAGGTGATTCCATATAAATATAAATAAGTATTTATTTGTTTATTTACTTGCTCCATTGTTATTTTCTGACATGTTTTAGAATAATAGTATGATGATATATTTGCCTGTGAGCTTAATCCGTGATGCATTTATTCTTTTAGATAATACCCATCTTCTAGAGTTTAATATTTCACATTTACATTGCAGAGAGCTGCTCATGTGTACTCTGAGTCCAAGCGTGTGTATGCTTTTAAGGACACTGTAACATCAAAATTAAGGTGAGTTACAATGGGTCAATTCTTTAACATACTGAAAATTTTGGTTAATCAACTTTTCTTTTGTACTTCTGTCCTGGTTTAGCCGAGTTTATTTGGGCTTATCTTCTCGAAACCGAGAAGCTGACAACAAATGCTAAAAGTATGGAAAGTTTTTGTGAATAGATAAGACTACAAAAGTGAAAAACTGGCTCTATGTTCAAGGCCTTTTTAGAGAACCAGAGAAAGCTGGACCATACAGCAAACATAATCGAAATATAATATCCTCTATTTGCCAATGGCAATGCCGGGGGTTTAACAAAGTATTTGTCATGTCAAATGTAATACTAGCGTATCTTGACCACATGCTTGTTTGGAATTTAGCCTTACATTTCAATGCTTTCTCACCGCAGTGAAGAAGAAATGCTGAATAAGCTCGGTGAACTCATGAACGAGAGCCATCACAGTTGTAGTGTTCTCTACGAGTGCAGGTAGTGTCTATTCCCCTGATATTGATGTGCTGCCTGCTATAACATAGATTTGTGGTTACTCAATTATTGGAAATACCTTAGCTTGAAACCAAATTAAAGAAAATGCGATGAGAACACAATATTTGTATTGATAGAATTCTATGATTACAATGGTAGAGATAGAAGATATATATACAAGAAGAGTCTCGGGGAGACCAGGATAGATAGTCCTAACATGGCTCAGATACATAGAGTCCTAACAAATGCCATGTCTTTATTCTGCACTCCATAGTTTGATATCTTCCATATAAATATTTGCATCACATTTCCGAGACCTTACATCCTCCTATAAACAAACAGCTGCCCGGAGCTGGAAGAACTCGTAAAGATTTGCCGGGATAATGGTGCTCTGGGAGCGAGGCTTACGGGAGCGGGATGGGGTGGCTGTGCTGTAGCTCTAGTGAAAGAAAGTCACATTCCTCATTTCATACTCAATCTGAAGGTTAGATCACTCTCTAAACCACTGTTGCAAAAAAATCGGTCTAGATCACTCTCTAAACCACTGTTGCAAAAAATTCGGTCTAGGTGCCCCTAGACTGTTGTGATTTCCCTCCTAGGCGCCTGCCTAGCGCATAATTCGGCCAACTCCGCTGAGTTATCTTATCTATTTTGATCAAGTTAACTGAGTTAATCCGGTCAGCTCGGCTTTGCTAATTATATATATATATACCCACACACGTGCACTGTTTTTATTTTTTTAGTTAGCCGCATAGGAACCAGGCTAGGCAGCCTAGGTGCTTGACTAACGCCTAACGCTTACTGCAACCATGTTCTAAACTGAACAAAGCAAAATCGTTTTTATTCTGGGCTCAATACAAATGATCTCTTCTTAATTCTTCTGTTGTTTTACTTGTTTAGGAGCAATTTTATCAATCAAGAATTGATAAAGGAGTGATCAACAGAAATGATCTTGGCATGTATGTTTTTGCTTCCAATCCATCCAGCGGTGCTGCCATTCTAAAACTTTAATCCAGCCGTCGATCTTGGTCGTCTTTGATATTTAATTGGAAAACAGAATAATAATAAATTTTTATTGGGTTAGCTAGCGTGCATGCATGTTGTTTAGTTCGCAGCTAGCTAGCTTGATTTTGTGTTTTGTTCAAGTGTATCTAATTACAAACAATCATTAGACTTTCAATAATAAATTAATACGGAGTAATAGTTAAATAAATAATGTCGATATTTGTAGCCACTCGCCAACCGCCGCATATGCCCGGCATTTTCACGTTTTTCGCGTGTGGATGACAAAAGGGTGGGGGAGTATATATGAATTATGCATCGGTTACGTTGAATATAAGATTAAGAAAATGTCATGTTAATTTTATAAATATTACAAAATTTAAAGTTTGTAATATTTATAAAATTCATTTAATTTTTTCTTTCTTATACTCTCATAATAGTGTTAATTTTATAAATATTACAAAATTTAAAGTTTGTAATATTTATAAAATTCATTTAATTTTTTCTTTCTTATACTTTCATAATGTACTAGGGATTGACCGATTGGGTGGGGAAGGGAAGGGGACGTGTATGTGTCCCCGGTGGTGTGGCGATCAAGAATCCTTAGCTTGTACGAAGTCGGGAAGAAATTGTTATCATTGATTATATTAATCGAGGAGAAATTTTCATCATCATTAATATTTTAAGTCTTATATGTAATATTTTATAATATAAATGTAGTACTTTATAGCATAAACTTACACCATTTTGCAATAAATAAAATAATAACATAATAGAGTTGTAGATATCACCAATACTTTAAGCCATATAATATATATACTTTATAGTATAAATGTGATACTTTATAGACAAATTATACTCCGTAATAGACAATTTGTAAGAAATAAAATGTAATTACATGCCAAACACCAATCCTTAGCGGTAGAGGTATTGAGTTGATAGTATAAATACTTTATAGCAAAATTATAATAGATAATTTGCTTCCATAAAATAATATTATTAAGCTCATATGTTATAAGACCCAAAATTTCCTAACATTACCCGTCTTAGGCCTAGGGAGTTAACTACACGGTAAGAAAACAATAAATAAATTAAGGGGTTTGTTGCAAATAAAACTACATAAAAAAATACTTAATTTGTAATTTAAGGGTTAAACTTCAGATAAATTTCCAAATTATTACAAAAATCACAATTAAGCGATTGAACACTAAAAAAAATTTCAAATTAACTGATTGAATTCAATATATATACAACGACATAACCCCAATTCCGAAGGACCGGTGCGGTGAATTTGATTTGTGAATCTGTCATTTTCTTTCCTTTTCTAGGGTTTTATATGACTTTAAACATTAAATACCAAATATTAAATTTCCTTAAAAAATAAGATACTAAATTAGATAAAATTTTCATTTACCATATTATAAACACGTAAAAGACATTCTCACGCGGTTTCATTTATTAGGTTATGCCAAGATAAGCCATTGACTTGAGTCGAGGCTAAGCTAGATCAAGTACCTCAATAAGTCAAAGAGGGGTATACCCCAATAAATCAAAAAGCGATCACGATTCACGACTAAGCTAATTAAGGACAGTCCTCCTCAATTCTACTCAACAAATTAAAAGACAAATATTAACTTTTTAATTGTTATTTACAACTATATAGTCATCTTTAATTTTCTGATAGATGCTTAGATGACCATTACCCTTTGTCCAAATTTAGACAAATTAAAGATCAGAAGCCATGCATATATAGTCGTCTTCATCTTTGAATGAAGATTGCACATTATCATAACACAAAGATTCATATGATTAGCATACCCAGTATCCAGAAACATAATTTCAAACTAAAAATTCTTTCAAAAACACTTCAAAATGCATCAAAAGAGAACAAACAGTATGGTATCATTGTTGTTACATAGCTTGTAGTCTAAAGGCATAAAACTAAAAGTTTGTATAGATGGGATAATCTTGAAATCAATTCCATTCTTGAATCTTGACTGTATCAAAACCAAATAACAGCAAAATGACTGGGGAATTACTTCTTGTTATTATTGGCCTTTCGGAGCAACTTAAACTGGAAAGTTGACCCTTTGTAGTCCCAGTAAAGCCCAATCTCATCCTCAATTCCCATGCTCCGATCCTTGAACAAATCCATGCAAGCCAAAGTATAATCATCACTGGGCAGAATCTCAAAGGCGGCGCCGTACCTTTTAGGGTTATTCTGGTCAGTCACATCCCAAACAATCACATTAGTCTTTTGCCCTAACACCGTCTGATTAGCCATGCAGAGCGTCCAGTACCGGAAAACATGCTCAAACGCCTCCGCAAACGGCGCCACAAGTTTCCCGGTGATCACCTGCTTATAAGGGAGAAAAAAGTGAGTTATCAAAGCAATGTGGGACAAAAAATAAGGCCAAAAACTCATAAACTCCGGCCGACAATCACCTCGTAGTGAGACAGCGCCTTGCGGATCTGCCACGGGTTGGCCGGGTCGGGCGCCGCCGGCGGGACGACGTCGCGGGCCTCGACGAGGACCCGGGAGACCTGCCACGGGGAGTTGGTGGCCTTGCAGGCATCCTCCTCCGCCTTGCTGGGGATGAAGTTGTAGAAGAAGGTTTTCTTGATCATCTTGGAGCAAGGGAAGAGGTAAATCCGCTCCATCTTTATAGGATGGGGAATGATGGGAGGGATACAAGGGTTTTAGTGTGCGCTGCGCTATTTATGGAATGTGGTGTGGATATTGGTAATATATATTTTCCAATATATAAGATCTTTTCCCTTTTGGAATTTGAAGATATTTTTGTTATTCTTTAGGTAATTAATATTCTTTAGTGAAACGGGATGGATATAAGATTTATTATGTAATGCTTTTTTTTTCTTTTTTTTTTTTAATGGGGTAATGAGTAATATTTTTCAATAAAATTATAGTGATACTAATTAAAGTCAATATGAATGGATGCTTAGGTAGAGACATTAGTAAAATGTGTCGCGACAATTTAGTGTGTGACTCTTTGGGGAATTGGATTGCGGGATTTATGTATATAGGTGAGGGGAGTAGTATTGAAGAGGACGACTGTTGGGTGGTTACGTTCTAAAGGGTTTGAATATTGTATGAGATAGGGGTTTCTGTCAAGTTATCAGAGAAAGTGATTCGAATATGAGTAGACGCGACAATGATTAGAGGGTAGCTAGTGGATTGTCATGGAGTCTTTTATGGGGAATATTGGATGCATACATGTAACTTATGGGACGACCTTGGGACTGTTGGGAGTTACAGGGGGACGACGTAGCATTGAAGAGGCTGAGGGCTAGGTGCTTAGGAACAATTTGAATATTGTAACGGATAGGGGTTCTGTCAAGTTATCATGGAAAGCTTAGCGCAACAACGGTTAGGGGATGGTGAATTGTCAAGGGGTTATTTATGAGGAATATTGGATACATACATGTAACTTACGGGACGACCTTGGGAGTTACAGGTGAGCGGAGTAGTATTGAAGAGACTGAGGGTTGGGTAGTTCGAAAGGGTTTGAATATTTGATGGGATAGGGGTTTCTGTCAAGTTATCATAGAAAGCGATTCAAAGCAATTAAATAATGGTTAGGGGGTGGTGAATTGCCGATGGGCCTTTTATGGGAAATATTGGATGCATGCATGCAACTTACGAGACGACCTTGGGAGTTACAGGTGTGGGGATTAGTATTGAATAGGTTGAGGGTTGGGTGGTTCAAAAGGCTTTGAATATTGTATGGGGATAGGGTGTTGTCAAGTTATCATGGAAAGCGATCTAGAGCAATTAAATAATGGTCAAGGGTGGTGAATTGCCAAGGGGTTATTTATAGGGTATATTGGATGCATACATGTAACTTACGCGACGACCTTTGGAGTTATAGGTGTAGGGAGTAGTATTGAAAAGGTTGAGGCTTGGGGGATTCGAAAGGATTTGAATATCGTATGAGATAGGGATTTCTGTCAAGTTATCAAGGAAAGTGATTCAAAGCAATTAAACAATGGCTAGGGATGGCGAATTGTATATATAGAGGTTATTTATGGGGAACATTGGATGCATGTATGCAACTTACGCGGTGACCTTGGGAGTTACAAGTGCAGGGAGTAGTATTGAAGAGGTTGAAGGTTGGGTGATCTTTAAAGGGTTTGAATATTTTATGGGGTAGGGGTTTCTATCAGGGTTGGGGTGGGTGGGGTGGGGGGGTAGTATCCTTTATGGGGAATATTAGATGCATGAAGGTAACTTACGGGATGAACTTGGGAGTTAACGATTTTGCATGTATGCAATGAGTAAATGCGTAACAGTGGTTTGTCTGTCGTATTATGCTCTCGAGTTATAAGTTCTTGAAATGCCACATCATCACCTCCATTGAATTCTCTCCAATGATCTTTTAAACATTCCCAAGTGGAGGATGGTTACCGTTTCAACTTTGTTATAGTTTCTTTTTTTGAATTTCCTTTCCTTTAAAAAGAAAAAAAAAGATCGCCTAACTTAATGTACGTCACAACTGAAGGCAACAATGTGCGGGTTTGAATCCCACTATAAACATGAATGAGAAAAAGACTTAGGATTATTCATTTGTTATATTTTTAATAGAGATAAATGATTTTTTTAGTCCCTCAATTACAACCAAAGTGTAGATTTAGTCGTCCAATTATTTGAAGTGTAGATTTAGTCCTTCATGTATTGTCAAAGTGACTAATTTGATATATCGAGACTTTTTTGCCACCAATATATCACTTAATAAAGTAACTGATTTGGTACTTCTGGCATTAAAAATATGCCACTTTAATAGTAAATGAATGACTAAATCTACATCGCAAATGATTTACATTCACTTTAATGGGTCTTCAATGGATTTATCTTATGCTGGTTGCGTTATTAATGATTGCAAAGTTATTCAAAGACACTTTGAAGTCGTACTGTCAGTTGGTTTTATTTCTAGATCAGTGAATAAGTTTGTTCACGTTTTAGTTAGGTCTGCTGGTTCTCAACATGGTCCTTTTGTTTAGATTTCTTATATTCCTCCTTGTATTGAATGTTTGATTTAATGAAGTATCCTATTTTCCTTTATATATAAAAAAAAAAGAATCTGCATCACAAATAATTGAAGGAATAAGTCTATGCTTCGCTTAAAAAAGGCTAAAAATGTTATTTTCTCTTTAGTAAAAATGCGGTCGGACCCCTATCTTGCAGAAACAATGGCGGTTAAGGAAGCGCTTTCTTGGCTTAAGGCTCGCGGCGTGAATCGTGTTATCTTGGAGACAGATTGTTTACATTTTTGCTCTTCATTTAATTTCTCGTGTCTTGATCTGTCTTATGTTGGTATTCTAATTAAGCAATGCCATTCTATTGCGAGAGACATTGGGGACGTTGTTGCCTGCCATGTCAAAGGTCAGTTAATCAAGTAGCTCATGTGCTTACACGGGCGACTGAATCTGCATATGTCCTTGGTGTTTGGGACTATGTTCCCCCGGATTGTATTTCAAACTTGGTTCTTGTTTGATGTTAATGAAGTTGCTTTGTTATTAAAAAAAAGTATAATTGATTAATTGAATAATAAATTTGGTAAGATATTTCAATTTAATTGAGATATGCTTGTAATTATGGATAAAGTTGTCTGAGGAAGCACGAGTTAAATTTAGGGTCCGTTTGGAAACCTGAAAAGTGACTTCCGGAAGAAAAAAGTTTCAATTTGGTATAAAACGTCTTCCTAATTTTTTAGTCGGAATACATTTTTTTAGACTTTTTATTCTTCATTTCTCTTCCCTTTCTTCTTCTTTACCCATCATGTGACTGTTGTAAGTCAAACACGCTTAACCACATAGTTTTTTGGCAATTTGTTTGTCATATTCTACTTAAAACCAATTGGTGATAAGTATGCGGACATTAACTGTACTATTTAACCACATCTCTCCATGGTAAACTACAATGTCATGTCTCGAATCAAACAGTGGTTGAACTCGGTCAACCCGACCGACGCCAGCATTACCACCACAACCACCGCCGCTATTTATACAACCACCACCAACACCATTATCACAACCACTACCATACCACCATTACCACCGCCACTTATACCACTACCACCAAGACCAACACCATGACCACCACTTCCTCCACCACTGTCACACAACCACCACAACCAACACCACCACCACTACCTCTACAAACACCACCACTGCCACCAACACCACCATATCCACCACCACTACCACAAACACTAACACCACCGCAACCACCATCATTTGCACCACACCACACCGCCACCACTATCACTACATATTATTATTATTATTATTATTATTATTATTATTATTATTATTATTGGAATTGGAATTAATGATCGCTTTGGTCTTTCGACAATGCCGTAATTACCAAATTGGTTCTCAACTATCATTTTTGACCGATTAAATCCTCAACTATTAATTTTGTAACTGATTTTGTCCTCCGTAATTAGTAAATTGGTACTTGATCAGTTTGACAGAGGACAAAATTGGTCACGAGATCAATAGTTGAGAGATGTCAAAATATTAATTTTAGGTTAAAAAAAGAAATGAGTAATTTTGTCTCAAAATTATTTTTCTTTTCCTAAAATCCATGGAATTGAAATACCAAGGGGGGTATGGAATTTTAATTCCCTCCAACCAAATGAAGAAATTTGTTTGCCTTCAAAATTATGTGAGAATTAGGTAGAAAAGAATTTGTAATTCACTCTAACCTAACGCCCATGTGAAAATAATTTTTCAAAATTTAGACAATTAAAAGAATCTTTTTTTTTTCCTTCCAAATTTCAAATTATAGAAACAAGTAAAAAAATCTACAATTTATTTCTTATGTGTGATTTGTGAGCTATTATACATAAGCGAAATTTATTCAATCAGTGCATATTTTAATAATAATTACGAATTTCTCATGTCATCCAGAAAATAAAATAAAATAATAATAAACAATTTAATGGTACGATCCAAAAAATATGACACAATTTTGCATTGAGAAAACGTGTAATTTTTCTCCTTGACGTGTTCAACGTACCAAGCCCATCCGACTCGTTTGGACCAGCCCATTCACAGCTCAGATTAATTTCATTACCATTTTTATTTTAATATTAATTCAAACTTAAATTAAATGTCAAATTTATACAAGTTATTATACACTTGCTGTATTTACAATGTTCAAATACAAGACTTTATGTAAAGAACCCAAATTCCTTTTCTACTTATATCGCAGCTTGTTGGTCAATTCTATTAGAATATGAATGGTGTCAAGTAAGTCATAATTTACAGGCCAATCTTAAACGATCACGTATTAAGACATGTTAAAGTATAGATTTTTTGACTTGTAAATTGATACTTATTTTTAAACTGTTTTTAGAATTAAATTTACAGATGTTAATAAGTTACTAATACATTGCATTCTTTCATGCGGTTTAGATTTTTATTTTATTAATGATAGTTTAAAATATTTTTTTTTATATATTTTTATATTTTTAAAATTAAGCCCGCGAATAAACTCACAAGTCACAAGTCACAACTCACAAAACCCGACACTAGCATGAGGTATGTTAAGCTCAGAAAAATTGACCCAGGACCTAACTCATGAAAGTTAGTATGTTGCATCGCATGGGGCGCCTCATGTTAATACCCTTATCAATTATTATTAGTTTACATATTTTTTTGAAACACTCATGATTCTGTACAAGGTAATACATATTACACAATTTTAGTAATAAAGGTGTCATCACATTACATAGTAGTTGACATTAGTTTACATCTTTAAAAT
The DNA here is from genome assembly GCF_003576645.1 of Ipomoea triloba. Classification (NCBI taxonomy): domain Eukaryota; kingdom Viridiplantae; phylum Streptophyta; class Magnoliopsida; order Solanales; family Convolvulaceae; genus Ipomoea; species Ipomoea triloba. The sequence continues at coordinate 27,999,296 of NC_044928.1, read as the reverse complement.
TATATGTGCAATAAAATCAGTTAAAATGATGTTAACAAAAATTAAACTCGTAATTATTCAATATGAAAATTATACTCTACTTACTTGACCAGTCATTTCGAGTCGCAGTATGTAATTTCATTGATAGTGAAAGGTGAATGTGGCCTAACAAAACTACATTTATTATTGTGAAACATTTTTTTTCCTTATAAGATATTTATTTATTGAAGTGTAAAACAAAATTTTGTTAAAACAGACGCATCAATCCTGAAATTCATTTCATGCGTCACAGAAAACTACAAAACTGGAAATAAATGGAAAGGAATTGAAGTGACAAGTGGCTGGGCCATGAAGGGGCTGTCGGTGGAGATACGAAGTATAAACCATATACAAAGGATCTTCATCTTCATCTTCTCTATCCATCTTCTTTTATTAGGTCAATTTCAAATTCAATTTCAAACGCATTTTTCAAATCCATGGCTCTGAGAATTATATTGTAAAAAAATAGTGCTCCGTATGTAGTAGTAGTTTCCAGGTTTGTTCCCACAGACTGGAGCGGGACCCAGCGCCCCCCACCCCCACCGCGTGCGTTAATCCTTATCTGTCGCCTTCTCTCTCTCCATCGTATAATTCAATGCAGTGTGCATAGTTTGGGCGGATAAAGCTGTGATTTTTGGTTGATTATTGTGGGACTAGTAGTTGAAGTAGTAAATTACACAGAGAAAAAGATCCCAATTCTATTCAAGTTTTGGGGTTGGGATCTCAAACCTACACTGCCCATTTTCGTCGGATCTCGCCGCTACTTGGCTCCTTTTCTTTCGCCCAAAGGTACTCTCCTTGTCCACTATCTGTTTGTATATATGTCTGTGTGTAAGGAAATCAAAATAAGTTGAATGTGTGTGCTTTTTCTTTGGGATGGTGTAGATTTGGTGTTTGTTTGATACTTATGAGGTTTCAATTGAGATAGTTTAGTTTAGTTTAGTTTAGTTTAGTTTCATCTGCTTTTGTTAGAGAATTTTGAGTTAAATTCAAGATTCAAGTTTGTTTTTTTGGGGAGAGTGAAAGGAGATTGCTTTAAATCCTGAAAATTTAACAAAAGAATGATGCTTACCTCATTTTTGCTGTTTTTAAGATTTGGGAAGTTAATGATGTTTGGAAAATTTTGTTTGCCAGTGTAATCAGAAGTGGAAACTTCAGTTGGGGAGTAGATTTTTGAAGCTTATACTGGAAAATTTTGTGCTAGCTTGTGCTTGTGTTTAGTTTGAAGTTTATAAGTTGTGATGGATAGTAGGGAGAGGGAATGTGTGGTTGATATTGAGGCTGGTATGAACATGAGTGAAGGAGTAGAATGCCCTGAGTTGTGTGCTGGGAAGTTGGATGATTCGTATAAAGGTGAAAATGGGGTGATCCTGAGTTGCAATGCCACAAATAGTGGTGAGATTTTGGCCCTGAAGATTGAGAGGGCAAAGTCAGAGGATTTAGGGGAGAAGAAAATAGAGAAAGAGAAACGCAAATCAACGAGTGCTAAGAAGCCCCCTAAACCTCCCAGGCCTCCGAGAGGATATTCATTGGATGCTGCTGACCAGAAGCTGATCAAGGAATTACATGAACTTGCAATGATGAAACGTGCGAGGATTGAGCGAATGAAGGCTTTGAAGAAGATGAAAGCTGCAAAGGTGTCATCAGTGCCGATGGCATCGAATGGCAGCTTCTTTGCCATGTTCTTTACTGTTCTATTCTTTCTTGTGCTAATCTTCCAAGGTGAGGCTCCTCAACTAGTCAACTGGTTTTCTGATTTCATAAGTTGAGTAAAGAAGTACTCAAAAGCAAATTATTCTATTCATCATGCATCTACGTTATATTTTCCTGAATGTTAAGACCCGTATACTGTAACCTCTCAATTAGCTTGCCCCCTCCTTCAATCTTCTCATGATCCCTCTTAATCATAGTTTCCCATGCCTATTATTCTAGGTTCAAGAAGCTATTTTTGAGCACGTTATATTAATTATATTACATGAAACTTTTGATGAATGATGATGCTTGTAGACCTCGACGTCTTGTTAAATCCAAGGTTTGAAAATGCTGATAAACATCTACGTTGCAGGGATGTCATCTGGAAATAGTTCCCCGAGCTTTCATGGTTCCCCGGAATCAGGTGTGGCCAAAGAGAGTAGCCTTGTCTTTCCACAAGACCGCCCAAACCTATCTTCTAGTCCATCATCTACAACCAGTTCTGGATCTCCTATGTATGTTCAAATTCTTGAAAAAAGTTGGTTTTTTTTTTGGTAGTTTTATCTGTGTTTATCAGTAACAGCCTTACCAATCTGAATTTCCATGTGGTGTTTTGCAGTATGGTGGGGCCGAGTTCTGGTAAGGACCCCGAGTACCAGGCTAAGATGGCTATAGGTTGAAGCCGAGGGTGGCTCAGGAAGAGAAGTTCCAATTCAAGCAAGCATAGAACAACAGAGTCAAATGGACAGAAAATGCGGGTCTCTGCCCTCCTCGATCAACTTCAAAGTATATCGCGATGCCATTGTACAGCAAATAAGAATCGACGCTAAGGCTTGTGACTTGTGAGTGTTTCTTTAACACAGCGGCTAGTTTAATACTTCGGATTTGTTTTGTGCCAATACGCATCCTGAGGTTTTTATCCATCTTTCGTCTTACCACACTCTACAATTCAATAATTCTTACTGTACTATCGAAGCATATAAACCATATTATAGCTGAAGAGCAAAGTGTCTGGATAAATGACAGTTCTTTATTATTTTTTTCTTTATATCATTTTGCCCTTCATATTCTGTGTTTCCAATCTCGGTGAATCTTGGACATGTGTTTCAAGTTTTGGGTCAAACATTTCTCGAGCAGCGTCTATCATGCATGATCTGAATCGAATTTAGTCTCAGAGCATGATCTGATCTGAATCAAATCTGAATTAGTCTCAAAGCATGATCTGAATCGAATTTAGTCTGAGCATGATCTGAATCGAATTTAGTCTCAGAGCATGATCTGATCTGAATCGAATCTGAATTAGTCTCAAAGCATGATTTGAATCGAATATGAATTAGTCTCGGAGAGGTAGTAAGGGTTGTACTGTTGATTGGTTAAAATATTTGGCTTGTAGATCCCATCATTGTATTTGAGACCGTTGGAATTGGAATTCATTATGTGCCGGCCTGCCGGCGGCCGGCCGCCACGTCCGGCTGGGCGGTTGCTGCAAATAGTATTTGATTTTATTAATTAATTGTGTTGACTGGTTTGGTATTTTTTAACATTTTGATCCTTAAATTCTGCTATTAGCGCAACGTGCAGGCCGTTACCAATCACGCCGACAACTGCAAAAGTTACTTCTATGTAAACCCTAATTGAACTACTCGGATTTCACATGTCAATTTATACTCGTTGACTTCTTATAATCTAAATTAAGAAATAAATACCAAATAAATCCATGAGTGCAAAAAGTTGAATCGAGATTTTTTATTCCTTTAGAGAAAAAATTCAGCTTCAGTAACAAGCTTCATAGGAAATTACATTAGAAATAAAACTGGGACCAGTTACAAAACTAATTTCCTGTAACTAGTTAAAAAATACGCCTCTCAAGTTAGTCAAATTTGTGGATCGCTTAGCAAATAAATACAGAATATCATATCTTGTATTTATTTGATAGAGCCAAATTTGTAGATCGCTTAGCGAATAAATACAGAATATCATATCCTGTATTTATTTGATAGAGCCAAATTTGTAGATCGCTTAGCGAATAAATACAGAATATCATATCCTGTATTTATTTGATAGAGCGATTTTTTTAAGGTGATAGTGATTTGGATTCTAAGTATACAATGTAAAAATTAGTTTAAATTTGGACCTTCATTTTAAAGAGGGGTAAAGGGTTGCATTCTTTTCAAAGGTTCAAATCAAGACCTTAGTTCTTGATAGTCATGGTTGTCCATTATGTCCAATATGAGAGGCAACCAACATGGTTAGATTTATAGATTGATTTTAACAAGTGATAAATGGTCATTGTCCTTTTAAAAGTCCAAATCAGGATTTTGTTTTTGATAATTATGACTATTCGACATAGGAGACAATCAACATGATCAAGGGTAGAGAGACGTGGTCTCCCTCCCTTCTTTAAATATGTGTGTGTGTGTGTGTGTGTGTGTGTGTGTGTGTATAGGTTTAAAAATGGGGGTGGGGGTCAAGAGAGGTTCATGACTAAGTCGATGCTTACAACATCTCAATTTGTCCTCCTCAAGTAGTTGCCAAATCACCCGTGGAGGATTCTCAAAGTCTCTCAAACTCCGCATGTTACTTTTCCTGATTTTTGCGATGATACGTGTCCGTTGTCTACTTTTGCGCACGTAGCACATGAAAACACTGACATCCCAGTTTTTCCTTAACTATCTCTGACCAGCTTCCACCAGTTTCTCGTGGCTCCTCTCGTGTCAGCGTCCCTATTAATCTAATTAGTAGCTTTCAAGTAGTCACATTGAACAATCAAGCGATGAACGCCCTTTTTTAAAAGCCTAAATAAGACCTTTATGGATGGCTTCCGTTTCAACCTGTCTGCATAAATATGTAATTATGTATGTATATATAATATAATATGGATAAAAAATTGATTTTCAGGTCCCCTCTAATCTAATTTTTTAAAGTAGAAATAAATCAAATAATCAAATTTACCATGGATTTACATATTGTTTTTTAGGTATTGTAAAATTAATTTAAAATATTTTAACTTTGCACTTTATATTGAGTATATTATTTTTGTAGTGAATTTCAAAAGCAAAATATCATATCTTCACAATCTTAACAAAACACACAAGGTGATGTTACGTTTATGTAATTTCACAAACCTTTCAAAAGGTAATCCTGTTTATTATGTAGGATAATTTCACATTTCTTAAACTAAATGCTCACTAAGTAATAAAATTACATTTTTAACTTTCAATTAATAGATTTAACTTCTTATCTCGATCATTAATTTATATATCCCCAATAAAAATAATAAATAAATAAATAAAAATGTGATGCTGTAAAGGCGGCTCAAAGAGCAAGCTTTAAGAATATATTCCATTTACTTTTGCTGCCAATATAATGAGGCTTTAATGTAAGAAATAAGAAAGAGTTGCTGCAAGAAATGATATATTATAGTTACGTTGCCACCTAGTATAGGATTGCAAAACCATGAAGTGCACTCCACAAACTATCTAAGTTAGACAAGCTGGGAAGAAACATTATTTCCAAAATTAGTTAAAAAACAATTTTAATTTTAAAATATTCTGTAAAGTTTCTCTAAAAAATGATGACTCTTGAAAGTTTCCGCGCATCATATATACATGGTGATTGATAAGGCTAAAGTGTAAGGTGCAAGTATTTTTGGAATAAGAGACCAAAGATCGATACTGACAGTACTAGTGTGGGAATTATGCTTAAAGTGGACAGATCCTTGTGTATATCGGCATTTGGCCATGTTTGTTGAATCATTGAGTCACTGTAATTTACGTCCTCCTAAATGTTCGGTTGGACCAGGTGTGAGGAGCCCTTGTGAAAAATAAACTTTACCCAGAATGATATTATTTATGAGTAACTTAAATTGCTTTTGAGATTTTTGTAAATAATTGATTAACAAATATTATTTTATATTTAATTTATGAACATAGACAACAAATTTTTTTTTTTTTAAAAGATAGAATAATAGTATAGCAACGATAAAAATCACAGTAAAATAGTTCATAAATATCTCACACAACTAATTAAACTCATAACAACATCTTGATGATTGACGTGGCCACACCGGAGAGTTGAACGACGTTGTCGTTAAAATCCTTCAGGGGCGATTCCGTAATTCCACCATTCTTAAACGCGCCGTCGCAGCTCGCCGCCTCCACCGCCGCGTCCGCCATCCCCGCCTCGGCGAACTTCGGGACGCCTCTCTTCAGGGCCATCTCCGCCTCTGGCACGTCGGCGCGCAAAACGGCGTCGTAGTAAAAGTAGCACTGGCTGAGGGGCTGGGCCCACTCCGGTTTCGCCGCCTTGAGCGGCGGTATGGCCTGCGTGATCTCGACGGCTCGCGCCTTGACGGCGCTCACCATGACCAGGCCGAGAGTCTCGATGCCGGCGCCGGCGGCGGAGCTCCGGGGGTCGGACTGCAGGGTGGCGACGCAGAGAGGGTAATTGGGGGTGTTGCGGCATGTGGCGGTGATGAGGGTATTTTTGTCTTTGTCGAGGAGCATTGTGGAAATGAACATCACGAGGGAGAACAATGTATCCATGGCCATCTTTGGAAGGTTTTGGTGATACAAGTGAAGAGGTAGATAATGGAAAGTGAGGGTTTTAATTAATGTATATGTACATGTATATATATATTAGTGTGTGTATATATAAGGGAGATGATAGATTGATAGAAGAAGAAAGAATCAGATGGCACGTAGTGACTCTCTCATATGGTCATGAAATCGAGTCTTAGTGGATGCAAAATTGATTTTTTGTGCTTCAATAGGTTTGAACATATATAAGTTATGAGTTTGATTTGATTTTTGTAAATATTTTTCACAAAATTTGTCTTTTTAATTAAAAGTTACGAGCTTGATTATTGCTAATATTCTCTTTATTAAGTTCATTTCATAAGATATTTCTTCTCTATTGAGTATGTCCCTTTGGGTAGAACACGTGTTACACTGAGTCTTCCTAATATGAATTAGTCTTTTTTTGTGTGGTCATTTGCGGGCTATTAATAAAAACGGACATTTGGTCACATAGCTACAATCAGCTTTCGTCGTTATCAAAAAACGTAACCTATTAAATACTAATTTCTTATTAAAGTTAAAAACATATTTTTTTGTCACATTAATCTTTTGTACATAATATCATTTATATCAAATTTTTATTATTAAATATTTACAAATAATGTGACAATTAAATAATATATGTATTATTGTGTTGCTTTATGTGTTAAAGTTGCTTTATATTTACTTACTTTAAAGGTGTGATTAAAACAATTGTTTTGATAAACTTTATTATGATTGTTTGTGTGCATCAAACTATGCTAAAGGAAATATAATACGCTAAAGCAAAGCTAAAAAGAGATTTTGAAAGCAGTTGTGGTTAGGGACTCTCATTATCATATATTTCTTTGCACCATTCTAATGCTTATATTTTGGACTAGGGTCCACGTAGTAAGATAGACATCTTATACGCACATATAGCATATTCTAAAAATGAACATGTATCAAAAGACAATAAATTTACTAAAAATAAACTCTAAAATAATTCTGTACGTATCGCAATTTACCCTACAATAATATCCTAGGATAATTAAGGCGATATAATTTGTCATATATTGAATCATCATCCCATAGACAAATAGCTCAACAAACACTATCATTTAACCTAAAACACAAAAACAACTTTAAGAGCATCCATAATAGTTTAGATTTTTTATTATTTTTTTGGGTGAATTTTTATGTGTCAAATAGGAGTGTGTAGAGGGAGGGGAAAAAGAAAGAAAGAAAGAAAGAAAAAAAAGGCTAATACCGAATAAGAGAAAACCAAATAATAATAATAATAATAATAATAAAATGTAAAGCTGCAACACGCCAGTGGGCACATGCGCTGCACGCGCCCTACTGGGCGACAACGTCTCCAACACGCGGAGATAGACCACTAGCTTTGTTTCCCTTCTCCAATTGTGGACCCCATAAAAATCTTTTAACTTACCGGAGTTAAAACTAATAAAAACTCCCACCCCACATCAACAAATTAAAAAACAATACTCATTTGTTACATTGTTCCAAAATACACCAAAAAAACATTGAGATGAGTACTCTAAAGAAAACTATATATTTTTTTCGTTATTGAGTAAGGTCCTATAAACAAAGGACCCACGACACAAATAGAAAATTGCAAAGGATAAACTTATCAAGAATACAACTTGACTTCATTGTCATTTTATTAACAATGAAATGATTAAATCTTATAATATCTAAAAACTTATCAGTTATCACAAATATTGCAAATGAATTACATCACTTCTTTGTCATTTAGTAAATGTTATTATATTCCAGTGGAAAGGGCAACAACGTAAGCCGAGCATGATTTTTGTATTTGAAGGTTGTTATAAGTTCGATTTTGTCAATACTCTTTTAGTTGAACTCGTTGCATAAGGTCCTGTGTGATTTGCAGAGTTTATCTAGTGCATACTCTCGAATATATTGCGGTTTTTCCTCATCACTCAAAAAAATTATTATATGATGTATTATCATAATTGGAGTGCAAATTTCATATTTTGAAGATTACGCAAAATTGTTTAACTGACTACTAGTATGAAAAATTGGTAGCTACCACGTGACAAAGGAGCGGGGAATCTCCCCTTCCTCGTCAATAATTTACCGACAAAATTTTGTTGGTAAATTAAATATGTATAATTTTTTGGGATAAATTTAATTTTACTAAACACGTTTAATTTATCTCTAATCAACTAATTTAACAATTTTCAACTTCTAGCTATTAACTTTTCAACTAGACATGTCAGCTAAAGTCATAATAGATATATTGATAATTTAAAATACAAATTTATTCTTTGAGATAAAAGTAACACGATATAATATATCACCATAACAAATCAATTCATGTAACCTCTTCAATACCATGCATTTTATTGAACCTCCAAATATAAGCATGGTACCACACAATTAGAGAGGGGTTGGCCATAGATGTCATAGAGGTCCCATAATCCAAAATGCTAAATTATATTGCAAAGTATATTATACTAATTATCACACATTAATAAGTATATCACTATATCTTGTGCAGTTTTCCATTTGGTAATCAATGGCCCATAAGCTCATTATTGGAAAAATGCAAAAGGATATACTTATTAATATGGATTATTATTGTTATCTTCAAAACATTAGTGTAGTTAGACATATTTTTAAAAATTTATTTTGTTGTAACGAGAAAAGTTCACAATCACTTTCCGATGGTATGCATTTAGTGTTGGCAAAAACTGGACCTGTGACAATTCAAGTATAAGAATCATGTTCTACTCATTCAATCTCCACTCACTCTAGCTACAAATATTTCCGTTTTTTGTGACCCTAGCCGGCAAAGGACCACAGGGAGTAAACCAGCCTAGGTTACCCATAGCTGACTGGTTCAAACCCAGGGGTTTGAGGTTCGAACCTACGACCTCACAGTTGTAGGTGGATCTCTCTTACCACCTGGGCTGGGGTCACCCCGGCTAGATACCATTTTCTATCTACTATTAGTTGTTTAATTGTTTATATTATCAAGTAAATGTTAATTATCAAATTTGGACGAAATTGCCCTTCAATTTTGTGTCCTTTTCTAGTTTGACTGGGTTACAATTGTCTTTTAGTTTTTTTTAATCGTGATATACTCCATAGTAGTTTTTGAAATATAAATAAAAGAGTAACTACAACCAAGTTAAAAGTTGTTGATTATGTAATCACAATATTACAAATTCACATCCCAATAAAAACGATCATATACTAATTTATTTGCGAGTTAAGATACTCTCAAATAGTAATTACACGTACCTATGGTTAACTTACAAAATGATAATAAAAGGTGTATTGTACGCGACTCATGTGCAAGGCTCTATACTCTAGATAGAAGAGATCCTTTCAAAAAAGAGGAAAAAAAAAAAAGAAGGAAGAGATAATGTGTAATATGACAAAAAAAAAAGGGTTATAAAATCATGCTATTTTTAAAAATAAATAAATAAATAAATAATCAAATCAATCATGGACAGTATGCATATCCAAAGTTCAAGCAAAATCATCTTCAGTCCTATGCTAAAATTGAAATGGGCTATAAGAAAAAAAAAACAGCTAATTAAACGAATAACTTTACAAATTTATCTATTTTTTTATAAGAACAATTAATATGGGGACATATTTCAACAAAAATATAATAATAATAATAATAATAATAATAATAATAATAATAATAATAATAATAATAATGGGTTGAGTCACACTTGTCTCATTTTGCCTAACCCCATTATCTTTTTTAGTTTAATAATTATATGTTGATAAATAAATAACAACAATGATAATCCTGCCCGACAGAAAATATCTGCCATTTTAATACTGCTCTAGAAAGTAATGGTGGACCTACGATTTGGTTGGGCTCTTGGGGATTGATAATCGGATATTAATTTTATTTATTTATTTTATCATAAGAGGAGGGGAACACATAAAAGGCACTCAATTGTAGGCTTGTACCCTATTCCATTATTGATTTGTTTAACGAATCATCTTGTAATTTAGTGATACGAAATGACTCTTACAAATGAGAGGTTATTGATTTAAGTTTCAGTGGGAACTATTTCATTAGGTTAAAAAAGTAATTTTAAACAAATACTACATTGTAACAAACGAATCCTTAATATAATTTGCTCGATTAGTTATTAGGGTCGGCTGCTATGCCATGAACTCGGGTTTATGTTCTTCACAATTTTAGAACTTTATATTCACAATTACAGAACTCTATATTCACAATTTCATAATCCTATATTCAACAGTATAACAGAACTTTTGAATTTATATAACAAAATTGTGAATAACTGAATATAGAGTTAAAAATTGTAAATATTGAGTACTGTAATTTTGTATATTAAATCTAAAATTGTGAATATAGAGTTTTAAAATTGTAAACTTAAAATTCAAAAATTGTGAACATAGACTCAATGTGGACCAGTGTCCATAGCATAATTTGGCTATTAGGGTGGCCAAGGCTTTTGAGTGGACCCAGCTTAAGTGGGCTTTTACAAAACCATACAAGCATTTGTTTTGTAGAAAATGCCAAACGGCCCAAATCCACTCTGTATTATCGGCCCAAATAAATTTTCAAAATCATGTCTAGGAAATATCTCGAATAACCCTAGATACCCTCACACGCAAAGCACGTGATTAGCGTAGTGACAAGACAGTGGAATACAATAGCGCCGCAACCCACGAAGCACACGAGATATACGATACTTTCACTTCCACCGTCCGATGATACGCCACGTCATCGATCCGGTTCGTTTCGAAATTCCAACGGCTGAGATCTATCGGCCTGCATTGCTACTCTGAAGAACGAACAAGCTGCTCTATTCCCCCCTCTCTCTTCCTCGAAAAATTCCGAAATTTAATTTAATTTCCTGCGAAAGAATTTCCTGAATTTTTCCTTGCAAATTCCTGGAAAAAATGGCTGTTTATGAGGAGGAGAGGAGTTTGGAAGAGCTGGAGAGCGAGGAGGAAGTTGAAGAAGTCGTCGACGGGGACGACGACGACGACGAGGGAGAAGTCGAGGCCGGCGAAGACGACGATGGGGAAGACGACGACGACGACGACGTTGATGATGATGAGGAGGATGAGCAGGAAGCTCCGCCAAACTCCTCTGCTCCGGAGGTTCACACTGTAGACGACGACGACGACGACGACGGTGACGGCGACGACGGTGAGGAGGACGATGAAGGCGACGACGATGATGATGACGATGACGACGATGAGGACGACGAGGATGAGGAAGGTGTAGAAGAGGAGGTGATGATTCTCAAACCCTAGCTCAGTTTATTTTGTGCGTTGATTGCTCTGTTTATCGATTTGAAAATTTATTTCATATGATTTGATTTTTTGTTTTGTTTGGTTAGATTTTGGCTGAATTTTCTTAGATCTGTTATTCGTTTGTATGATAATCATGTGAAAGTTGATAAATTTGCTAGTTTTAGCTTAACTTTTTTTGGGGGATTTTGTGTGGATGGTTATAATTATGCTTTCAGTTGTGTTAAATCTGAACTGGACGTTTCCAGATCTGTTGAATTGGGTCTGTTTGCAACTCCATCTGTGTTTATATCTTCACTTGTGACTTTTTTCACTTAGATCTGACAGAGAATAGTTTGATGCAAGGTAAGGAAAAGTCAAGGTTTTGGTAAAGTAAATCACTAAATTGTTCTGTAAAAATTGCATTAAAATATTTGATTGCTTAAAGTTACTATTTTTCTACTTAATTTTGCCTAACAACTATATTTTTTTTTTCTTTTTATTTTTTCAAAAATTATAAAAAAATCATTTTCACATGTCTTTTCTTTTCACTTGGTTGTTTTAGGAATTCTCAAGCTTCACGTTTCTCTGTTGGGTTAATTCAAATTGATTAGATTAAGATTCCTTTCCCCAACACACTTCAAGCTACTTTATGTCCTTGAATGTGAATGAAGTGCTTATATTTTTGCTAATTTTCTCTTCGTGATACCATGGCAAACTTCATATATATGGCATGTTAATTTTGTGTTTTTGGAAGGTAGTTGGATTGGTACAGAATTCTGCCTTCATCAGATTTTTACAATTTATATTCTGTTAAAGGCTGGCTTTTTAATTTTTTAATTGTAATAATTATTACAACTTGTATGCCGCCATAAGTTGAGCTGGACTAAGAGTGCAAGTCTTATGCATCAGTCATTAAACCATTGCTTGTGGGATTTTGGTGTCAATCCTTCGTTTTTTTTTGTGGTGTTGAAAGTATGTTTTGGTTGGATTATTTTACTTGAACTTGGATCTTATTTGGACTGTTTTCTAAATTGTTTTTCCTGTATGAAACTAGGAGGATCTGGGAACGGAGTACCTTGTCAGGCCATGTGCTCCTGCGGAGGATGAGGAAGATACCAGTGATTTTGAGCCTGAGGAAAATGGTGAGGAAGATGAGATTGAAGGAGAGGAGGATGATGATGACGATGATGCTGGTGGGAAAGTTGAGGCCCCACCGAAGAGGAAAAGGTCGGGCAAAGATGATTCTGATGATGACGGGGGAGAGGATGATGATAGACCATCCAAGCGGTAAACTCATCTTTGGGATGGGACCATGACCATTTCCGTAGGTCAATATTCCTCTCCTTTGCTCATTTTGTTTAGTCCATCCATCTATACCTCCTGTAGTGTCCTCCATAGAAAGAAGGCAATGACGCCCCGAGCTCATTTTTCTTTCGGTCTCCTGTACTATGACAGCGCTGTAGCCGGCCTTGTGGTTTTGACTCCATCCTGGACATGCATATAATCAATCTGGTCTGGATAAACGGTTTAGTTAGTCATGTAATCTTAAACCTCTTTAGAGATTAGTTGTTGTTGAGTAGAGGATGTGTTGTTGCATTTTAATTTCCCAACTTGGTACTGCTATATGGTCTCTGTGTTTTCTGTTGTATTTCCTGAACTGATATATATGCTCTATTATATTGGTCCTATACTGTTCTCTCCCCCTCCCCAGATAAAAATTGAGTTTTTTTTGGATTGGCGAGGAAAACTCGTAGCTATCCAATGATTAAATTAGTTTTCTTCCTTTTCCAAATACTATCTATTTAACTAGTGCGATAAGCTCACACGGACGATAGTTTGGTTGTCAAATTAGAGGGTTTCTTGATTGAACAGTCTAACAAATCAGAAGCCTTTATGGCCTACATTGAGTTCAAACATCAATCTCCCACCCATCACTGTAGTGAATGACAACAGCAAGAAAGGTGAAGGGTGGATTATGGCAATAATAGGGGCTTTGGGACACCTTAAGTTGACCCTTCATATCACAATTATTTACGACCTTGCCAGTGCATGCAAACCTATTGTCTTGACAGAATTGGGCACCATTCAATATTTTTTTTTTGAATACTGTTGACTTATTTTTGGATTTGCCCAACGGTATTCCTTCAGCCGACATCCAGAAGAGTGAGAAGACTAACCTTCGTCCCAACGGTCAACACACTAAGTGGTAGGGGACTGGCCAAATAGTTTGCTCCATTCACATGGGTGGAGATCTAACCCCAACTTCATGCTTAAGAGACGAGGTGCTGAACTATCACGCCAACCATGTTGGTTGAGTACTGTTGACTCTATTAGAATGTAATATATGTTTTATACTTTTTCTACCTGTTGTAGTATAAAGAGTCAATATTTCGTCATCATGGTTCAATCATGTGACCTTCCCTCAAGGAGAGTCACAAGGTGTCAATTGAACTATAGGTCCTTAGTGAATAGTGATAATCTCTCAAAAAATAGGGGTAATTGAAATTTTGGTAGTAGACGTTAGTCAGTCCACATCCAATCCCTCATTTTTTGGGCTAAACACGTCATTCTTCAATTCAATTGACAGCAGCCAATTTCACTATTCTTTCTAGATTTTTTTTTTCCAATTTTTGCATATTTTAGTTTTTTGCGTATTATTTATTTTTGGAAAAATAATAATTTGTGTGATATATATATTGTTTGGTAGATGACAGCTTTTGAGATGGTTGCAACACCAGAATACGGCCGCGGCATACGCTAACTTTTACCCCTAAAAGAAGCCGAGGGCGAGGCATAATAGGATTTGGAATTGGAATATACTATGGGAGAAAGGTCCAATTAAAACAAGGGAAGAAACAACAAACACATATCAGGACAAAAAAAATGCTGATTATTATAGAAATTTGAAACGGTAGCATTTTTTATTTTTTATTTTTTGGGTGCGAAAGTGCTAGTTTTTAAAAATTAAGTAATAAATCATAGTAAATGACTAAATGGTACTTTAGAGATATTATTACTTTGTCCTTCAATTTTAGTATATTTTCATACACAAAGAATATTAGTGGTAACTTTAGAGAAGTTAGAAGACTTATAAACTTGTAAGTTGAGGACCAAAGTTAGTAGTACCTCAAAGTCAGAGGAATTTTAGTAAAATTTACTCTAAAATATTGGAACATATTAGTCTCTTTATGAACCTTGACAAACAAAAAAATAAGGGTAAAATATGTTAGGTTTTGTTTAAACAATTGTTATTTACACATAATACTGATAATTTGTTCTCTTTATGAACCTTGACAAACAAAAAAATAAGGGTAAAATATGTTAGATTTTGTTTAAACAATTGTTATTTACACATAATACTAATAATTCAAAAACTAGCTCCAAAAAAGGTGACTATGTGAGTCAAACAAGGTCACAAGTTTAATTCTTACCAACATCTTCTTAATCGAGCTTATCACACAAAGTTTTTATGTTACGAAATATTACATAAGAACAAAAAAGTGCACACCCTTGAGTAATTGTGATGGGTTTCCCTCATCACCCAAAAAGGTAATTCAAACGCTAAAGAATATATATAATTGTTTATTTTTTTTTAACAACAAAAAAAATGTTTCAACACATTTAAATTTTTAAGAGTAGTCAAGTAGTGGATTCTTGAATCCTCAAAAAGGATGTCCATGCTAAGTAAAACAAACTGGGAAAAAGAACACAACAAGAAAGAGACAACACTCTCTTTTCTACTTTGCTTCACAATCTTTGCAACTGATAAGAATGGTAAGAAAACAAGGGATAATATATGAAGTCAAATTAGAAAAATTCTACAAGATGTTTTCTTGGGAGAGTTTTTGAGACTCTATGTCACTGCTGATTACTTCAAATGGCACCACCTGTCACTGATCTCCCTTTCCATTCCAGAACCTCAGAATATGTGGACAATATCATAAGCAAGTCTTTCTGTGGGTCAAGGATTTCATTTTGATAATAATGATAAATTAACTCTAAGATAAATAAGATTATCTAAAAAAAAATCTTCTTTTTTTTTTTTTTCTTTAAATTATTTGGAACAGGTAGGTAAACTGAGTAAGGATACGTCCAGAATAGCACGAACGACTGCACAGAATGGAAGACAATGTCAATCATATAGTGTTTAGAAAACAGAAACTATGATATGATCTTGATTCATGCCATCATATGTGAGTGTAGTTTTGGTGGAACGGTGAAGGCAAACTCCAGGAAATAGAGATTAAAGTGATGGGAGATAAAGATTATGTAAGAAAAAAAATGAATTTTCAAGAAAATACCAATAGTCCCCCAAGGAATCCATCAAGTATGATCCGGTTCCAGTTGTCGAAGTATGAAAAGACTGAAAACTTGGCTTTTGCAATCAATCCTGCTGACGTAATTCCCATGATAAGAAAATAAAATATAAAGCCCATCAAGCCAGTTAATCCCAGAATTCCAGCAATTACACCACCGATGATGGACATGAACGTGCGGCTGAGCAATAGCAGAAACCAAATTTTAGTATCAAGTGGGAAATTGTCAGCGTTGGAAACAGAATGATGAAAAAGATGGAGAAGGAAAGATAATAGGACAGAATCTAAGCGAGGAACTGCTAAACTACAATTTTATTGTAAACCTAGGCTAATATTTTCCTGAATTCTCTTTTGTATCTTTCCATTTCTCGTTGTTCACTTCTATTGTTTGTATAACAGCATAACACATGATGCATATCTCTTCACTGACTGAAAAACTAGGTTTGCTTTATCCTGATATATAAAAGTGCACTCACAAATGCGTTAGTTATGGACTACGTACTTTAATTACCAATGCGTATGAGCTTAAATAAGCCAAAAAGTGTTGATAATTCCATTAATCAGATTATATAATCTTTACCATATGCCACTAAAGTGTCTCAGAAAGGCATCTAAACAAACCTGTAGTAGATGACTTTCATATTGTTCTGCATATTTTCAGCACTGAATGTCGGCAACTCATCTATTCCATTGCCTGATTTTTCTTTTGCCCCATTGGAATCATCACGCCCGGCCATTAGTCCTAGAAGTTCTACTGTCAATAACACGGAAGAGTAAATAAGACTGCTCTAAAAGCTTTACCCCATCCAACAAAATTCGAATCAAATAAAAAATAGTAGTCAACGGAAATTCTGAATCACTTTGCCAAGCACCAGCTCTCAACAAAACTACTAATGTACAATTTATCACGAAGAAAGAACATAACCAATCAATCATATCATGTATAAACATATAAAATTTAGACGCAAGGAGAAACAGGTATGCACCATGTGGAGCCACACTGGGCACCAGAGGCATCTCTTTTCACCTGGCCGTAATTAGTGCAAACACGGAAGCCTTTTATATCCTTGTTGTCCATTAGCATAATGATTTATAAGTGTAATACATTTCATCTCATGTAGCTAATCAGTATACAACTTGGAAACAACAATTGTGCAATTATAAGAAAAATAATGAATTAACAGAAATGGTTAGTTCTAGGAAGCCTAAAACGAAGTGAATTATAATCAATCATTGATTCATTGGTAATTATAGAAACTCATTAACTGTAAAAATTGCAATTGTTTCAATCTTTTAACCAAGCTTGTATGAAAGCACTATCCAAAATTTCAACTGTTTCAAAAACAGAAAAACTCCCAATCAATTCCTCTGAGCACTGAGAGATTAGGTTTATTATCTCTAAGAACGCATTACGAGTTTACACTTCCTAACAGGGATGATTGGATAGCTAAAGTGCGTATATCTGGACCTGGGAATACACAACACAATTAAATCCAAAATCTCACCAAAAACTCAAATGGATCTTGATTTACTAGTGATATGATAATACACTCAAAATCTCCAGGATTTCCTCTGTTTATTCAATTACTCAATGCAACCCTCAGATTTCACATCTCCAACGAATTTCAAATCTCAACAAGTAAAGAATTGAAACTATTAGATAAAAAATCAATTTCATAAACTGAGACGGTCCAAATCATATCCACCGATTGAGAATAGCCAAAATTTTAAGTCAATTATGAAAAAAAAAACAGCAATTTTGAGCATATACACATACGGGGAAGAGATTTGATACCTGCAAATACAGAGGGATTTAGAGCTTGTTCTATAGGATCTCGAGTCGGCCACAACAACTTAGAGCCAGACAGTAACGTTGTTTTGGAGAGTTTGATGAGTGGGAGACGTCAGAGAGAACAATTTACAGTATTACTGTAGTAGGGTTTGTCTTTTGTTTTTCAAAGAGATATACAATATAGGCGCGTGAATACCAACCCTTTTCCCTCTTCATCTCAAATGTAAAT
This sequence comes from Ipomoea triloba, assembly GCF_003576645.1. NCBI lineage: Eukaryota > Viridiplantae > Streptophyta > Magnoliopsida > Solanales > Convolvulaceae > Ipomoea > Ipomoea triloba. The sequence goes on along the minus strand of NC_044928.1, from coordinate 27,981,425 downwards.
TATTATTATTATTATTATTATTATTATTATTGTTGTTGTTGGAGGATTTCTTCTTCAATATTACGTAGTAATTTAAAGAAAATATTATTTGTCTAAAAAATTATAAATAAATTTATATACGTATGAAGTTTTGAACTATAATGCACGTAGATCAAATAATACTGCAAGAAAGAATCCAATCAATTAGTTAGTATTATAAACTCATATTTTCTGCCAAAGACCTTGTGGTCTAGTGGCACCCGGTGTCCCGGATAACACTCTCACATGGATTATGGGAGTGAGTTCGTCTCTCAGTGGAGGCAACTGTGTACTCTACTATATTGTAACAGAGTCAGTAGCACTCCACCAAGCTTGAATGCCACCATAACGACGGTGACTGAACATGCTCTAATACCATGTACGAAAGTAAAAGGAAAAGTGTATATATTCATCATATAGAAAGGAGAAAATGCAATCCTATATATACATCATAGGCATTCCTAATTAAGTAGTTTGTGAGTTTTTCTTTGTCTCTTGTTTTTAAATTTTTTGAAGTAGGGGTGAAAATGCATACAAAAATGTATTTGCATATAACATTGCCCATGATTTAATTAATTCAAAGTAATTTAACAATCTTCAAATAATAGAACAAAGGAGAATTGGCTTTAGAGTGATAAAATCCTTATCTTATTATTACAACAGAACAAGTTTTGTTCATCACAGAAACAATGAAAATAGCAAGAAAGAACAAAAGTCCGTAGCTTTCTTTGGGTTGAGAAGAAATTATTCAACTCTCTAGCTACACAAACATGAACTGATACAAGTATTCTGGTGTTTAGGGCTCCCGAATTTCTTCGAATTGATACAAGTATACGAACGAGTCTAAGAGCGTGATGTTCATCTCTGCGCTGGGAGTTCTTCGCCAGACAAGAAAGAATGTATCAACGCTAGAGCTTCACTCGGTTTATTGAGAGGCACGAGATGGCCCGCACCTCTCACCGTTACAAATGTCAGCCCGTGGTACTCGACTATCCTTCCTCCTACCTGCATTTTGATGATTGGGTGCAAGATTTTCAGGTGTTAAAATTGTTTGATACTGATGGATTGCGTGAGGAAATGCAACGTCTAACTAGTAGGAGATGAGAGCTCAACGGAGAATATATCTCGTTGGATCAATACTGACCTGATGATTATGGAACCACGAACGCCATGGGGATTTCAAAGGCAGTTTAAGAGCTTCTATGCAGTATCTCGACCCAATTACTGGTACTCTCCCATCGGCATCCCCACTTTTTCACGGGAACAAACACAAACACGGGGGGAGGTTATAAACAAATTAGGGGTGGATTGGAAAATAGAGACGGGAAAGAGAAGGAATGTCTCCCGTACCTGTAAATCCAAATCTTGAGACCGCCTTTGATTAGCTTTTCATAGACCGGCAGTAGAGAGAACGTAGTGTATTTGTATGTCCTAAATACTGGATCACTAAAGCAAAAGATGAAAACTATGCGGAATTAAAAATCACGAAGAATGCCGCAAATAAACGAGATGGATTCAAGAAATAGAAGCAAAATCAAATGGGACTAGCCTGCATGTCTTCCAGTTGACAGTAGAGCCCGGGGCTCTAATATTCGCATGGAAAGCCTTTTGAACATCAATCCTGTTGAAGTATTGCTCCGAATATGGGGAATAGCATGGATCATAACCCCCGGGGATTCGTTTCATCCTCCTGTATGCATAAGTTCTTTCCTGCAATTTTACCTTAAAAAACTGAGTTCCTGAGGCACCCAAATGGAGCAGATGTTCGTTCGTTTTAATCATTTGTTGAAGAAAATATTTTACGTAGGATCACCTTATTAGTAATGGCAAGATCCAGCACACCACCACGGATACCAGTTGCCGAAGAAGAACCATTTAGAAGACATCGGGGACCATAGATGTTGTAGATATCAATTTCTTCGTACTTGGAGAATACAATAGACATTGCTTCATTGCATTTATCAGACCAGTTTTCCTGTGTAAAATTGCATACTTCTTTGGCTTTTTCATACTGTTGATCGGAAATTACTGCATGACTCCACGCGTATTCTAACAAGCCTTTATAATCATAATAATCATTTGTTTCCGGGTTCCCCACCTGCAAATTTGAGATGCTTAGTAGCAGTCTAAAAGGAGCAATCAGTGCATGAATAAAAAATGCAATTAAACGTTGGAAATATGATGGAAACAAGGCTTACATACTATGAAACCTTTGAGATTTATGCGTGGGTATATTCCCCTATCCCTGTTTCTATCAAACACAACCTCGGCCAGTTGGGGTACGTAGTGTCCTACAATTATCAAACAATGCAACTTTCTTGAGATAGAAACGGAAAAGTTTTCTCGCAAAAAATAACTAGAAAAATGTGTTCAGGTGGAGGCATGTAAAACCTGCATAGCTCTCTCCCGCGATGAAGAAGTCATGGCCCTTGAACTGCGGGAACCTTTCCAACCAATTGACCAGAAAGATGTAGGTATCTTGAGCTAAATAATCAAAACGGGAATCGTTTACCAAATAATAGAATTGCCAAAGTTTGTCTATTTCAAAGGGGGTAGTGATTTTACCAACAAATTTGTCATCCAATGTGGTTAAATCAGAGGATGTGTTTGTGTATGAGAACCCAACCCCAACCGGAGACTCCACGAACAACAAATTGGCTTCTGTAATCAAATTACAAAGTTAATCTTATCATACCCTAAACTTCAATTTCTAATCAACAGTTAAAACCAGAATTATATGAAGTGGAAAAAAGAAAAAAGAAAAAAAGTAAACCTTTATTCCAAGAATACTTGTTGAAGTTAAGACCAACCCCATTTCTCTTAACTCTGAGAGGACCCAGCTCTGCAGCTGCTCCATATCCAATTGAAGAGCAACCAGGTCCTTTAATAACACCAACAAAAAGAAAAACATTAAACTAGAAACAGTAAAAAAGGGTTCAACATTAATGGCTATGCCTATAAAGATGAGAAGCTAACCATTTAAGTTGTAGCATAAGAGATGGGCCTAATAATAAACCTAACCACAGAAATTCCCAAAAACCCCAAATTGGGTAAGTGAAATTTGAGATGGGCATTAGAAGTTAGAGTACCTCCATTAAGCCAGAGGACTAGAGGCTTGGTGGAGGGGTGAGATTGAGCCTCAAAGAACCAGTAGAAAAGGGCCCTCCCATGGGATTGATTTACAGTGATGTAGCCAGAGAAGTGGGTGAGCAATGGGGCGCTTGGTTGGCCTGGCAAATATCCTATCTTATCTGATTCCTGAGCTGCTTTTGGGGATGATGATGATGATTCTGCGCATAAAACCCAGAGAACAAGAAAACCAAGAAGCAAAGATGTTCTATTATGAGGCGCCATTTCAACTCTGCTGCTTTCTTGGCTAACAGAGTGAGAGATTAGAGTGGTGAAGGTGATCTCCTTGTGACTTTGCGAGTGAGGGTCAAGAGTTGAGCTTTGACTAGGCCACTACGGGGACTAAATATGTGGACAATTAAGAATAATCGATTGTTTGGCTACTTTTTTCCCTTTGTGACAAATACTGACAAAGAATTGTATTCATTTTATAGACGGCAAAAAGGACTGCATTGTTTTTTACATACCGCAAAAAATAAAAACAAACAAACAAATAAAACAAACCAAACCAAACAACAAAAGGAGCCCAAAACAACCTTGCCAAAATGTTCCTAGGCGTGCGGTGTTTAACAAAAGGTAGATCATACAAAAAGTCAAAAAGTGATCATGATTGATTACTATCTACTTTACACAATTTATTTTTTGATGAACGTCCGAACCTAAGCTCATCACATCAAAACTCGAATTGGGTAAAGAATGAAAATAAAATTTTCAAAAAATAATAAAAATTACAATCTGCGAGTAAATTACAGTTGATTTTTTCTGATGCCGAATAACAATGCAAGATACAGAGTTGATAATCGCAGTTCGAAGCTATATACAATCTGACAGAATATGAATATCATCATGTTTTCCATTTACTGATTCCATAATACATTCAACCCTTCTCCATCCAGGGACATTTCTGACTATATCTTGAACGACATCTTTCCAGCGGTGACTAGAAGAACAGTAAATTCACCAAGTCTCATTCCTTGAACCAACAATGTAAAAGAAGAAATAAAAGGAAGAAAAAAAAAAAAAAGCATGTAAAAGGGGATTTGTTGGTAATATGAATTTTCATACTATATAGTACTGAATGCGTGCATAAACTACAGAAGAACTCTAGAAAATACGTAGTATAAGACTATAGAAGAACTCTTCTTGAAATGCAAGGTCTACAAATAGCCTTGAGAAGATAAAGAGTGGAGCTTAAATTAAGTAGTGTGCGAAGCTTACCTTGCTCTAACTTCACCGGAAGAAATGTGATGGAATTTTCATAATAATTTCTTGCAGGAGCATCAAAGGCTCTGCATTAGAGGCTCAAGAGTGGCTTCCTCATTCACTGTCTTGGATTTAGATTTCTTCTTGATTGAGAAGGGCCGGAGAATGTATCGTGAAAATCGGCTCAATGGATCTTGTAGACCTTCCATTTCATAGTGTCCAAATCGCCAATCGCGTTCAATATATGGTCGCCATATAGGCTCATCAAGACCTCCTGGAAAAGTGGACAAACAATTAGGCACATCCGTGGCCTATAAATTGACACTAAATGAGTAAATGGTAAGCAAGTTATTTATGTAAAATTCAAGGTTGATGGGACTATAATGTGTTGTTTGATCTGGCAAAGTCATTAGGTTATATAATATCTAAATTGGCACAAAACTGTACACAGAAAAACACTTCGTAGCAAAATGAGTAGAGAAGGTACAGACTATAATTGTAAAACTGAAATAATTACCTGCATACATTAAACCATGTTTGTTCACAGAGCGATAAAATGGCCTTGTTTTTTTCTCTTTTACTGCAATTTGAAGTTCATTCCAAGCATTCTCTCTATCCTGCCGTGTGATTTTACCTGATGTGACAACCTGTAATACATGATGTAAGAAAAAGCACCACCAGCAATAGTGAGCAGAAGTTTTAACTTACAGATTGTTACCTTGGAAAACAGATGGTATGAAGGGCGTGGAATCCTGGCAAGATTGTTGGAACGGTCAACTGCTACAAGTCCAAATTTCGGACCATAGCCATCAGCCCACTCCCAGTTATCAGAAATTGTCCAAAACAAGTAACCAAGTATTGGGACACCCTGTAGGGCAGCCAGTGGTAGGCAGGCATTAAAAATCTATAAATCTAATAAAAAATTGGAGCAACAGTTATCACTGAGGTCTCAATATCATACTGCTAGAGTGGCCGCAAAAACTGCCAACAGATGTTCCAACATATATGGTCGTCTAATTACATCTGTTCCATCAGAAACACCATTCTCCGAGATTATGAAAGGCACATTAAGATGTTTGTATCTTTCATGGAATTGAAGCAAAACCCTATACAAGCCATCAGGATAAATCCCCCGGCCCGATTCACTGTACTCATCAGTTTCCACAAGCTTCAGTCCAGCACCACATACAACTTCCTGGAAATTAAAAGGGGAAAAAAAAATCAACTTAGTACCCACTGGCCCAAATTGGAGAAATGTCAGGGTTTCTAGGTAACTATAGGGCATTACCTGTCCATAGTAATTTATCCCAATATAATCCAGCTTCTCAGAAATAGCATCCAGATAAGGATAAAGAGTCAAGGAATTAGCAACTGAGACAGCAGCAATGTCAAAAAGTCCATATGGACGCATAAATGAGACATGGTGTGCGACTCCCACTAGTGTTCCAGATCCTCTGCAGTGCAGTGTATGGGCAAGAAGAACGTCAAGATATAAGACAAAGGTTTCAGGATAAATCATAAGAAGGAAAAAATTTCCATACCTAATAAGTTTGAAAAGATCCTTCAAAAAGTTGTTGAGAATAAAATTTGAAACAAAGATCCAATCGTGCAATCAAAAGATAAAAGGAGAACCAATATGATAGAAATAAAGCTGTTAACCTCCTTTCATGGATGTAATCGTAGGCCTTTGAGTGTGCAATTGCCATCAAGTGCATGGCTTGATTGAAAACACCAGTGGGTAAAGCAGAAGTAGCAACCTCCAGCATATCAGGATTACCACCAGGCCAAGCACCAGCACAATAAGTGAGCATACAGAACACATGAGGCTCATTGAATGTTACCCAGTAGTCCACAACATCTGATACAGAGTCAACAACAAGCCTACGAAAAGGAAGTAAATATTGGTAAAGCTTGTAATAGACACATATTTTCTATAGCAGTATGCTGTAATGCTGCTAGTCAGGTTCTAAAAGATAAAACAAGGCATTATTCCAGCAAATTAATTGAACAGATAAAAGAAAGAATTTCTGCAGTATTCCATTCCTCTAGCCAAGTTACCAGGGATTCCATTGCAGAGTAAAAATCCTATTTCGAGGCATATAACGCGAGTGCCTAGTAAATTATAAATATATGCCTGTTCAGCATCTTGATCTAAGCTCATATCGAGTCTCCTACCTGGTAAATTCCAAGAAGTAGTCAATGGTCTTTTCCATCTTCCACCCCCCATATTCTCCAGCCCATGGTGGAAGCGAGTGATGGAATAATGTCAGCATTACCTTCATCCCATAAAATCGCACCCTATTTACAATCCATTTATATCTCTCCAAAGCTGCATAGTTGACCTACGAATATATCAAGCAATGCACTATATTACAATTCTTTATAAATTCTGTCTTTGTTCAGACCATAAACATTCGGATCCAAAGTTATGAAACTAGCAACACCCTTGATAAACATCTGTGCAAAACTATACAGATTTTGGTATTCTCTCATATCAAGAGTGGATACACACACGCTTATAATAGTCATGAGTGACCAACAACCTGTGGTCAGAGAGCTCAGTTTCCCTTTACCAAAGTCTCGGGTTCAAGCCTTTTGAATGGAGTAATAGGAGTTGGGAGGGCTGCCCCTCCCCCTCAAAGGGAAAATGTGGTCAAATAGAAGCTTGACTCAGGATAAGTCAAAACTCAATGTAGCTACTAGATTATAGGAGATCATGGCAGCAAAATTGAAAGAGTCATGAGTCAGACTTACAGATTCTTTTAGACCATTCTTGGGCTCTTCAGGCATAATTCTTGACCAATCAATTCCCATCCTAAACACTTGGACTCCAGTATCCTTTGCCAGCTTCAATTCTGTATCAGGATCAGACCAAAACCTTAGCCTTTCCTCCCTGAAATAATTGGAACACTCAATTTGATTTTATTTAAATTCTATGCATATTATGATGGAAAGCTTAAGTTCAAATGAAAAATGCCATGATCTTATAGGTGTAGCTTCAAATACTGTGGAACTCAGTTCTCTGAAGTTGAAGAGAGATAGCTTAATGGGTCATCAACTTCAGCCCAGTTAAAATTGAGGCATGTATGCATTAATATGCTGTCAGCTAGACATCAAAACATTATGCTAGGTTCATTGAACTTACGGGTGTGGAACATTATGCCAGGCAGCAACAGTATGATGACATGCCTCGGCAGGCACAGATTCTTCTACTTCTATGTACTTCTCAAATCCTCTAATTTTTGCCTCCATAGCTATCTTAAGTGACTTCCTTCTTTTTATGGTCTGAGAAGCTGCTCTAGGTAGTACTGAAGCTTGTTGGGTGCCACCATCACCTGTAGCAGAGGCCAATAGTGCATCTGCTAGTTGGGATTCATTATTTGATTTTGATTGTTCACAAGGAGTCTCTTCAGCAAACTGGAGCCAAGCATCATTAAGCCTGTCTTCCACATGTGCTGGTGCAGTTGCCAATCCGAAGAAGAACCCTTTCTCACCTTCTATAGAATATCAGGCAGACAAAAAAGTGAGCACAGATTAAAATACTGTCATGTAGGAGAGCACTGCGGCACTGCACATATTGCATTGAGTCATATGAGTGAAAAAAGAAATATGGATTGCAAACTAACTCAATGCCAATAACCCAGAGTCCTTGAGGATTTTGCTTGGAAGGCAACGGTTTATTTGAAATGTACACATGTCAGTTCCTATAGTTAATGTGAAAGTTTTTTTGGATAGGTGTGGTTTCTAATAGTTTTGACATAATATAATTACAAGATTGGTTTCTATTTATACCAAAATTAAATAAATAAATATGGTAAATGATCCACTTCCTGCATGCTAGCATTTGTCCAGAAAAATCAAGTACTATTTGCATCATCACTGTTAAAAACTGAAGGCTAAAGCTTGAGTTTATAGGGTTCATCAATACTTAATGAAGATAAACACAACACCGCAAGTAGAATATGCAATTTTCTTCAAATTAACTGCACTAATGAAGCAATAACTAATAATCAAGCACATTAGTCCTTGTAACGGAAATGAAATCAGAGACAGGTTGCTTTTAATAAACCGTACATTACGCAAACGATTGTGCGCTGCAGTATAATCAGACGATGAACTGATTGAACAAAATTTAAGTACAGAGAAGTACACCTATGGATGGCGATGATTAGCATATGAGTGAGTTGGAAGTTACCGGCAGGATTAACGTCGAAGACGGCGAGAGTATCGGAGGACTCGTCAATGGGAGAATCGAAAGGCTTGAGATTCTTCTTGCGGTAACGGTTGTAGGAAAAAGCGTTGGCGGCGACCGAGAGCGTCACGAGGACTCCGGCGAGCTTCGTCGCCGATATGAAGAGTCCGACGAGCACCATTCCCGCTTCCCGAGAGCCGTGGGCGTTACAGTTACACGCTGGAGTAGACTGGTAGTGTAGTGGTGCTAGATAGAGCGAATTTAGAGCGGAGGAAGGGATTCGTACACGTGTCCGACCATTCTTGCGTGTCTTCCCGATTCACGGAATGTAGAGGAGAGTGGTTTGCACGCAACTCTTACTTTGATTACTCTTTTTCTAAACACTGCCTATTGAATTAGCTAATTAAGTTTAAGTAGACAATTAATTTTTTTTTTAATACTATTGACCTGATACAGGTAGTATCTGTCCATATATTTTCTCAACCTACTGAAGCCCAACAAAGTCAACATTGCCCCCACTGGGGGGACCCATGACCTTCCACTTGGGAGAATTACTTCACGCCGCTTGACCACAATGCCTTTGGCAATTAATTAAACATTCATATTAACTATTTAATCGTTAATAGTGATTAAATAAGTCAAAATTCGCTAATAGACTAACTATTTTTTTAAATAAAACCTAAATCTTCAATTCCAAAAGTTTTCATATCCCGACCCAATGGAACATGTGAGAAAATATAAATCACGATTACTAATGATTCAATAGACATAATCAAATATCAGTAGACACATTTTAATTTAATTTCCACATTATCATTTCTGAATTTCAAACCATGTCTTTTCTTTTAAATACTATCTATAAATTAGGGAGTTAAATTCGTGTGGGCGACTGTCACTGTTACTCATTTGGGCGGTTTGTCGATTACTTAATACTTATCCATGCTGTTTTGCACTCGTACAGAAAGTATGGGCTTGTAATTTGGTATGAAAAGGGATTCTTTATGATTTGGACTGAAAAATGGATTTGGGCTAAAACAATATATTCAATTTTATAAAGTATTATATACTCCATAGTCCATACATTTTAATTTTAAAGTAACATGTTTTACTTTGGAAATTGTTATTTCAAAAGTATTATTATTTTTATTTTGATATGAAGTAATCTATTTTAGTTTTTGGATGCGAGGTAACGAGTGCAATGACCAGTCATAGCACTCCCACTAGTAGAGACACCCTAATCGCATGGTCTGTAATATAACCTCCATAAAAGGGACATTAATCAATTATAAAATTATGATCATGACGAATGAAACATGTAGCAAGGACATCAGCAACAATATTTGCATTTCCTATTGCCTCGATAACTTTTATTTTCACTTGTAAATTTCAATAAGATTAGTCAAATGATCTCGATGTACATTACACCCACAAAATCAATTAACAATCATACTTTTATAGTATAACCGAGAACTCAAGAAGAACCCTACAAAAACCTATCTCAAACAAGTTATAGAGCCTAAACATTCCCCAACTTTCTATTTCGCATTTGTACATCTTGATGTTATAAGTAAAACCAACAATCCATTCTCCCACCATAATTATAGCACCCAATCCATAACTGTGCACATTAGACAACTGAATGTTTTGAGATAGGTCCAAATTTGGACAAAAATGACAAAGGTGGTCATGGTTGCCTTTTGTCATTCCAAATATGGATAAAATTATGATTGTCGTCTAGCTTGTTTGATTTAGCAGACAGTCGTGGTAGTTTGACGTTAGAGAGAATGTAACTACCTTTATTTTTTTATTTTTTAATTAGAATAAATTGTACACTTGAAATTCACTTGAATATCATAATGTTAGGTGCTAATCAAATTAACAATAACCTACCGAATTGAAAACTTTATGACTAAATTGCAATATTTTGATTGTTTAAAATACCTTATTGGAATATTTGTCACTTATAAGATCCAATGACACTGTTCATTCAACTTAAAAAGTTTATGTAACACCTTTTTATCATTCTTTTTTTTTAAGGATCAATCTCACCTCTAAGTTGATGAGTGCTCACCCAAATTAAACCAAGCTGATGGACAGCAAAGTTCCTATGCTCCAAAGTAAATCGTTCTCCTTAGTAACTAGTTTGGTTGATGCATGTGAATGTGCTCTATATATATATATATATATCCTTTAAAAGAGGTTGGGAGTTCAAAATCCTCATTCGTATAGAAAGACTAACCACTTTACTTTTTTTTTTTAAATAATCACTTTGCTTCTTAATTGAGCTAACCCTATGCGAATAAGAACTAGTCTTAATATGATACAGACTTAAAGATGTCTCACATAATTAGAATCTACTTAGGACACTTATTTTTTACCAAAAAAAAATAAAAAAATTCCCTTATTACATTAATGATTCCGCACAAAAGTTGTGGAGTGTATTGCCTTACATTTGTTTTGGCCCATCAAAATATTTGGGTACTTTTAATTTTTTATTTTTTCATTCTCATTTTTAAAACTCATTTAAGCTTTCACTAAAGGCAAAATTTTGTGTGAGACCGTCTCACCATGAGACAGGACGGGTCGGGTCGGTTCAATATGCAATTGTAACACTTATATGCACAAATGTCATACTTATATGCTCAAATGTAATACTAATCAGAAATAAAATTTTTGTTACTTATAAGGGTAAATGTAATACTTTTAAGGGAAAATATAATACTTTTACATTTCAATTTAAAAGTATTACTTTTTTCCTCAAAAGTATTATATTTGCCCTTATAAATAAGGGGCACTTGTCAACATTACTTATTATGAAAAATGTATTGCTTTTTCTCTTATAAGTAACAAAAATTGTATTATTGATTACTGTTATATTTGAGCATATAAGTATGACATTTGCATGGTGCTTTGACCCGATCCGACCTGTCTCACGAATAAAGATCCGTGAGACGGTCTCACACAAGTGTGATCCTTCACTAAAAATATTTAATGTGGATCAAACGTCTACCACTACGTCAAAATTATAGTTAGTAGCGAAAAAATAATTTTATGGTCTGGGAAGCTTAGCATGAAACTCGCTTTAGCGACATAAGTTTAGCAACGGTTTAATATGGACCATGAAATAAATATATTAGTATAACCACCAGTTATAAATACGGAGTATATTTAGTATAAGTGTCTCTACATAAACAAAATCACCGCCAATTAACATATTAATTAACTGTCGCTAAGTAACTTATTTGGTAGAGTAAAAATAATCTTGAAAATATTATAAAAAGAAAGCAGAAATTTCCTTGACATAAAGGAAGCAGGGTCGATTAAAGAAGTGAAGCTCTTATCGAGGTAAAAACCCCACAATGATGTGATTCGCTACCAAATGGGGAGGCAGAGAATATAATCATCTGCTTTGTTTTTTGTTTTTTTCCTTTTAAGGTAATACACAAGAATTCGTGCGTTTACTAATAAAATTATTCAACTTTTTTTTTTTATCTTCATTCTATGATTGTAACTTAGAAAAATGTATATAAGGAAAGGTATTTCGGTTTTCTTTCTCCAATTAATATAATTTTTCATTTCTACATAAGAATTGAGATTTTTTTTTTCAATTAGCAAATATAAACATTAAATTTAGGTTGTGTTTCCTTCAATTATTTAATTTCCCTTTTTTAGTTTTTCAATTTTCACTGTCCGTTGGAGAAATATGCATTCAAACACTTTTTTTTTGTTTCCCCACTTTTCTTCTCTAAAAATAAAATAAAATAAAATTTTCTGCCATTAATAAATGCAACCATTCGTTGCAAAAACAGGTGTCAATACGGAGTATGTATTATGTGCTCAGCACTTTTCCTCATGTATGTAGCTAATTATTTTTTTATGAGCTCTAAATTCATAACCTTTTACATATATTATTGATAAGATATACACTCATATTAAAAGAACGAAACATATTTATAATTAATGCAGGGTATATATATGTTTGATATCATAGATTCATATGGGGACGAAATACCATTATGACATGCATATATGTAAATCAAATTAAACCATGATATGATAGCCTTACCAGAAAGTCTTTGGCTAAATTAAAGCCATGCGTCGTGATTCTTTATCGCGACAAATTCATTGTCACAACAAGTCCAAAAGGTAACACAACATGCTAGACAAAACGTGACCGCCAGCTTCCCATCATTGCTCGTACACAACAAATAATACAAAAGAATTCATTTGATTGACACATTTTTTATGTTTATTATATTAAACCGCACTAAGAAGTAAGAATGTCTTTGTGTGTGGTGGGTTTGACAAAAAAAAAATTGATAAAAATTGAACTTATAATCATGCTCCACGTATCCATGCGACCACCACTTTTAGGACAATTTGTTCATTAATTAACACTATTTATTAGATTTATTGTTTGTTCCTTTCGCTAAATTGTAGGCACCTCCATTGGATGAGACAGCTAGCCTAGAGATTTAAGGCTGCTCCATACTCAAAACCAAGAATCAAACCCTTGACGTTTGGTTAAGAATGGATGAGTCCATTCCACTCAACTACAATCCTAGGTTAGAGAACATACTTCTGATCTTTAATTTGATATCGAAAACAACATCCAGTCAAATGATAAATGTAAGTCAGATGCCCGCATAAGTAGCTTAGTTGATCATATCACATGGGTGAAGTTTGAGAACAATGACTCGAGATCGAGTCTCACCAACAGTAGTGTGAGAATAACATCTCAAATGAATAGTTGAATAATTACATAATCTCATATGTTTTGTCAAACCACGGCGTGGGGTTCTTAAAGTTGGGGATCCAATCTTTTGGAACAATAATAAATATAAGTCGATCAGCTGATCGATTAAAATTAGAGATTCAAGTTCCATCGAGTCATTTTGATGTATTGTAATTGTTTCTTTGATGATATTGACATTAATAAGGTATTGTTTGTACTTTTCTCATTATTGATTGAAAATGATGGAAATTGTTTATATTATATTGTATGACGGTTATTTTAGTTGAAAAGGATTTGTTTTCGTCAGTCGCTTTCTTGTATAGATGGTTTGATAATTGATAGATGATGAAAAAGATTATTTTATCAAAGCATAGTTGATAGTTGTACGTTCTCGTTGTTGAAAATCTCATAAACACACACATACATACATGCATACTTGTAAGCATGCATGCATGCATGTACATATGTATGTATGTGAGGATATTTAAATTTTTAATCGTATCAATTAGTTAAGAGAAAGTAAAAAATAATATGCAATAAAACTATCTATTATTATTTCCTTTATTTGCAAATAGGTATAGGAGTACTAAGGTTACATTTTGCATGCTTAACTGAAAAGTTAGTAGTTAGAAATTGAAACTTGAGAACTTTTAATAATATAGTTGATTGGAGTTAGTATTCAGTAAAATTAGATGTTTAACAAATAGCCAACTACGTGCATGTAGTGTAATGGCAACCCAGTTACCATTCTAAATGGGTGTTCGTGGGTTCGAACAAAATCATAACCTGGGGGTGTTCGACGTTGAAAATCTATCATGACTGACTAGGTGTATGCCCCTAGGGCGAAAGATGTTGTCTTTTGTGGACAAGAATGGAAAGAGGATAGTGAGTGTTATTTATATTAATCATTAATAAGAATAAAGCGGGAAAAACAACTAAAAGTCTTGATTTATGTTGATAGCTAAGATTTTTTGACGTTGTTAAACTATATCTTGTATCCCATGAACTAGTTCTAGGCCCATGAAGTGGACCTCCACAAATCATGTCTGACCAGGTGTAGGCCCCTAGGGTGAAAGATGTTGCCTTTTGTGAACAAGAATGGAAAGAGGGTACGTAGTGAGTGTTATTTATATTAATTAATATATATAAGAATAAAGTGGGAAAAACAACTAAAAGTCTTTATTTTTGTTGATAACTAAGATTTTTTGAAATTTTTAAAGTATCTTGAATCTCATGAACCAACTCTAACCCCATGAAGAGGACCTCCACAAATCATGTCTGACCAGGTGCAGGCCCCTAGGGTGAAAGATGTACGGCCCTGCTTGATAAATGACTGTTAGTTGATTGGGTTAGAAGGTATGATTAATTGATAACATTAGTTGATCGATTGTAGAAAGGTGTTTGGTAAATTAGTTGTTAGTTAATAGCTGCTTGGTATAATTTCTTTTCTAAAAAATATAATTGAAAAAGTTGTTTTGAGTAGCCTTTTGAATTTTAGTATTTTAGAGTTACAAAAAATTTATTAACCAAACACTTATATTGATTTTTTAACCAAGTCAAACAACTAATAATTGTCAAATAAGCTAAAATTGGGTGATAGGCTAATTATTTACCAAATACGACCGTTGTCTTCTGTGGTCAAGAATGGAAAGAGGGTAGTGAGTGTTATTTATATTAATTAATTAATAAGAATAAAGTGGGAAAAACAACTAAAAGTATTGATTTTCCTTGATAATTAAGGTTTTTTGACTTTGTATTATATCTTGAATCCCATGAAGAGATAAATCGAGTCAATATAACTTCGAGACTCAATATCAAACTATACACTTATACGTACAAAGAGTCTAACCATAACCTTTCTCAAATCCGCAATGTAATCAAATTCTCACTCTCTTAATAATTGGAATTTAAACAAATTTTAAGTGAACCTGTTTATCCACTAAACCAATACCTCGAGGGCTGAATTTATTTTTTAAACGCTATAAAAGTTAAAACATAGTACGTAGTATACGTACTCCCTATTTGAAAAAAAGTTAAAATAAGACTTTTCTTTATTAACATAGTACTCCCTATTTGAAAATAAGTTAAAATAAGACTTTTTTTTTATTATTAACATAGTACTCCCTATTTGAAAATAAGTTAAAATAAGACTTTATTTAATAAAATATTATTGTTTATTTATAATTAAAATAAATAATAGATTTTGCTAAACATAAAGGGCTTTTTTTTCTTTTTTTTTTTTTAACTTTTTCTTTGCTATTTCCTTTTTTGCCAATGATGCAACCTGCAAGGTAGATAAGAGGAGGGATTAAATTTTGAATTATATTTTTCTTCTACCTTATAACTTACTTTCATTTCTAATCATCATCGATTTGTCCCCACTGTTTTTATGTTATCAATTCATTGCCACATTATAACTTTTTAAATCTTATATCATATATTTTTCTTCTAACTTTGAACTTACTTTCATTTCTTATCATCATCGATTTGTCCACACTGTTTTTATGTCATCACTTCATTGCCACAATATAAACTTTTTAAATTATAGCTAAAATGAATGTTAAAAGTGCATTAATATAATAGTTACATTAAAAGTGTACCGTAAGAATAATTAAATTATATTGGATGTCTTATAGAATAGTTATTTATTTATTTTTTATCGAGGGGAGGGGAACAATCCCAAAAGAAATTAGTCCTCGGACCAATTATTAAACATTTTTATAGATAAAAGTGTACAATGAAAAAATTAAAATGTACATTAGATCAATTAAATTAAATATATTTTACATTACGATGTAAGAAAATATAAGAATAATTAATTTTACTAATCCTAATTTAAATCGTTAGTTGTTAGAGATGCTTTATTATTCCACCATATTCCCATATACTATGTCTCCTTCATATAAAATGGAGTCTCCATTAATGGGTTCTTAATGAGCTCAACATATAAATGTTAAAACCAATTACAAAAGCAGGTTACCAATAATTGAGAATCTCAAACCAAATAGAGGACTTTCACGAAAAGTCAAATTAAACTTGGAGATCTTGTGATTATTAAGTTAAAACAGTCCAGCTAACTTCTGAATTGCTACATAGTTTTCTTTTGACTCATTTTATTTATGAATGCATGAATGTAACCCCTGCATGACATAAGTTTTGCATCCCCTACTATTAATAAAGTTGCTGATTTGGCCTTTTAAAGATTAAAATCGCTACTCCATGCATAACTTAGAGATTAAAGACCATTATATGTCGTTTAAGGATCAAAACTTACCAATATTTTATAATTAAAAAAAAAAAAAAAAAAGTGTCACCACCGCCCGCCTTCTTTAAATATGTGTGTATCGCCTCATTCTCGTCTCTGCGTTCACAAAACAAATTAAAGTTCCATCATATCCTCTAAATCTCTACAGTAATTAATATAATATAATGGTGATAGCGAAGACAGCCTCCAACATCCCCGTGATTGACCTTTGTGGGGAGAGGTCAGAGGTTTCAAGCCTCATCGTGAACGCCAGCGAAGAGTTCGGGTTTTTCAAGGTGATCAACCATGGCGTGGACGAGGATGTCATGAAGAGAATGGAGGACCAAAGCTTCCAGTTTTTCCGTAAACCGGGGTTTGAAAAACAGAAATTAGGCGGGCCGGCGAATCCTTATGGCTATGGGTGCAAGAATATAGGGTTCAATGGAGACGTTGGAGAGGTGGAGTATCTCATTCTTCACGCCAACAACCTTCTCTCTCTTGCCCAAACATCCAATCTCCCCCTCAACTTAAGGTACTATATGTTTTTCCTAAGATTATATTATTTAATTCAGCTGAAAATTATAACCACCCGCCAGGCCGGCCTATAACATTTTAAAGTGAATGACGGGGGCTACATTTGAGTTTCAATGGTTATGTCGTGTGGAGTAGAGTGTGTGCACTCAAATACATTTTTTTTCTTATATTATACATTTTTCGGCGTAAATTAATGTGAACAAAATATATAATTAAAAAATTTTAATTGAGATCTTTAAATGACATCATATTGTTATGTTTTTAATTTTTCTAAAAAATAAATTTATAGGCACATAAAGTCTATATTTTAGTGTAATGTTTATGACTCTGTTTGGTAGAACTTATTTTGAGTTACAAATAAGCTATAAGTTCTGTTCAATAAATCATTGAAAGCTCAAAATAATAGCTTAATTATTTTGAAACGCTACACTAAGTGTGGCGTTTCAAAATAAGTAGTACCTACTAGCCTTTAAGTTTTCAGCTTTAAGCTAGATTATAAGCTAGGTATGTCAAACAGAACTTATGTATATTAACCCTTATTTTTATAAACATATAGAATGAACATTTTGAATCTCCTATAAACTGAATGGAATTAAATATGATACACATTTAGTTTAGTATTTATGGACATTAATATTTATGTTTTTTGGCATAGTACACGATTAATGTTATTAAACATGCATGCATTTGTAGTATAATGTTTATGTACATTAAGTTTTATTTTTATTAATATGAAAAAAAAACATTATGAACCTACTATAAACTGAATGGAAATACATATGATTACTTTTAGTTTAATGTTTGTGGACGTTAAGGTTTAGATTTATGGACAAACGAACAAATATATTATGAATGTAGTACATGATAAATGTTATTAAATATGATAATGCATATGTAATATAATGCTTATATACATTAAACTTTGTTTTATTAACATATAGAAGGGACATTATTAACCTACTATAAAATGAATAATAATACATATGATGTACATTTAGTTTAGTGTTAATGAACTTTAATGTTTAGGTTTGTGGATATATAAAACAAATAAATATTATGAAAAGGCAAAATGATGTTATTAAATATATATAATGCACTATTTGATACTTAAAATAAAAAGATATCATTTTAGACCAGAGTCCACCATGTAAAGTTAACCCTAATCCACAATAGAAAGTTAACATTCTTCTCACTTTTTGTTTTCTTACTTTGAGTTTATATAACAGTTATCAGTGCTGATAACTGATAAGCAATATAATGTAGACTTAAGTTGTAGGTCAGTAAATGTAGCCTTGATATAAAAGACATTATTGTAATAAGGCTAACATTCTAAAAGTCGTAGACAGTTATAGATTTTTATAATCATTTTTAAATGTATTGATTATCATTATTATTTTAAGTTGTAAATTAATTTGTCATTATTTTTGCAAACTAACTCATTTTTCTTGCCTTAAAAAAAAATCATTTTTTCATTATCACACGTGACCGTAATAATACTCTTAACTGTATATTTATCATTATCTCACCTTCTTTTTTAGTCAGTACGTATATAATTTCATAGAAAAAAATATTACTCCTACTCTCAAATTTTACTATTAATTTTTACTCTCTCACACAAAATTTTAATATTAACATTTGTATTGAGATCGATAAGATGAAAATAACTAATTAGTAATCACCAATTATGATATAAGAGAGTAATAGCATGTTTGGTCAGTGAATTCCCAAACTACACTGTTTGGTTAGAGGGAATTGCAATTCTGCAGAATTGCAATTCCCTCCAAATGAGGAATTGCAATTCATGGGGTCGGTGGAGAGGAGGAGCAATTGTGTTTATGTAAAGACAATTTTGCCCTTCCTCTTATACCCTTTGTTTTTTTTTTTAATTTTAAAAATTATTATTATTATTATTATTAAATATTATTATTATTATTATTATCATCCTCATCATCATTATTTTTGAAAGAATTATTATTATTATGATACTTATTATTATTATTGAAGGAATTATTATTATTATTATTATTATTATTACTATTAAAACATATACTACAACATAAGGGCATTTTAGTCATTTTGTCGCTTCTTACCTCTCAATTTCCTGCACTTCTATTCCTGCCTACCAAACACTGTAATTTCAATTCCTACTTTATTCATTGAATTGCAATTTCACCGAATTACAATTCTTTTCCCCTCTAATTCCTTCCTCCCAACCAAACGCCCTGTAAAAATGATTAAGTAGAAGTAAGGTATACATCCCGCACAACTTATAGAAAAAGTAAAAGGTTATATATAAATGTACGATTTGACTAAAAATAGACAGTAGGGTCCAGGGAAGAGTACAAATAAAAACAAAATCTTGCCCTATCAAATCAAAAAATTATCACTGTGACATTATCCATGAAGCAATTAATGCCTTTCTACTGTTCCACAGTCCACACCTATACTAAAAATGGCAGGGCCACCTGAACGTAACATAAAATTGTCGGACGACCCATAATTGCTACACTATTCTTTTTTGATGACATGTTTTTTTTTTGTATAATATATATAATTGATAAAATTTTATAAATTACACATAAAAGAAATTAGATTAAGAAAATTTTATGTGATTATAATAATTGAAATAATATTGACAAGACTTAAACTCGTGACATATTTTTATTCTAACTTTAAAATTGATTTTGTCAAAAAAAAAAAAAACTTTAAATTTGGTGTGCACATTTTATTATGTTATTTTTATTTTTATTTTGTCAAAAAAGTACATTTTGGTTGTGTTGAAATTTTACCTTTTATTACTTTTTGGTCAACGTAACAGCTCAGCAGTAAAAGGCTACGTAGAAGCACTTAGGGAGTTGGCATGTAAGATATTGGAATTGATGGCTGAGGGTTTGCATATACAAGAGACTTCAGTGTTCAGCAACCTCATCAAGGATGTTCAAAGTGACTCTATATTTAGACTCAACTATTATCCATCTCTTTCTAGGAGTACCTCATTGTCACCTACTTTTAGTGATATGGTTGGATTTGGAGAACATACTGACCCTCAGATCTTGACTATTTTGAAATCAAATGATGTTGCTGGCCTACAAATCTCGTTTAAGGATGGTGTGTGGGTCCCAATCTCTCCCGAGCCTCGATCTGCCTTCTTTGTTAATGTGGGTGACATGTTACAGGTATGCGATATATACCTTTAAATATGATAATCTAAATGCATTTAAATTATATATATATATATATATATATATATATATATATATATATATGTTTTAAGACTTAAGAGACTTTCTATTATGGATAATGTAGACTAATCTTAACACGTATATCATATTTATGTTTGAAGGCATTGACAAATGGAAGGTTTATGAGCGTAAGGCATAGGGTGATGTTGGGATCATTGAAAACGAGGATGTCAATGGGGTATTTTGGAGCCCCAACACTCAACACAACAATTAGTTGTCCATTTAAATTAGTGACGCCAGAAAATCCCCGTCTGTATCGAGCATTCACTTGGGCTGAGTATAAGAAAACTACCTATTCAAGAAAGTTAGGTGACAACCGCCTTCAACTTTTTCGAGTATAATATGATGATCTTGGTAAAATTATATAATAATAATAATGATGATCTACTCCATGTAATTTGTAATGGATTCCATTCTGTTGGATCACTAGGAACATATATTTGCCTAAGTAAGCAAGTATTGCAAAATGTTAGCACGAAAAACTAAGAATCAAATCACTTAAGATGTGTACCGATTAATAAGTTTATGGCCATATTTGGTAAATGGCTAATCGATGTTAGCAGTTAATTTATTGAATTAGAAAGGATAACTAGTTGATAACATTATTATCCGATTGTAGAAAAATTTTTGCTAAATTAGTTGTTAATTGTTTGGTATAATCTTTTTATCAAAAAACTAATTTAAAAAGTTGTTTTGAGCAGCTTTTTGAATTTATAAAAAATTGAATAATTAAATATTTCTATTAATTTTTTAACTAAGTCAAATAATTAATGGTAATCAAATAAATCAAAATTAATTGATAAGTTAACTATATTATCAAATAGAGCCTATATAAACAATCTGAGTATATGATATAAGTTAGAAAAATTACTCAAAACAATCTGAGTATATGATATAAGTTAGAAAAATTACTCAATTTGCAACGTGACAATTTAATAAAGATAGAAAAAGATATGATCAAAAAAAAAAATAAAGATAGAAAAAGTTAAATTACCCTTTATTGTTGGCGTCCTTCTGTTGATCTTATCGTTCTGTTGTAGCCAACTTTTTATCATCTTAGGCCTCAAAAAACATCATTTCTACTATGATTTTATCTATCTGCTCCCTTCCTTTGTTATTTTATATCTGTATACATCGGACAAAATTTTTTGAGATATAATTATCTTTTTGTTTGTTTGCGCATCATTTAATTTTTCTGGGAAGATACTAAAGTTTAAAATTTGACAGTTTATGATATTTATATTGCTCAAAATAATCTTAAATACATCATCTAAAGCTCTTATTCAAGTGCAAGACAAACGTATAATATTTTTCAGCAGTCTATTACTCTAGAGGCAACACAGTTAATATAACATCAATTATGGCGTGAGATATTTTGTCATCTAATATTGCTTCCACTGATATGTGATCAGATTATCATAATTAAACTTTGTTTAATTCATGTTAAATTATATTTATAGTTATATCTCACCTTTGGTAGCAGTGAGACAAAGAATAACTTTAATGGTTTGAGTAACTGGAGTACTCTATTAGGAGGGACCTTGGACTTATTGATTTTGAACTTATCAAACCAGGGAAAAAAAGTAAGCCTGATCAACAAGTGGAGACGAATCCTATAATAATTCTATAACTTAAAACAAAAAATACAAATTTTCCTTATTTGTAAAATACTACATACATCGGAATGTTGTAACTACAACTTTATACAACTAGCATTAATGGTACTTTCGGCTAACTAAGTACATACATATTGTCTACAAAAGGTAAAGGTCCTGTTTGGTAAATGGTTGTTGGCTGATTGGGTTGGTTGTTTGGGTTAGAAGGTATGATTTGTTGATAATATTAGCTGATTGTAGAAAGTTGTTTGATAAATTGGCGGGTAGCTGATAGCTATTTGGTATAATTTCTTTTCTCAAAAAGCTAATTGAAAAGACTGCTTTGAGTAGCCTTTTGAATTTTAGCATTTTGGAGTTACAAAAAGCTTAATAACCAAACAACCAATAGTGGTCAAATAAGCCAAAATTGGCTGATAGACTGATTATTTACCAACCAGGGCCAAAGTGAGCTCTAATTATTTTGGCCAACTAATCCAAAATAAATTCAAGATTGGTATAGATTTGATATTATTGTTGATACTAATGTACAAGCATTTAGCTAGAGTCGTGTAGACCAGGTCAGTTGAGACACACTCCTTAATTTACTTACTCTACCCGTCTTTAGATCAGAAGCAGTGAGGGCTTTCAAGTTTGCGATTCAAATTTATATATTTGATGAGATGTAAGGCATATAATAAAAACATGCATTTTTCCTCAAAAAAATAAAAAATAAAAACATGCATGTGCAATTTGATTTGGGATTTGACAATGCAACCCCAATGCATGCTTCTCTTTAATTTGGAGCTCCTCACCAACCAACAGGCCAGGGAATCTATTTATTATCTCAGTACATTTTGTACGCTCTTGGATGATTGATTCGATCTCACCCAAATATAGCAATACCTATATATTTTACTTACATATATATAATTGAGTTTGCCCTTATTTTTTCTGTTGTGTTGTACAAGTCTTTCCTCACTGAGCTGATTTCAATCTGGAAATTTGCTCAAAAAGTTAATAGAGTGTACAACCCAATCCATTTGTTGTGTACTTTAGCTGTTAATACTGGCTCAACTTTGTGTTATCCACAGCAGATAGGACTTGTAAAAAGGACTGTTGAAACATGTGCACAGTAGATATATTATATATAGGACTATAACTTTACATAACCGGCATTAACTGTCTAAGTACATTTTGTTAATTAACTGTTTATTTTTGTCTGTGGTATTTACTGGAAGCTTTTTCAGCTTTCTTGATCTATATAAGTGATGTGAGCTGAGCTTTAGCCTTTCATGTTTGATACAAATTGATGGACATTTTTTGCCTTGCATTGAGGATGTTCAAAACGACATTCAAATTGGATACTTAAATTTAACATATTATGTATTTTTAGTTAACCGATTATGTAGTTATAAAAAAATTTACAGGTACATAATATATCAATTGCAGGTATATAATTTAAAGTAAGCATAACCAATAGTACTCAAGGACGAATTTTACAATTGTTCTATACTTAGAGACGAAAAGTGTAGTTTTATATTTTCTTAATTAATTTATATTTCATTGATTTTATGCATCTTTTATTTTGGGCCTGACAATGCAACAACCACAAGGCTTCCCTTTACAGCTCAACACCAATCAACATAACAGGGAATATATCTATCTATCTCAGTACATTTTGTATGCTCATATATAGAAGATTGATTCTCAATGCCACATATAGCAATTGCTTATTCACATGACATGATATGATTGATTTTACCATGCATTATTTTTGTTGTTGTGTTGTGTGAATCTTTCCGATCCCCATTTATTTCAGTATGGAACTTTGGATTAAAAGTTAACAATGTACAGGCCAATAAGGTTGTTCAATCAAGTTTTTTTTTTTTTGTTTGTTTGTTTGTTTGTTTGTTTGTTTTTTTCTTTTTGTTTTTTTTTTTGTTTTTATGTCATGTGAATCTCATGTCTCAATAAATTGTTAATACAATTGCAAATGGTGTGCCATATAAAAGAGTTCTAAATCAATTTTTTTTTAAAATAAGAATAAAATTTTTAGGGCATGTTTCGAACTGAATATGAATTAATATCACAACAATGATAATTTCATGTCATACAGATACACATTTTTTCGTAAAAATGTGAAATAATCTTATTCGTTCACATGTATTGATCACTAAGAAAAAAAATGAAGGAACATAATGTTTAAAAAAAAATTATTACTATTAACTTTGGCTGTGCATTGGACAAGTTTGAAAGTGCATCTACTGATAATTAACCATGCATTCAAGTTGATGAACTCTAAGTTGCATTAATATGCAACGGTACAACAAACTTAAGTGCATTCTTTTTAGGTCTTGAGTGGAATGTTAGTTATTAGTTGATAATGGGCCTGTTTGGTAAATAGTTAGTTTATTAACCAATTTTGACTTATTTGACCAATATTAATTATTTGACTTGGTTAAAATATTAGTATAAGTGTTTGGTTAATCAACTTTTGTAACTCTAAAATGCTAAAATTCAAAAAGTTGTTCAAAGAAACTTTTTCAATTAGCTTTAAAAAAAGAATTATACTAAACAGCTATCAACTAACAGTTAATTTACTAATCAAAGTTGGCACAATTGTTGAACATATACTATGAATGTGTTAGAATGTAGTTAAAAATATATAATATAAGATTTACCATGAATTTTGATCAATTAATTAGCTAGACCATATATATAAAATTCAAAGTTGAGCATCAAATATTACAAATAAGAAACCTTGAAATGAGGAGGTGACGAAATGAGAAGACAATAAAATGATGAGGGATAAGACTGAACTAATGAAATAATACCTTATTTAAATTAGGTAATGAATTTTGTTATTATAGAGCGATGTAATTGGATGTTATACCTATATTTTAAAAAAGGGAAAATGGTCAAATAGACCCTCAAATCCGAAAAATCAATTATGTACCTAGACGTTTTAAAGGTGCAATTAAACCCTTTAACATCTTATTTTTGTACAATGAAATCCAAATACAGGTTGATGGCATGTGATAGCAGGTTAAAAATAATTTCTGATCAAAACCCACTGTCGGCCACGGCGCCGATCGCCGAAAAATTCAACTGATGTTATAACAATTACAACCGTTAAAAATTAAATTCTTAGTTTAAACTGAAATTAAATATTATAAATCATAAAATGTACGAGAATTTAACCACTCTCAATTAATTAATTTTAACACAGAAGAAATTACATACCAGTAGAGGCTACTGGTGAAAGACCACAACTTTGAAAGTCAACAAGCACTTCTCGAGCTTACTGAACTTTGATTTAGGCCATGCTCCGTAAACCTAGCTGAAAACTGAAAAGTTATAAGTTCGAAACTGAAATTTGAAGAACTGTTAAAACTAGTTGTTATGCTTAAAAGTATTTGGTAAAATTAACTTTTTGATAAGTTGATAAATGTAAAAAGACTAAAAATAACATATTCATACAATTTAAATAATTTTAAATTTAAATAGGTTTATATATTAAAATATAAAATAGTGAAATCAATATATTTTAATAAAATATAAAGTAAGAACATATATTTGAAAACATATAAAGTAAAACAAAATGTTTATAATTCATAAGATTAGTTCATACAAAAATCAATGTTCAAACACAAATGTCAAATTGAAATTACAACTAAACATATTGAAGAGAAAAAGTCAAAAAGGTTTTAATTGAGAAGGGTAAATGATGTAATTTCTTTAAAATAATAAGGTTAAAGATGTAAACAAAAGTTAGGAAGCTACTAGCACAAAAAGTCAACAGTTGCCTCCAGTGAGGCTATCCATGTGAGAGTGTAGGTGCCACTAGACCACAAGGTATTTGGTATAGCCTGGAATAATTAATAAATAGATTACTAATATAGCAAAAAAGAAAAAAAAAATAGTGTATGTTAGCCAAAAGACACTTTGTCAATGTTAATTTATCTTTTACCCTTACAATTAACAGTTAACACTCCCTATTGATTTTTTTGACCATTCCCGTCCCTGGTTTTATCCAACTAAGTTTTGTCCATCTGCTAGGTCGGTGCGTGGCGGCAAATTATTGCATGGACAATAATTCACACAGCTGTGTAGATCAAAAATAAAAGTACATTATTTTTGTATTGTAGGTATATTATTTGACAGTAGTATATATCAAATAATGTACCTTCAGTACAAAAATAATGTACCTAAAATAATGTATCTACAGTATAAAAATAATGTACCTTTAATACAAAAATAATGTACTTTTTATTTTTGATCCACAGAACTGTGTGGTTCATGGTCAATGCAATAATGATTGGTGCGTGGCTTGGTGGGTTTTAGCTCTGCGAAAAGCTATGGATATCTCCTGGGCATAATGTGGCTTGGACCGAGTTGTTGAATATTGCTTCGTTCCTCCATCTCCATATCCACCATAAGGATATAGCAAATAGCATATATATTGCGTGGCTTCCTGGTTCATTCCCGTTTCCTTTCATTGCAATCCCACCATCAAGCCATGCAAGAAAAGGAAGGATATTAAAATTGTTGAATATTGCTGCCAGGGACACTCCCTATTAATTTGTCGTCTGTTTATTAAAATGTAAACTCTTTTAATAAATAATTCATAAACAAAATTAATTTGAGTAGCTATTAATTAAGGAAGGATAATTGTAGAGATGTAAACTATTTTCCTTTAGCTTTTATTTATGTGATAATTATGAATGCACTTGCACTTAATATGTTTTCATGTCCAAGATCTCCGGCGAGCTTCGCCGTCGCCTTTATGAAGTTTCCGACGACCACCCTTCCTGCTTCTACAGTGCCAACACTGTTACTCGTTTGGAGTTTGGCGATTACATCATGGCTCATCTATCATTTTGCCATCATTATTTCATGGATCATCAATAAAATGTACATTATTTATATACTAAAGATACATTATTTTGCATACTATTAAATAATGTGCATTTATTACGTAAATAATGTATCTTTATTATAATAAAAAAATATTTTTTTGTTCATGATCCATAGAAAAAATTGTCATTGTTCTGGGCAATTTATATCAGGGACCATGGTCCACATAACATTATGAACCATGGATCAAAATGACGAGTTACAAAATTCATTACTTGTAAAGTACATAATTTCATAATACAATATACAAAATATCACAATACAAAACACATACACATATTATATTTACTTATTTTTCAAATCTAATTTGTAAAAATAAAATAATACACAATTTATAATTTAAAAATAATAAAAGTTAGAATTTTCATGTAATATATAATTTTGTATATGAAAATCAATGATTTTGATCTCTTTTTTTATTTCCCCAATTAGTGGTGAGTTGGAGTATAATCATTGGTAAGTCATCTCATCATCAACCCGATATTGATTAATCAAAAAATATCTCATCATACATAAAATTTATACATGTTAGGGTTTTCTTTTTCTTTTCTTTTTTTTTTAATTTTTTGTTAATAATATATTTGTTTTATTAATAATAATTAATTAATATGATATTTTATATATGATTTTAGAAATTTCGAATTTATATTAATTTGTTATTAATTTTTATTTTTATACATTGTTATGTACATGAATATGAATTTTGATGAGTATGTGAGTAATTTTATTTATATATTAATGTTTATTAAATAGAAAATGCTATAATAACATTAACCTCATAAGGAATATGCTAAGAGAAAAAAAATGTTTTTTTTATTGCTTCCAAATTTATATTCTAATGTTTAAATCCAAATATTTCATTAAAATATTTATATTCATTATTTTTAAGAATTGACCTAGCTACCACTTGTGATAAAAAGAATACATTTAATAACCAACTATAAAAAAAAAAATATGATTAGCATGTGTATATAGTAGTATATATATAAAAGTATATTTCTGCTTGTTCACTAGGCTGGAATCCCTCTATGGCAATCCATTTGTTTCAGAGAATGTTTCATGAGGGGTTGAAGCCTAATGAGTTATGTTGTTCTCTGAAAAATTATGCCTGATGAAATGACATTAAGTGTTGTCCACCCTTCAGTCTTTGAAGATTGGTAAAGAAATTCATGGGTTTTCTCTTTGATGCAGAATAGATGAGTCGGTCATTGCTAATAGTGCACTGGTGAGTATGTACACAAAGTGTGGAGATCTAGTTTCGGAAAGAAAAATTGAGCGCAAAACGCAAGCATACTGGGGGGCAGTGTGGTAATTACACAGGTAGTACCACCACCGGGCGCGTGACATGCAACACGTACAATCCGTTATTGTGATCGTATCTTTCTCCCTCATCACCTAGCTGCTCGTCCCTACTGCGCTGCTACGTACCACCACCATTTTTGCAACCTATCCAAAATCTCAACTCCATTTTTGCTACCCATCCAAAATCTCAGCTCACTCCGATCAGAACCGCTACGCAAAACGCAAGCATACTGGGGGCAGTGTGGTTTTCTCTTTTATTTCCATGCAATAATGATAGATATAATACATTCTCCTGCACGAAACGCGAACAAAGATTCCATGTTCCATGCAGCATGCAACGCCATATCCATAATTAAGTAAAATGCACGTAAAATCTTGCGTGAAACCATCTTGTGAATTATTATTTGCAAGGATCAGGAGGTTTTGCTCAAACGACCATGGCCCTTTGTCAAGAACCCGCTGCATGTCGAGTTCGTGGAAGAACTGGAAGAAGTAACTATGCTCTCTCTCGCCCCATATACCTTCTACCATGTCCTCTTCATCTTTGTAGCTTCTACTCAACACATCCTCAGAAAAATATCAATAATAGGAGAACATTTGCTCTCTACAATAAGTGCACCATAGTGGACTATTTAATTCACATATACCCACGCCGTAATTAATTCACATATACCCACACCGTAATCAACAAAAACCTGTTGGTAACCTGTTAAAAAAGTTAATTGTTTTTTTTTTTTTTTTTTTTTTTTTTTT
>NC_044928.1:27869253-27952279 GCF_003576645.1 Ipomoea triloba | reverse complement strand
TAAAAAAATTAATTTTTTTTTTTTTTTTTTTTTTTTTTTTTTTACAGGTTCATGGATGTATTTGGAGCTTAGGATGGGTTTGGAAAGTAGGAAAATGACTTTTAGAAAATGTTTTCTAGAAAAATGGTTTAATTTCTGGTGTTTGGATGCATTCTGGAAAACTGTATTTGCATGTTTGGTTCATTTTCCGAAAAATGGGTAGAAATATATAATTATATATTTTTATTATTTTATTTAAAATATTAAAATATTTATAATAATATTTAAAATAATATTCATAATTTATAATAATAATTAAAATTAAAACCCCCCATTTTCGGCAGAAACCAGATCTGGTTTCCGCCGGAAACCAGAGGTTTCCCGCTCTGGTTTCCACAGCGAGGAACCAGTGTAGTGCCCTGGTTCCTCGCCGGGAACCAGAGCAGTGCTCTGGTTTCTCGCCGGAAACCAAAGCACTTGGTTTCCGGCGGAAACCATACCATGGTTTCTGCAGGAAACGGTGATGTGTGTGTGTGTTGTCATGGACAGAAGTAATTTGGCGGAAGTCATTTTTCGGAAAATGAGGCATATTTTCCCCAATCAACGAAAAATAATTTCTGTTGACTGGGTTTTTCAGTGCTTGCCAAACACCCAAAGCCCCAATTGCTATCCTCCGAATAATTCAATGGTCTATTTGTACCTTTTTCCATTAAAAAAAAAAATTACTGTAGCATTATTCATCACTTGCTGGAGCAACCCTCTCCCCCTCTCTCCTCTCCTCTCTTCTCTCTGCCTACATAGCTAAATGTTCTGACATTATTCTCATAAAAACCACTGATAAGGGTTGCCTTAGTAATTTGAAATAAGCTCTGTCAAACGTAGCATGAGTAAGGCGAAAACGACAAAAAATACCTTCTATCTGCTCGTGGACTACTCATGGCCCCAATCTGCTCCCAGGTGTCCTCCGCCACCGATTTTCAC
Source organism: Ipomoea triloba (assembly GCF_003576645.1). Classification (NCBI taxonomy): domain Eukaryota; kingdom Viridiplantae; phylum Streptophyta; class Magnoliopsida; order Solanales; family Convolvulaceae; genus Ipomoea; species Ipomoea triloba. Next base: position 27,951,319 of record NC_044928.1, on the reverse strand, counting down.
CGTATAAAATCGCCGAAACTGGATGAGGCGGCGGAGACGAAAGACTCTTCGAAATCCGCTATACGATCGGAGACGGGTACCGGATTTGATGACGACTCTAGTGATTACGAATTTGTATGCATCTTTTTATTTAATCTGCCATTCGATTCAATTATTACTCCTTTTTTTTTTTTTGGCATCTGTTTCAAATTCATCTATAAGCATTAATTTTATGGTTATGATTTTGCAATTCGTCTTCTGTCTATCCAATCTGCTATTCATTGTCGTAATTATGATTCAATTGTTACTACTTTTTTTCTACAATTCTATTTGATTTGATGTGATTTTAATGGTTATCTGTTTGTAATCCATCTATAGTTTTTAATTTTAGGGTTATAATTTTGCTATTCATCTTCTGTTTATCTAATCTGCTATTATAATTCAATTTTCAATACTATTTCGTTCACGTGATTTCAATGGTCTATCTGTTTCAAATCCGTTATCTGTCAATTTTAGGGTTATAATTTTGCAGCTCGTCTTCTGTTTAACTAATCTTCTACGTAGTATTAAATTACTTAATTATGATTCAATTTTTAATACTATTTCTTTCACATAATTTTAATGGACATCTGTTTCAAATCCATTATCTGTTAATTTTAGGGTTATAATTTTGCAATGTTTTGCTCGTCTCGTCTTCTGTTGATATAATCTGCAATTCAATGTCGTAATTATTATTCAACTTTTAATGTGGTGTCACCCAAACCATTCCATTTTATGCAATTTCAATAGGCATTTGGTTTAAATCCATCTATAATAATTAATTTTAGGTTTATAATTTTGCAATTTATTTGCTTGTGTTAATTTTAGGTTTATAAGTTTGTAATTTATTTGCTTGTGTTAGGGTGCTCTGAGCCCTCAAGAAGTTGAGGAACTGGATGGACTGTGCGACTTTGCTCTTTCTCTTTGTGAGACTCAACATGTATGTATGCATCTCTATGCTATTTCAATTTTATGAATTGAAATTCCAAAAAGGAAAATGTTTTCCACCCTACAAAACTCACCAAATATTTGGATGTAACTATTTTTGTGGGGTTATTTACTTATTTATTAATTTCAAATTTCAACTTGTTACAAAATGTGGCATCAAGAGTGTGTGGGGTAAATGGAAAATCATACTGGATCATGGACAAATATTCATTTTTAAAATTCTGAAGGTTTATTTTGTGTACAGAAGGTTAATGAATCTTCCATATGCAAAAAAAAAAAAAAAAAAAAAAAAAAAAACTAAAAAAAATGAACATTCAATGTATTAAAAATAAACTTTCAATATATTAAAAATGAATCTTAGATCAGTGGTATATTTTATAACATAGCATATGTTCCATTGTATAGTAATTGGTTGTAAACATATGGAAGTGCAGCAAGGTAAGGGACATTCTAAATATTAATCTCTTATCTACCAAACGGGTCATATGGGTGTGACCCAGGCCCATATTTGAGGTAATTGTTAGTTTTTTAGTCTGTTTAAGTAAATCCTAACTAGCTGAAAGCCTGAAAACGCCGAAAAGCAGATAGTGGAATACTCATGGCTGCAATCTGGTCCCAGGTCTCTTCCGTCACTGAGTCCGACCATAGAAAACCGAAACTGGATTACGGAGATAAAGATGAGGCGGCGGAGAAGGAGTCTTTGAAGTCCGCTAAACGATGGGAGACAGGTGCTGGATTTGATGACGACTCTAGTGATGACTTTGTATGCATCTTTTTTATCTAATCTGCCATTCGATTCAATTATTTGTCCTTTTTTTTTTGGCATCTGTTTCAAATTCATCTATAATCATGAATTTCACGATTATAATTTTGCAATTCGTCTTCTGTTTATCTAATCTGCTGTTCAATGTCGTAATTATGATTCAATTGTTACTACTTTTTTCTTCCATTCTATTTGATTTGATGTGATTTTAATGGTTATCTGTTTCTAATCCATCTATCATTTTTAATTTTAGGGTTATAATTTTGCAATTCGGCTTCTGTTATCTAATCTGCTACTCAATGTCGTAATTATAGTTCAATTTTTAAGACTTTTTCTTCCATGTGGTTTCAATGAACATCTATTTCAAATCCATTATCGTTAATTCTAGGGTTATAATTTTGCAATGTTTTGGTCATATCTAATCTGCTAGGGTTATAATGATGAGCCGGCAGAGACGAACGACACTTCAAAGTCTGCTATACAAGGGGAGACAGGTACCATATTTGATGGCAACTCTAGTGATGAAGACATGGTATGCATCCTTTTTTCTAATCTGCCATTTGTTGTCGTAATTATGATTCAATTATTAGTCCTTTTTTGGCATCTATTTCAAATTCATCTATAATCATTAATTTTACGATTATAATTTTGCAATTCGTCTTCTGTTTATATCCAATCTGCTATTCAATGTTGTAATTTTGATTCAATTGTTACTACTTTTTTCTTCAATTCTAGTTTTTTTTTTATGTGATTTTAATGGTTATCTTTTCTAATCCATCTATACTGTTTAATTTTAGGGTTATAATTTTGCAGTTTGTCTTATCTGCTATTAGATTACATAATTATAATTCAAATTTTAATGCTATCTTTCACGTGATTTCAATGGACATCTGTTTCAAATCCATCATCTGTCAATTTTAGGGTTATAATTTTTTAATTCGTCTTCTGTTTATCTAATCTGCTATTAAATGACTTATTCAAGTCATTTTTTAATACTATTTCTTTCACGTGATTTCAATGGACATCTGTTTCAAATCCATTATCTGTTAATTTTAGGTTTATAATTTTGCAATGTTTTGGTCTTCTCTTCTTGTCTTCTGTTGATCTAATCTGCTATCTGCTATTCTATTCAATGTCGTAATTATTATTCAACTTTTAATACGTTCTCTTCCAATCCATTCGATTTTATGCAATTTCAATGGGCATTTGGTTCAAATCCATAAATAACCATTAATTTTAGGTTTATAATTTTGAAATTTATTGCTTGTGTTAGGGTCTCATGCCTTGCCCTCTAGAAATTGGAGAAGCGGTTGAACTGTCCGATTTTGCACTTTCTCTTTATGAGACACAACATGTATGTATAAATCTGATCTCATGCTATTTATTTCCCTCTCCATCAAATTACTTTCCCTGAATTTGTCTACTTTTTAGCCAGGAGATTGTTGGAAGTTTGAGAGCTTGCATGGGGGGTACCGGTGGGACGAGTGGCTTCTTTCTACCGATCATTATCACCTTGAATTTTTTGGCAAAAAGGCAGATTGTAAATCTATACGAAATTTTGTGGTGGATGTCATTTGTTGTCGTTTTGGGGCACATGAAAAATTAACAGTACACCAATGTGTCTTGCTGAAAGATGATGAGGTGGAGCCGATGGATGAAAATGTATGTATGATTTCTGTGTGTCATCCGTTGGCTTTAATTTGAATTGTGAATTCAATTCTTATTCTTATCTGCACTTTCAGGTCCTACTATTGTTATTATTATTTTGCAGATTAAGGAGAAGGTGAGCATGGAGACTGGCCGAATTTTCCAACTTTCACATGAAGAGCTCCAGAAAGATTATGAAAAAATTGTTGAATTCTGCAAATCTGCCCTCACTTACTATGAGGAGCTCCATGTATGTATATCAACTCTACTTTCCTGCCCAAATCAACTTGCCTCGTACGTTTTCTGAAAATTTTTATTTATTTTCTCACATTTTAGTCCGGAGAAGCTTATGAGTTTGTGGAGATACAGACGGCGAGACGCTCTATCATTAGAGGCATTTTTATATTTCATGCGAAAAAGAAGGCCGATGCTACTCTTGCAACCTTTAAAGCTTATACTCATCATCGCGTTCTACGTACAGACATAGACGTCTTGGGCTCTTTTACGCAATGTCGTTGCAGAAGACTCTAAGCACCTACAATACCGCTTTTAAGTCGCTTTGAGTAGTTTATTGCATTTTGTTTTTAACAATATATTATCTATAACAAATTGATGAGTTTTCATATGATGTTGATTACAAACTTTTAGTATTAAATGCACTAATTATATAAATGATTAATTAACAATGTCTTAAAAGTAATTGAGTTATAATAACATTTTCGTACCAGATATATTTTTTTCAATGATAAAAGATTTTTTTGCATCAAGTCTTTATGCAATGGTGGAACACCTTCTCTAAATAATATTTAAAATGTTGTAAATATAATTATTGTGTCCATTATACTTGATTCAGTTTTCATATACAACATGTTTGGTTCAAATAGTAAATTTTAAGGGAATAGTAATAGTATTCTATAGGAAATGAAAATAAATTTTAAGGGAATAGTAATAGTATTCCATAGGAAATAGAATAAACAAGGAATAAAATAGGAATTGTAATTTATTTTTTGGTTCGCCTAAAGAATAGTGTTTAGGAATGTTATTTCAATGTTTGGTTCGTTTACAAATGGGCCAAGACCTTGGCTCTGTTTGGCAAAGCTTATTTAGGAGCTTATAGCTTATTTTAAGCTACTAATAAGCTATAAGCTCTGTTTGGTAATGTTCCTAAAATAAGCTAGTAGCTTAAAATAAGAGCTTATTTTTGAACGCTATCTAAGGTAGCGTTTCAAAATAAGCTAATAGCTTCCTAACTTTTTTTCCATCTTTAACCTTATTATTTTAAAGAAATAACATCATTTACCATTTCCAATTAAAACTTTTTTGACTTTTTCTCTTCAATATGTTTGGTTGTAATTTAAATTTAACATTTGTGTTTGAACATTGATTTTTGTATGAACTAATTTTATGAATTATAAACATTTTGTTTTACTTTATATGATTTCAAATATATGTTATAAACATTTTGTTTTACTTTATATGATTTCAAATATATGTTATTACTTTATATTTTATTAAAATATATTGATTTATATATGTTATTACTTTATATTTTATTAAAATATATTGATTTCATTATTTTGTATTTTAATATATAAACAAACCTAATTGATTTCATTATTTTGTATTTTAATATATAAACAAACCTATTTAAATTGTACGAAGATGTCTTTAATATATAAACAAACCTATTTAAATTGTACGAAGATGTCTTTTTTAGTCTTTTTACATTTATCAGCTTATCAGAAAGCTAATTTTACCAAACACTTTTAATTATAACAGCTAGCTTAACAGCTCTTCAGATTTCAGCTTCGAGCTTATAGCTTTTCAGTTTTCAGCTACTTTTCAGCTTTCAGCTACCTTTTCAGCTAGGTTTGCCAAACATAGCCCTTGTGGTCTAGCGGGTACATTTCCAAACGCTTTATGCTTCAGTAAGACTGAGAAAGTAGTTATGAACATATATTGTATTGTAACAATATATTTCACATGACTTTGGAATTAACCTAATTGGTTTTCTCAGAAGAAGCGTGAAAGGAGGGCATTCGAGTGATGAAGGGAGGGCATTCGAGTGATGAAGGGATTAATCTCTTTTCACCGAGTTCCCCTCGATGAATTAATTTGTTGAGAGGTTGATTTCTTCCGGCATAGTAGCAGCTTATTCCTCAGCGTTGATTTTGTTTTGGCGATTTTAATTTCTGGCCGACGTTCGCAGGTACAGCGAGTTCTAGTGGTAGCGTGGAAATTTTTGGGTTGAATGCTTCAATTCTGGTCGGCGGCTTCAAAAAATTGTTTGGCGTAGCAGCAAGCACATTGGGCATTTGTTGGTAGTAATGAATTCATTCGACAACAACATTTTGACACAAGCAATTCTTTTTCGTCTTTTTTCTTTTCATGGTTTGCTGCAATCGTAAGTACCATTGTTGTGTATGTTTAGAAAAGAAAATTAATTTATGAGTATTTTTTTTTATTGTTGATCAATTTACTGTATGATACTCTTTTGAAAAATGATGTTGTGTGAACTGATTGCTGCAAATTTCATGATACACTGCTTAATTTTATTTGCCCACGAACATGGATGGATTATTTACTATGAATATACAAAAATTAAACGTCGTATACATTCACCACAGAAACAATATAAAAAAAAATTGATTTAGAGTGTTGTGATCTAAACATATTTTATTTTAAGTTTAATTAAGGGTAAAGTAGTAAATAAGAAAATTTGTATATTTCTGAGAACTCAGGGAATAAGTTAATACCAAGTGAGCCTAGTAATAGCTATACCCTTTGCAAGGGTAATAGCTCATTCTACGGAACAATTTTTCTAGAAATAAAAATCATTACCAAACGATGAAATATGCTTATTTTCGAGAATGCTATGCCATTTCAGGCCTATTCCGCAAACTAAACATGCGGATAATGTATATCTTCACTGGTTATCCAATAAAAAGATATGTTTTGAGTTCAATTGGGTTCTTCTCACTTTTCTCCTGTACTATTTAAGTATACTAGTCTACAATTTTACTGGTTTTACACAAAATTAAGTTATACTCCCGCTGTCCCATTTTATCTGTCTTATTTACTATTCATGGGTCAAACCAACTCTTTCTTCTTTGTTTATTTTCTTTATTATTTTTTACTTATTTTTAAATTTGATTTTTTGTGTTTAATAGTACTTTTAATGTAGTTTCTAAATATATAAATTTTTTATATTAATACTAAATTTAATATTATGAAAAATTGAATTAAAAATTACTTCAGTCAAGCCTCGTTAACCGAACCCGACACATAAAATGGGACGGAGGGAGTAAATTTTAACACGTTATCAACATAATTATCTTATATTTCAGCACAAGTGCTATTAGGGGGTAAATTATTACGTGGACCATGTTCCACATAACTGTATGAACCATAAATATAATATATATTTTTAATATATTAAAAGTACATTATTTTTGTATGAATGTACATTATTTGATAATATAGTATATAAAAAATATGTATTTTTAATATATTAAAAATATATATTTTAAATATTGTTCACATTTCACACAAATGTGTGGATTAAGGTCCATGAAATATTCATTGCATTATGGACTACCCAGGCCCATGTATTATGTAATTTTTAGTTTTTCAGTCTGTATATAAGTAAATCATAACTAGCAGAAGACGCCGAAAAGCACCTTCTATCAATACTCATGGCAGCAATCTTGTCCCAGGTCTCTTCAGTCACCGACCCCGATCATACAAAACTGAAACCGATACTGGATGACGGAGATAAAGATGGGGCGGCGGAGACGAAAGACTCTTCGAAGTCTGCTAAACGAGGTGAGACGGGTACCGGATGCGATGACGACTCTAGTGATGACGAATGTGTATGCATCTTTTTTATCTAATCTCCCATTCGATTCAATTATTAGTCCTTTTTTGGCATCTGTTTCAAATTCATCTATAATCATTAATTTTACGATTATGATTTCTCAATTCGTCCTCTGTTTATCCAATCTGTTATTCAATGTCGTAATTATGATTCTACTTGATTTGATGTGATTTTAATGGTTATCTGTTTTTAATCCATCTATAATTTTAAATTTTAGGGTTATAATTTTGCAATGTTTTGGTCGTCCTGTCTGTTTATGCAATCTGCAATTCAATGTCGTTATTAGTATTCAACTTTTAATACGTTGTCTTCCAATCCATTCCATTTTATGCATGGGCTTTTGGTTCAAATTCATCTATAATAATTAATTTTAGGTTTATAATTTTGCAATTTATTTGCTTGTGTTAAGGTGCTCCCAGACTTTGCCCTCAAGAAGATGAAGAGCTGGCTGAACTGTGCGACTTTGCTCTTTCTTTATGTGAGACTCAACCGCTTTGCCCTCAAGAAGATGAAGAACTGGCTGAACTGTGTGACTTTGCTCTTTCTCTTTGTGAGACTCAACATGTATGTATGCATCTCTGTGCTATTCCAAAATGTTTTCCACTCTACAAAAATCACCAAATTTTTTGATTTCAAATTTCAACTCGTTACAAAATGTGGTATCGAGAGTGTGTGTGGTAAATGGAAAATCATACTGGATCATGGACAAATATTCATTTTTAAAATATTGAAGGTTTATTTTTTGTGTACTTAGGTTAATGAATCTTCCATATGCCAAAAAGCAAAACAAAGAAAAAAAGAACATTCAATGTATTAAAGATAAACTTTCAAAATATTAAAAATGAATCTTATATCAGTGGTATATTTTCCATTGTATAATGATTGGTGGTAAATATATGGAAGTGTATCAAGGGTAAGGGACATTCTAAATATTATTCTCTTATCAACCAAATGGGTCATATGGGTGACCCAGGCCCATATATGAGGTAATTGTTAGGTTTTTTAGTCTGTATAAGTAAATCCTAGCTATAGCTGAAAACATCGAAAAGTATCTTCTATCTGCTCGTGGAATACTCATGGCTGCAATCTGGTCCCAGGTCTCTTCCATCACCGAGTCTGACCATACAAAACCGAAACTGAAACTGGATGATGGAGATAAAGATGAGGCGGAGGAGACGAAAGACACTTTGAAGTCCCCTAAACAAGGGGAGGCGGGTAGAGGATATGATGATGACTCTAGTGATGATGACATAGTATGCATCTTTTTATCTAATCTGCCATTTGATGTCGTAATTATGATTCAATTGTTAGTCCTTTTTTGGCATCTGTTTCAAATTCATCTATAATCATTATTTTACGATTATAATTTTGCTATTTGTCTTCTGTTTACCCAATCTGCTATAGTGCTATTCAATGTCGTAATTATGATTCAGTTGTCACTACTTTTTTCTTCAATTCTATTTGACTTGATATAATTTTAATGGTTATCTGTTTCTAATCCATCTATAATTTTTAATTTTAGGATTATAATTTTGCAATTTGTCTTCTGTTTATCCAATTTGCTATTAAATGTCGTAATTATTATTCAATTTTAATAGTATTTCTTTCATCGGCTTCTGTTGATCTAATCTGCTATCTGCTATTCAATGTTGTACTTGTTATTAAACTTTTAATACGTTTTCTTCCATTCTATTTGATTTTATGCGATTTCAATGGACATTTGGTTCAAATCCATCTATAATCATTAATTTTAGGTTTTATAATTTTGCTATTTATTGTTTGTGTTAGAGTGGTCCCATGCTTTCCTCTCAAGAAGTTGAAGAACTGGTTGAACTGTGTGACTTTGCTCTTTCTCTTTATGAGACCCAACATGTATGTATGCATCTCTATGCTATTAACTATTTCCCTCTCCATAAATTACTTTCCCTGAATTTGTCTAAATACTCTACTTTTTAGCCAGGAGAGTATTGGAAGTTTGAGAGGGGTTATGGAGGGAAACGATGGTATACTCTTACCGATCAGTATCTCCTTGAATTTTTCGGCAAAAAGGCAGATTGTAATTCCTTACGAAATTTTGTGGTGCTTGCCATTTGTTCTGATTTTGCGGGATGTGAAAAATTCAAAGTAGACCAATGTGTCTTAGTGAAAGATGATGAGGTGGAGCCAATGGATGAAAATGTATGATTTCAGTTAGTTATCCATTGAATTTGATGTGAAATCGAAATTCAATTCTTATTCTTATATGTTTCAAATCTTACTGTTATTATTATTGTTATTATATTTTGCAGATTAAGGAAAGGGTGAGCATGGAGAGTGGCCGAATTTTCCTATTTTCACATAAAGAGCTCCAGGAACATTATGAAAAATTTGTTGAATTCTGCAAGTCTGCGCTCACTTACTATCAAGAGCGCCATGTATGTATATCAACTCTACTTTCCTGCCCAAATCAACTTGCCTAGTACGTTTTCTAAAATTTTTATTGATTTTTTCACATTTTAGGTCGGAGAAGCTTATGAGTTTGTGGAGATACAGACGGCGAGACACTCTATCATTAGAGGCATTTTTATATTTCATGCGAAAAAGAAGGCCGATGCTACTCTTGCAACTTTTAAAGCCTATACTCATCCTCTCGTTCTACGCATGGACATAGATGTTGTGGGCTCTTTTGAGGAATATTTCAGCGGGTACTAGGCGACACCTACAACACTGCTCTTAATTAGGCCTTTCAGTAGTTTATTGTTTTTTTTTTAATTTTAATTTATTCTTAATAGTCTATGGATATTGTAGTTAGGGATGGCAATTCAACCCGCCCCCGACGGGAAAACCGATCCCTGTCCCCACCGGGGACCGGGGCGGGTTCGGGAAATTAATTCGGGGAACGGGGACGGGGAATGTGTTCCCCGCCCCGACCCATATATATATATATATATATATATATATATATATATATATATATATATATATATGTAAAAGTATATATGAAAATAAAACCCTAGAAGGAAATTAATTCACTAATCCCGCCTCTCTCTCAAGTCTCTTTGCCTCTCTCCGCTCACTGTCGCTGCCACTCTGCTCGGCCGTCTCTTTGCGACCTCTGCCCCCTATTGTCTCGCCGGCGGCCGTCCTTCCTCACCGCTTAGCCGCGACTGCACACCATCGACAGCGACCGCCCAGCCTCACCTCCCAGCCGCTGCGTCTCTGAAACTTGATGATATTGAAAGAAGAGGCTTTCTGAAATGATACACAACATGTATGTATGCATCTGATCTCATGCTATTTATTTCCCTCTCCATCAAATTACTTTCCCTGAATTTGTCTACTTTTTAGCCAGGAGAGTGTTGGAAGTTTGAGAGCTTGCATCCGTACCGGTGGGACGAGTGGTATGCTTCTACCGATCATTATCACCTTGAATTTTTTGGCAAAAACGCAGATGGTAAATCTATACGAAATTTTGTGGTGGATATCATTTGTTGTGGTTTTGGGGCACATGAAAAATTAACAGTACACCAATGTTGTCGGCTCTGGACATGGACATGGACGTTGTCGGCTCTTTTAAGCAATGTCGTCGCAGAAATCGCTATTAGGACAATCCTTTTTTTTTTTGTAAAACGGACTCTGGGCTTGTTTGGTTATTAGCGGTAGCGGATGGTGTTAGCGGTTATCAAATAGCGGATTGTATTAACGGGTTGACCAGTCGATTGTATTAGCGGTTTGTAAAAAGATGTTTGGTAAAATTAGCGGTTTAAATTAGCGGTTAACATGTAAAATGACCAAAAGGGTATACATATTTTTCATAATAATAATAATTATAATGATTTTTTTAGGATAAATAATAATAATAATAATAATAATAATTTAATAAAGAAATAAAAAAACTAAAAAAAATAAAATTAGAACATATGGGGGAGCCAGTTCGGCTCCCCTTTAGTTTGCCACTTTTCCCAAATTAAACATAACATTATTATGGCTTGGCTAACTGGCGCACGGTTCAATTTTTTTATTTTTTTTTTTTATTTATATACAAGGGCATTTTGGGGAAAGGAACCCTTTCCCCAAAAGGCCAAGTGAAAACGCTGCACATTTCAGCGTTTTCATTTTCAGCAGTTTGGAGCAAATCGCTGCTTCAAACCGCTGTTAACCAAACACCTACTTTAGCGGTTTGACCATGGTCATACCGCTAAAGTTGGTCAAAACCGCCGAAATTTGGAAATTAACCAAACACACCTTCTATCTATCTATTCTAATTATTTATATAATACACGCTACTCCTACGGCAGGGTGCCTATAATATTGCTTTTAACTGTTAAGTTGCATTTAGTATTAAATGCACTAACTGTATAAATTATTAATTAACAATGTTCTTCTTCCTAAACGTTAAATCTCCTCCCGGCCTAATAGAACACATTAACAATGTCTTAAAAGTTATTGAGTAATAATCACATTTTCTTGCCAGATTTTATATGAAAAATTGACGTTTAACATCTATAAATAACTGGTCTTAACTTTATAATGCTTGAGTGTTAAGTTTCCTCTCTCCTTTGTGAGTGCTTTTTCCTCTCCTTGTGAGTGTTCTTGGGCATTTTTTAGGTTTTTTCTCATCAAAAGCATTAAGCAATGGAGAAGGGTGGCCCAAGTATGTTGGCAGATGCTTGTGAGGCTTTATCCATTGTTGATGATGATGAGGGAGTGATTCTAGAGGACGACGATGTTGTCATTCCACAACAACCGTTGGACTATCGATTCCTGCTGGTTGGTAGGGTTGTTACTGAGCGGCAAATAAAGTTAGTAGTTTTTAGAGATGTTATGGCTACGGCTTGGAAACCTGGGAAAGGTGTGATGGTACGTGATCTGGGGAACAACCGTTTCTTGTTTCAGTTTTATCATGAGCGTGATATTTCGAGAGTGGTAAATGATGGTCCTTGGACCTTTGATCAAAATCTGGTTTTGCTTCGCCGGCTAACGGAGGGCGAGGATCCGTTGGCGGTTCCTTTAGACGTTGCGGCGTTTTGGATTCAAGTTCATAATGTTCCGGTTGGTTTCATGTCCGAGAAGGTCGCGAAGGTTATAGGGAATTATGTGGGGGTGTTTGATAAGGCGGACGAGAGAAATTTTGGATCGAATCCTAGTTCTTTTATGCGTGTGCGAACACGTATTGATGTTTCTAAGCCTCTGAAAGCTCGAATGCGGATGAAGAAACCTGGTGGGGAGTGGTTTTGGGTTGATCTCAGGTATGAGAGGCTACCGTCATTCTGTTTCTATTGCGGGGTGATCGGCCATGCTGAAAAGTTTTGTCCAAACGCGTTTGATGATCCAATGGAGGGGAAGAGTTTGCCGTACGGAGCATGGCTGCGGGCTGGGGGCCGGAAAGCTGTGGTGCCGGCGATAAACAAATGGCTGGTGTTGGAGGAGCCGGAAACGGTCGCAGCGGCGGGGAGTGCTGGGGGTTCTGGAAATGTAACGGTCATTAATGAGGGGAATTCAATGATTAATCCTATCATTAATAAGCCGTTAGGGAAGGGAGATAATGGGGAGAGTAGGCTAGAGACAGAGAAGAATAAGGGAGGGGTTTTAAGTGATACTTATGAGGGGGACGGAGTGGTTTTGGTAGAGCAGAAGAGGAAGCGTAGGGAGAGTGAGATAAGTGACTTTAATGGGCCGGGTACAAAGGGTGATTGGATTAGCCCAATGTCTGTTGATTCAAATAATCCAACTTTGGCTATGGAGGTGGGCTCTGAGGATCAGGCCCACCGCGCTCAATGAATTGCTTTAGTTGGAACTGTCGTGGGCTTGGAAACCCATTGACAGTTCATGTTTTGTTGGGCCTGATTAGTCAAGACAGGCCTGATGTTTTATTTCTTTGTGAAACTTTAAGTAATGCTAGACGGATGGAAAGTGTTCGGGTTCGTTTGCGATATGATAATTGTTTTACCGTTGAACCGGTGGGGCGAAGTGGAGGTCTTGCTCTCTTATGGAATGGGGGTCTCGACGTTGAGGTGAAAGGTTATTCGAATCATTACATAGATACGGTGGTCTCGGCTCTGGGGCGTCCGAGATGGAGGTTCACAGGGTACTATGGTAGTCCAGAGAGGCATAATCGGCGGCACTCGTGGGAGCTCTTGAGGTATTTATCTTCAATTAATTCTCTACCTTGGGTTCTCATGGGGGATTTTAACGATATAATGGCGGCTTCAGAGAAAGAAGGGAGGGTTCCTCATCCTGAATGGTTGAGGAGGGGTTTTTGTGAGGCTGTGAGAGAGAGTGGTTTGTCTGATTTTGGATTTGAGGGGTGTCAATTTACCTGGGAAAGGGGTCGGGGAACGGTGAATTGGGTGAGGGAAAAGCTTGATCGAGTTCTGGTGTCTGGGAATTGGCGAGATGCTTTCCCTAGGGCCAGAGCTTGGTCGGTTGAAGGCTCTAGTAGTGACCATTTACCTCTAAAATTGAGTACGAACTGGGTAGGGAGAAGGAGTGTAGTTCGCAGACCCCGTTATGAGAATTCTTGGGGAAAACTTCAGGAGTGTAGGGACACGGTGGTGTCGGCATGGTACCGTGATGGTACTGCTTCGATTGGGGAAAGGATTGACAGATGCAGTAGAGAGGTATGGCAGTGGGGGAGGAGGCAAAACATGGGCGAAAGTGCTGAAATTAGGAAGTGTAAGCAGAGGATGGGAGAGCTCAGAAATGCGGGTGATGGGAGGAGTGTGAGGGAGTTTGGGGATGCCCAGCGAAAGTATATGGCTCTTGTGCGAAATCAAAGTGATAGATGGCGTCAAAGGGCCAAAGAGTTGTGGTATTCTGGGGGTGACTGTAATAGCAAATTTTTTCATTCCTCTGTCAATAGCCGGAGGAGGAGGAACCAGATTGATGGGCTCAGAAATGCTGCTGGGGTGCTCATAAGGGATGAGAGGGGGAAGGCTGACATTATGGTCGATTATTTCCAGAATCTGTTTTCTACAGAGGCAGGGGATGATCGGCCGGTGCTTGGCTGTTTAACCAGACAAGTTTCAGAGGACCAGAATTTAATGCTGGTGAAGGAGGTTTCGACGGAGGAGGTGAAAACTGCAATATTTGGGATGCACCCCGACAAGTCCCCAGGCCCGGATGGGTTGTCACCGGCTTTCTTCCAAACGCACTGGGATGTGGTGGGCGAGGAGGTGGTAAATTTCTGCAAACTCTTTCTTCATACTGGTCATATGCCTGAGTCTTTAAATGAAACTCATATTGTTTTGATTCCGAAAAAGAGTCACCCGGATTTGATGTCTGATTTTCGTCCTATTTCGTTATGTAATGTCATCTATCGTGTCTTAGCGAAAGTCTTAGCGTTATGTAATGTCATCTATCGTGTCTTAGCGAAAGTCTTAGCTAATCGTCTGAGGGGGGTGTTAGATTTGATTGTTTCTCCGGCACAAAGTGCTTTTATTCTGTTAGATTTGATTGTTTCTCCGGCACAAAGTGCTTTTATTCCAGGGAGATCAATTATTGATAATGTTCTTCTTGCTTTTGAGTCAAATCATGCTATGAATCGTGTTCAAGGGGATAGGGGTGGTTATGGGGCACTAAAGGTGGATATGAGTAAGGCATATGACCGGGTGGAGTGGGGGTTTCTAGGGCGAGTCATGACTAAGTTAGGTTTCAGTGAGAGGTGGGTGAGCTTAATGCATGAGTGTATCTCTACAGTTCAGTATCGAGTTTTGGTAGAAGGGAAAGAGTGGGAGCCTATTGTTCCGACTAGGGGTTTAAGGCAAGGGGATCCTTTGTCTCCATGTTTGTTTATCCTAGTAGCGGAGAGTCTCAATGCCATGCTAAGGGTTCAGGAGATGGAGGGTGGTTTGCAAGGGGTGAGAGTGGCTCGGGGGGCTCCTCGTATTTCTCATTTGTTCTTCGCGGATGATTGTATTTTCTTTTTTAGGGCAAACAATCTTGAAGCCGGGATTATTAGAGAGGTTTTGAAGGAGTATGTGCGGGCTAGTGGGCAACAAGTGAATTTCGCGAAAACAGCTATCGTTTTTGGGAATAATGTAGGGAGGGAGGATAAGGAGGCTGTTTTGGAATCCCTTGGGATTACAGAACAGCAGGGTGGGAGGAGCTATTTGGGGCTACCGGGTTTTGTGGGGCGACGTAAAAGAGAGATTTTAGGTTTTATTCGGGAGAAGGTTCGAAACAGGATTCTTTACTGGGGTAACCGGTTTCTTTCTAGGGCTGGGCGTGAGGTTCTTCTCAAAACTGTTCTCCAAGCTATCCCGAACTATGCTATGAATGTGTTTTTATTACCTAAAACTATGTGCATTGAGATTGAGAGACTTATGAATGCGTTCTGGTGGGGTTGTGAGGGGCGAGGGAGAAAGGGGATTCAGTGGAGCTCTTGGGCTGACTTATGTAAACCTAAGAGGGGGGTGGAATGGGGTTTAGGTTAGTGAGGGAGATGAATATGGCAATGCTTGGTAAGCAGGGCTGGAATTTTATGCACAAACCTGATGCGTTGGTCACTCGAGTTTTTAAGGCTCGATACTTTCCCAATTGCTCTTTCATTGATGCTAAGCCGGGGTCAAATCCCTCTTTTGTTTGGTCGAGTATCCGTGAAACTCAGAATCTGATACGGGAAGGGGTGCGATGGGGTATTGGGAATGGGGAACATGTGAGGGTGTGGGAGGATCCGTGGTTGCCAAATGATCAAAATCCTTATGTATCTACCCACAACCCTGGTTTTGAGTCCTCTACTCTTGTCAAATCTTTATTTCATCATAATACTACTTGTTGGGACACCGAGCTGCTGCATGATATTTTTAATCAACACGATTGTGCTCGTATTCTGAGTGTTCCTATCTCTATTACCTCTACTCCTGATTTTCTGTTTTGGAAGGGGGAAACAAATGGTTTGTATTCTGTGCGTAGTGCCTACCGCATCTTGACTGAAATGTGTGTTACGGGTAATGGGTATGAATGGACTGCCGTATGGGACCTAAATTTGCCCCCTAAGATTAAGTGTTTCTTTTGGACTTTATGCTCTTTGCGTCTCCCTACTAAGGACGCTTTGATGGTGAAACAGGTTCGTTGTAATCCGTTATGCACCCTCTGTGGATTGGAGAATGAAACTGCAGTTCATGTGTTTGCAAACTGTGCCTTTGCACATCTTTGCTGGCGTATTTTAGATCCGGCTTGGGGGCTGACTGAAATGGATTCTATTGGGCAATGGGTTCTGGAAATGTTTTTGTCTTTGTCTCGGCAGATGGTAGAGAAGGTAATTGTTGTTTGTTGGGCACTGTGGGAAAATCGAAACAATAGTGTATGGCACCAACAAATGAAGGATCCTAACACTCTGGTCACTCATGCTTTTCTTTTCTGGGAAGCGTGGAAAAGGGCTCAACAGCAGAAACATGTTTTACCCTCACCTCAATCTAGCAGTTTGACAAATCCTACACACTGGAGTCCTCCTCCTGTTTCTTACTTAAAGGTGAATATCGACGCTGCAATGGATTTTGTTAATGATTATATGGGGTTTGGGTGGGTGGTTAGGGATCATGAGGGTCGGGTGCAGGGGGTGGCAATGCGGAAAGCGGCCGGCTTATTCTCGGTGCCTGAGGCTGAAGCGATGGGAGCCCGGGAGGCGTTGAGTTGGCTAAAAAGTAAGGGTTGGGAGCGGGTGATCATTGAATCCGACGCGCAGGTGGTGACGAGGGCGGTCGACACGGGTGATCTGAATACTCCCTTCGGGGCAATCATCCGGGATGTTCGTTCTTTACTGGACCAGTTTGAGTCGGCCGCTATGTGCTTTGTGCGGAGAGGCAGCAATTCGGTCGCTCATGCGTTGGCGAAACAGGCTTTAGATCAGCAGACACATGTTTTAGTTGATTTTTCTGAGCATATGCCGTTCTTTATTTCTGCTTTGGTATGTAAGGATATTATGTTTTAATCTACTGGTTTCTCTGGTTTTCAAAAAAAAAAAAAACATCTATAAATAACTTAAAAAATAAAAATAAAAAAGAAAGCTACTTACAACGTCGTAATAAACTGCATTAATAAACATTAAGAACGATTACAACAAGTTTCAAAGAAATGAAAAGTCATTTCACACAATCTAACATAGAATCAAATTTACTAGTTAAGCTAATGAGATTTTGATTCGCAGACTGTGTCACAAATTGAGAGTTTTGATCCTTAAAGGACATTGAGGCTTATGTCAAACATTTGATGGTCTTGCGAGTGTATACAAGTAAATCTTGCATACCACCTGAGTTTTTATTTTCATACTGAAGTACATTGACATTTTTTTTCAAATGATGGTACATATTCGGCTTATGTCTTTTATCGGATCATCAGTGAATATCTTACCTACTGAACTTATCAATGCTCAAAAGAGGCATTTCATTGTCATTACTTCGCCTAGAATGAGTTTCGCATAAACTTTGACCATATTTAAACTTAAAGCGCTCCAAACGAACCTCGTCACAAGAATGAGAACTGAGAAGGAAAGGCTCGTCAAATAAACTAGAAGAAAACAGGCTGCAATAGATGCAAAACAAAACAGCCTGCAATAACACAATAAACAATAATTATTAGTAGACAGACATAAAAATGAGGGAAGTGAGGATGTGAAAAGACAACAGCTTGGGGGCTCAATACGCACGGTACCCCACCCACTAATTAATAGTCCGTATAAAACTTGAGATTTAACGAGGAATAGGCGGAGGAGCGGTGGCCGTAGGCGACAGTGCGGTGAGTGAAAGCAAAAGAGGAGGAAGAGTGCGGTGGTGGAAGGTTGTGACAGAGGATAAGGGAAATGAAGGAGCTATTGCGGTGGAGGGAGGTGACCGGTGCTGAGAAGGAAGGTAGACCGCCGGAAAAGAAGGGAAAACGACGGAGAAGAAGCTAGTTGAAATGGGAGGGAATCTGAAAATATCAAGAAGAACTAACAAACTAACTAACTACTTCACAGTTAGTTTATAAGATTGTCATTTCTTCATCATCTTCTCCCGGTCGCAAAGCCATTCGTCTCTTCTCTCCGTTCGAACACCAAGCTAAGGGACACGCCATTGCCTTCGTTTCTTCATCTTCTTCTCCCGGTCGCAAAGCCATTCGTCTCTTCTCTCCGGTCGAACACCAAGGGACACGCCATTGCCTTCGTTTCTTCATCATCTTCTCCCGGTCGCAAAGCCATTCGTCTCTTCTCTCCGTTCGAACACCAAGGGACACGCCATTGCCTTCGTTTCTTCATCTTCTTCTCCCAGTTGCAAAGCCACGCCGAGTCGCACCACGCCGTCCACCGCTGTTGTAAGTTTTTGTTTCATTTTTTGAAGTAAATTCTTGAAATAAATTCTTGCAGTTCGGGGATAGTTTCTTAATTGTGCGTAAAGGATGTTTCCGGTTCACAAAAATACTCCAATGTAGTTTATTCTTGCTGCTGATACTATCACCTGCAGTGAATTTGCAGACTTTATGAACGAAGAGTAGCTCAAGGTCCACTTAGAGGTACACCGTACCAGTTATTTTTAAGGTACTAATTCTTGGTCATCCTCTACATGGGAAATTCTATTAGGAGTTATTCAGCATGCTCTGTTTGGTAATCTCAAAAATATTTTCTCATTCAGGTAAACAAGTTGCCGGTACTGAAGCTGATTCGATGGCAGCAAATGAGCCGAATATTCATGTAATTCGATAATTCTTTGGTTTTAGTTGCAAGCACTCAAGCAAGTTTAAATTTGAGTATCCTGCTGAGATATTTGAAATGCCCACACTTTAGCAGAGTAGTTCTAGAGGCACTAAAGT
Source organism: Ipomoea triloba (assembly GCF_003576645.1). Lineage (NCBI taxonomy): Eukaryota > Viridiplantae > Streptophyta > Magnoliopsida > Solanales > Convolvulaceae > Ipomoea > Ipomoea triloba. The sequence goes on along the minus strand of NC_044928.1, from coordinate 27,932,303 downwards.
GTTAAAATCAGATATGTTGTGTATGATAGTTTTATCTCATAAAAATCTTGGATTTGGTGATAAGGTACTCTTGTTAAACAACATACCTTATTATTTTGTTTCCTTTTGTGCTTAAAGTAGATAGTAGATAGCTCAGGTATATGTGTATCATCTTGTATTTTAAGTTCCTAACTTACAGCAACTTCATTTATTTTCTTTTAATGCTTTTATCAATATATTGGGTTTAAGATCATGATGTAATTTGTAATGCTTATAATATCGGCTATTTATTAATAGCCGACGTTATAGGTTAATATTAAAAAAAAAAAAGCTTACGACGTCGATTTATATTTAGCCGACGTCGTATGTGCACCATACAACGTCGCTTTTTAGCCGACGTTTAGAAGAAACAAGATTTAATTATATAATTCTGCATATTTTATAAAAAAATAAACCAAGCATACCAAGATAGCTTTTTGAAATGCAACTAAACACTAAAAAAAATATTTTTTGAAAAATAAGTCTTTTTTTTTTTTGGTTTCTAAACACACTCTAACTATGATTTTGATTTTCATTCCTAGTGTGTAAAATCATGCACACCCTTAATCTTTTCTTTCTTACTCTCAAAATCAGTGTGGGTCTGAGTGTCAGACAGATTACAAAACTACTTGTAGGTTAATGATAAAAATGTATTTTAAAAGACAATTATTTGCTAGGTAAATTTTCAGAATGTTCAAGGTGTAATTGTGTACAACTTTGTTACTTTGCGTCTTTGGGTTTGCTCAAGGTGCGTGATTGCACTGATTTTGTTGTCTAGACTACTTCTCCATGCCTCTGTAGATGATCTATAGATAATGGGGTGAATGGGATATGATTTAGGTTTTTTAATCCTGATATATTACTTACTAACATTAGCTTATTTCTTCTATTTTCTATTTTTTTTAAAAAAAATTTGGAATGGCATTTTGATAAAAGAATTTCCTTTTTTTCTCAAAATGTCGCCTTGAAACATTGCTATATTTGAAAAATTCCTTTTGATTATTTGAGCTTTTTTTTTTTTAAATTAATTGTTTGATAACGAAGGAACTCATTTGTCGTAGAACATTGATGATTTATTTTTTTAAAATATTTTTTTCCAGGTAAATTTTAATTTCAACAATGTACAAGATGAATTTTCGCACACCAAAAAAAATAAGAATGTATTGCTCCCATTTATAAGGAATCAATGGAATTTTGGTAAGTACAAAAAGTTTTATTAATAATTTATTATCTTAATTTTATTTTTATTAATACCTTATTAATTTTTTTAAAAAATTATTTCAGATTGTTGTTTTGCTATAGCTACCGCAGAGGCTTTGGGAGCACTCTGCGTTGTGGAGGGATTACATCCCTTCCACATCGAGTTATCCGTACAAGAAATTTTTGATAATTCACAGAGGCTTCTTGCGAATTCACACCAGATTTTTGAGGATCTGCGATATCGTAGTTCAAATAGAGGAGCAGGAAATTATATTCGAGATTTTGGCATCTGCAAAGCATTGGACTATCCGTATCGTGGTCGACAGGCGACAAAGCCTCGGCCCACCGATAAGGTAAGCACGTAGAAATGTAATTAATTAATTAATTACTTAATTAATTTTAATTAACACTATAATTTAAATGTTTTGCAGTTTTCAAAATATAAATGCCAGGAATTTTGGCAATTAAAGACCGCTACGGATGAAAATGAAATACTGGCCGAAATAAGGAGATGTCCAATTGCAGGATTGTTATGGGCAGATGATAATATCGAGTACCTTCGCGCCGATGTAAATTTATTTTTGTTTATTTATTTATTTATTTATTTATTTATTTATTTATCTATAACTTTTATTTATAACTATTTATTTTAATATGTTTAGGAAATTTATGATCCTGATCCTACTCAAGCAACTCAAGTGAAAGGACATGCTGTATTGATCACGGGATATGCCACTATAGGTGGTATCCCGTGTTATGAAGTAAAAAATAGTTGGGGTATCGGTTGGGGAGCTCAAGGCTACGGCATGATAGCCAGGCGTGTCATGCCCAAAGTAGTAATTTTCAAATCTGCATATATTGAACCCGCCGCGAGAACTACTAATAATGGTTTAGCTAGGGCACGGAGGATTATATGGTGAACAACAAACTACAATTTACTTGTATAATACATTCAGTTTCATTTGATATACATTGTAGTTGCATTTCAGCACAAGTACAGTTTAATTTTGTTCCAACTATAGTTTCATTCGACATTATACATATAATAGTCTTGTTACAGTAAGACATGTTATTGAATTTCATTTTATACAAATTGTAGTCTAATTACAACACAATTAAACTATAAAACTAATTCAACTATGGTTTCATTAGACAATATACAAACTGTAGTCTGATTGTAATTATGTACATTACAATCAATAATGTACAGAATTACATACTAGAATACACAGAAGCAATGAAAATGATACACATAATATAAGCCTAAGTATTATCTCTTATGTTCCATGAGGTACGATATTGAAAATCAATAATGTACTGAATTATATTTCAGAATACACAGAATATAATAACAAAATACACAGAACTCATCTTATAAGTTAAGACTGAACAGAAAACGAAAAAATCGTTAATTAAAAGAACCAAAATGACGTTGTTATGGACCAGAGACTGCACACCTGGTCCACCATATAAATTGCCGAGGAATGGTGAGTTGTTGTACATTTTATATTTTCTAGATAATATTAAACCATTTATTCATAGTTTTTACTTTTAGATATTTCTGATACACTAATTTCGTTTGTATGTCTATTATATACTTACCATTACAACGAATGTGGTTATATTATTAATTTTTAGACAACGTGCTTTTATCGTTTAGGTTTTTAGTATATTTTTATATTTGGTATTAAATTTTAGTAATTATCCACCTTAAATATCAATTATAATTTTTATTGCAAATATTTATATTCATGATTTTTTCTTTCTAATTTACATATTGATGGGTGCTTGGTTGGGAGGAAGGAAAGGAATTACAATTCAGTGGGAAAAGAAAAATGTAGGAATAATGTAGAAATTCAAATTACATTGTTTGGTAGGGAGAAATAGAATTATTGGGAATGAGAAGTAAAAAATGGTTTAAAGAGTCCTTAATAATAAAAATAACAATCACCAATGATACTTTTGTCATTTCTTTTATTATTCTCTTTTTCACAAGCATTGAATTGCAATTCATGGAGCTACCATATTGCAATCGAACAAAATGAGAATGTAATTGGGGTATTCATTAAATTACAATTCAATTAGATTTAACAAAACGCCTTGTGAATGTTCACAATTTGAATTATGAACATTAATATGTAAATTATGAAAGTAGCTATGAACAGATACTATATTGTAACAGAGTCAATAGAACTCAAAAAAAAAATACATATTATAAATATTTTGTATGCTTTATAAACATTCAGTATATAAATTGTGTATTTTAAACTTTGATCCATCTTATAAGATAGACTTGGATACATGGTATAACTGTCCCGAGAGTAAGGGACATTCTAAAATTTATTCGGGTTGTTGTGCCGTGGACCCAGGTACCCAGGTCCACCTTGCAAGGTGGACCTGGGTCTACATTCATATACACTATACTCTACATTCACATACACTATACTCTACATTCACAATTTGTAAACTCTACATTCACACATTACAGGATTATATGTTTAGTAACTATATTACCACTGTTATGCATTTACACATTCAAAACTCTATATTCACAGGTCCTATACTTCATATTCACAACTTGAGAACTCTACATTTACACATTACGGGGCTACAAGTTGCTAGAACTTCTTAACTCTATTACAGATTCACACATGCATAACTCTACATTCACGATTTCTATACTCCATATTCACAATTTGAAACATCCACATTCACACATTTCTTGGCAACTCTACATTCACGATTTCTATACTCTACATTCACATTTTGAAACCTCTACATTCACACATTTTTGGACAACTCTATATTCAGCAATATGTTTACTAAAAAAAAAAGAAGAAAAAAAAGAGACAAAAACGACGTAGTTTTAGACCCAGGTTCACCTTGCAAGGTGGACCTGGTCCACAGCATAATTTGCCAATTTATTCTCTTATAAACCAAACGGGCCATTATGGGCTACCCAGGCCCATATATGAGGTAATTTTGAGTTTTCTAGTCTCTATATAAGTACATCACGGCTGGCCGATAGCCTCTAGCCGAAAACGCCAAAAATCATCTTCTATCTCTTCTCGTGGAATACTCATGGCCGCAATCTGTTCCCAGGTCTCCTCCGTCACCGATTTCCACCATACAAAACCGTTGAAACTAGATGAGGCCGTGGAGACGAAAGACTCTTCGAAGTCCGCTATACGATGGGAAACGGGTACTGGATTTGATGACGACTCTAGTGATGACGAATTTGTATGCATCTTTTTATCTAATCTGCCATTCGATTCAATTATTAGTCCTTTTTTTTTTTTGGCATCTGTTTCAAATTCATCTATAATAATTAATTTTACGATTATGATTTTGCAATTCATCTTCTGTTTATCCAATCTGCTATTCAATGTCGTAATTATGATTCAATTGTTACTACTTTTTTCTTCAATTCTATTTGATTTGATGTGATTTTAATGGTTATCTGTTTCTAGTCCATCTATAATATTTAATTTTAGGGTTATAATTTTGCGATTCGTCTTCTATTTATCTAATATGCTATTAGATTACGTAATTATAATTCAATTATTAATTATTAATACTATTTTGTTCACGTGATTTCAATGGTCATCCGTTTCAAATTCGTTGTATGTCAATTTTAGGGTTATAATTTTGCAACTCGTCTTCTGTTGATCTAATCTGCTATTAAATTACGTAATTATGATTCAATTTTTAATACTATTTCTTTCACGTGATTTCAATGGACATCTGTATCTGTTAATTGTAGGGTTATAATTTTGCAATGTTCTGGTTGTCTTGTTTTCTGTTGATCTAATCTGCAATCTGCAATTCAAAGTTGTAACTATTATTATTCAACTTTTAATACGTTGTCTTCCAATCCATTCCATTCTATGTGATTCAATGGGCTTTTGGTTCAAATCCATCTATAATAATTAATTTTAGGTTTATAATTTTGCAATTTATTTGCTTTTGTGTTAGGGTGTTTGCCCTCAAGAAGATGAAGAACTGGCTGAACTGTGCGACTTTGCTCTTTCTTTTTGTGAGACTCGACATCTTTGCCCTCAAGAAGATGAAGAACTGGCTGACTTTGCTCTTTCTCTTTGTGAGACTCAACATGTATGTATGCATCTCTGTGCTATTCCAAAATGTTTTCCACTCCACAAATCACCAAATTTTTGGATTTCAAATTTGAACTAGTTACAAAATGTGGCATCAAGAGTGTCTGTGGTAATGGAAAATCATACTGGATCATGAACAAATATTCATCTTTAAAATATTGAAGGTTTATTTTTTGTGTACAGAAGGTTAATGAATCTTCCATACCCCAAAAAAAAAACAAAAAGAACAAAGAAAAGAACATTCAATGTATTAAAAATAAACTTTCAAAATATTAAAAATGAATCTCATATCAGTGGTATATTTTATAGTATAGCTTATGTTCCATTGTATAATGATTGGTGGTAAATATATGGAAGTGTAGCAAGGGTAAGGGATATTCTAAATATTATTCTCTTATCAACCAAACGGGTAATATGGGTGAACCAGGCCCATATATGAGGTAACTTTTAGGTTTTTTAGTCTGTATAAAGTAAATCCTAGCTAGCCGAAAACGTCTATAAGTATCTTCTATCTGCTCGTGGAATACTCATGGCTGCAATCTGGTCCCAGGTCTCTTCCGTCACTGAGTCCGACCATACAAAAGCGAAACTGAAACTGGATGATGGAGATAAAGATGAGGCGGAGGAGACGAAAGACACTTTGAAGTCCCCTAAACAAGGGGAGGCGGGTACACGATATGATGATGACTCTAGTGATGATGACTTGGTATGCATCTTTTTATCTAATCTGCCATTTGATGTCGTAATTATGATTCAATTTTTAGTCCATTTTTGGCATCTGTTTCAAATTCATCTATAATAATTATTTTACGATTATAATTTTGCAATTTGTCTTCTGTTTATCCATCTGCTATTCAATGTCGTAATTATGATTCAGTGGTCACTACTTTTTTCTTTAATTCTATTTGATTTGATATAATATTAATGGTTATCTGTTTCTAATCCATCTAGAATTTTTAATTACAGGGTTATAATTTTGCAATTTGTCTTCTGTTTATCCAATTTGCTATTAAATGTCGTAATTATTATTCAATTTTAATACTATTTCTTTCATCGGCTTCTGTTGATCTAATATGCTATCTGCTATTCAATGTTTTCAACTTTTAATACGCTTTCTTCCATTCCATTTGATTTTATGTGATTTCAATGGACATTTGGTTCAAATCCATCTATAATCATTAATTTTAGGTTTTATAATTTTGCAATTTATTGTTTGTGTTAGAGTGGTCCCGAGCTTTCCTCTCAAGAAGTTGAAGAACTGGTTGAACTGTGTGACTTTGCTCTTTCTCTTTATGAGACTCAACATGTATGTATGCATCTCTATGCTATTTAATTATTTACCTCTCCATAAATTACTTTCCCTGAATTTGTCTAAATGCTCTACTTTTTAGCCAGGGGAGTGTTGGAAGTTTGAGAGCGGTTATGGAGGGAAACGATGGCATACTCTTTTCCATCAGTATCTCCTTGAATTTTTCGGCAAAAAGGCAGATGGTAGTTCCTTACGAAATTTTGTGGTGCTTGCCATTTGTTCTGATTTTTATTACGGACGTGACAAATTCAGAGTAGACCAATGTGTCTTAGTGAAAGATGATGAGGTGGAGCCGATGGATGAAAATGTATGATTTAAGTTAGTTATTCATTGAATTTGATGTGAAATCTAAATTCAATTCTTATTCTTATCTGTTTCAAATCCTACTGTTATTATTATTATTTTGCAGATTAAGGAAAGGGTGAGCATGGAGAGTGGCCGAATTTTCCCACTTTCACATGAAAAGCTGCAGCAACATAATGAAAAATTTGTTGAATTCTGCAAGTCTGCACTCACCTACTATGAGGAGCGCCATGTATGCAAATCAACTGTACTTTTCTGCCCTGCCCAAATCAACTTGGCTTGTAATGTTTTCTGAAATTTTTATTTATTTTCTCACATTTTAGGTCGGAGAAGCTTATGAGTTTGTGGAGATACAGACGGCAAGGCGGTCTATCATTAGAGGCATTTTTATATTTCATGCGAAAAAGAAGGCCGATGGTACTCTTACAACCTTTAAAGCTTATACTCATCCTCTCGTTCAAGGCATGGAAATAGACGTTGTGGGTTCTTTTGAGCAATATTTCAGACGGTACTAGGTGTTGACCTACAACACTGCTTTTAAGTAGGCCTTTTTGTAGTAGTTTTTTTTTTTTTGGAGTGTTACTGATTCTGTTACAATCTAGTATCTGTTCATAGCCTTAATGTAGTATCTGCTCATAGCCTTTTAGTAGTTTATTGCCTTTTGCTTTAAATTTTAATTTATTCTTAATAGTCCATGGTTATTCTAGTGTTTATATTTAAGTTTGAATTTTTAATAGAAAAAGTAATAAATCAAATAATGTCAATCAAATAATGCTGGGTCGGAAAAATTTGAGTGAAATTTTTTTGAAGGTGAGTAGCATTACTATATAATTCTATTAGTTGTTATGTTGAATTATTATCAATAATTTATGTTTATTATGGAGTATATTTTAATTTTAATTTATATTTTTAATATAATATTCAAATATTATTAACTACAAAGTTTTTTTAATAATTATTATAATATTATTAATTAATTATTAATAATTAATTATAAAATTGTAAATAATAATTAAATTAATAATAATAATAAATTGTAAAATCAATTTAGTACAATATATGAACGCTTATAAGTCATTTTAGTTAAAATAAACTAATTTAGATAATACCAGCAATGTATGGCAATTATCAAAATATTAGTTATTATCAAAACACTAATTTTTTAAATTGTATTGCGTGAATGAGATAATGCATTGCCGCCAATCTATCCTTCCATATATTTACATGCCACCTCCAACCGCTCCAGAAGCCACTCCCATTGCGAGCCTCGGCGAAGAAAACCCAATAATTTGCAAGTGATAATCGTGGATAACACTACAATTTGCAAAATATCCACATTATATTGCAAGTGGTAAGTTGGGATAACTTAGTTTAATTAAGCTAATGTTAATCCCTAATTAACTAGCCATTATCCAAAATAAAACATTCCCCAACCCACTTGCTCTATATAAAATTCTGGACATTTCGACAACATTCATCTTGTGGAGTCAAACCTATGTATATGTTGGCGTTGAACACCGTCCCAAGTTTCAACAACGTAAGCAATGATCATATTTTTCAAGCCTCAGCACTACATACATACAAAATTCCTTTTTTAATACAAACTTTGACCAGAGGCTTTTTTTTCTTTTTAATAATTTTTTTTTAAATTTTTACGAGAACATTAAAGATTTAAAGTAACTACTGGAAGGTGTACACAAGAAAAATCTCATTTTGTGATTCTAATTGACAAATAATCACAAAGAGATAAACCAACATTAGTTGTTTATAGTTGATCAGCTCAAACAAAAAAAGATCAATAAATCGTTTTCATATAGAATTGAATTTGAAAGCTTGTGTTTTCTTTTATATATTTTTATATATACACGTATTACAATATTTTCCAGAAATCAGCTGTATTCAAGGATTTAGGCTGCTAATCATTTTTCAATTAAAAAATTATTTTTAAGTAGGTTTGATTTAAACCCACGTTTTTGCTAACGTAGCGGTCTTCGATCGTGTGGACTTTATCCTCTGAAAAACATTTGACTAACATCCACCTCGTTATCCCCAAAGAAAATTTAGCACAATAATTTTTTTTAATAAATTAAAAATCTTCTTAAAATATTCATAAATTTTAACTAAAAAGTGTTATTATCTTGCTGTAAAACGATTTCACACCAGATTTATTATATCTAAATAAATTGTGTGAATTTTATAAATTTTATTTATTTATGAATAATTTAATCATCAAATGGAAAAAAAAATGTTAGTGATGGTGGGGTTTATAATCTAGCTGTTTTGAATTAATTATGAATTGCTATGTACGCGCCTTGGATTATTGTTGGAGGCCTATATATAGCTTATATCTTGGTGGATTTTGAGAATATAATTATATTGTTGATACACTTTCTTCTTCTTTTTGTTTTGTTTTGTTTTTTTTTTTTTTTTTTTTTGCGGGAGCCAAATTTAGGATTTATGTTTAATAATATAATCTTACAAGTTTTCTTGAATTTGTATATAGTTTGTACGAATTTAAAAAGAAAATAAAGTACATATATTTTTAGGTGATCGATTAGCTAGGTAAAAATTAAAGCTCCACTAAATAGTTATCAAAGATGGAGGAAAAAAAAAACGAACATAACAAAATGAGAACGAGATTTCTCCGATCCAACAATTAAGGGCAAAGAATGTAACAATACAACAACAATAATAAATGAATAAATAAACTTATTGCACAACATATTATATCTATTTGTGAGAATATTCTTGGGGAGCTTAGTTAATTCTAAGGAAGATGTTCTCCTGTTGTTGATTAAGTTGTATCTATTACGTCACTTTATTCTATGATATACTTCTTATCTTAAGGTACTTTTACACTCCCGCCACAATATACGTGAAGCCATAAACATTCCCCGAACAGTATTCAATGTTGCAAAGTAAGCGCTTACCATTCTTTTAGAAAACTGTTCAATGTGATGATTATACTTTTCGTTGATGCGGAGCGAGGAGGGGTATCTCCATCCCCACTCCTTGATGAATTTTATCCGCGTTATCATTCCCGTCAAGACGGGAAAATAGGTTCTCCAATCTATTAAAATTTGGTGAAATTCTCATCCCTACTTGCCTCCTCTAGGCACAATAATGAGATAACTCTCTCAACAACAATCAACATGCTAAATGGTAATGACCTTGTAACATGTCTAGCAAAGTTTAATTGATTGAACACCTCTTAATCACGTCAATAAAAATTTTGTCAAGCTCAAAAACCATGTCATCATAACATGTCCATGGCTAGCTAAGAGATCATATCAATCTCTACGCAGAACAACATACCCTAATAAGTATCGCAATACACGACGCACTTTTATTCTGTCGTGCACATCTTATCTATGCGTTTTATTAAAATATAATCCTCTAAAGCAGCAGATAAGTACGATAAACGTACCACGCTAAACCACTCCTAATTACCTTTCATTATCAAAAGAGATAGATGTGGGTAGAGATTGGAGTTCCACCCAAACATGGACAAATTTCTTTCTCTTTTCATTACAACATTACTTTCAAAATGCAACCCCAAAACGGAATGTTTTAATTGCACCTCGCTCTCCCGTAGGTTTTAAGATAACCTTTGAATTACCAAACCAAGAAGTTGCACAATTCCACACTTCATTAAAGAAACATTGTTTGGCTCTTAATCTTCCCAAAGTACATCCAAACAGGGTTGTTGTGACTTGCATGTGCAGTAGCTGGCCTGCGTGTTTTGCTAACATTTTGCCGTTTTAAGGCCCATGATTATTTGTGCTTTCCTTGTACTCCTTAATAAGTGGTCAGGATTAATTAAGGGAAATAATGAAATTAGAGATTGATTAATTACATGTAATTTTTAGTGGTTTAACATTCACATAAAGGGGCACTTTTAGCACGTAATTATGCACCATCATTTTAGCTTTATTTCGTGGTTAGGCACCTGAAACTGTAACCTAACTTGCATTTAATTTATATATGTGTGAGGTATAATCAAGATTAGCTATAATAATTATTTTTACATTTTTTTGGGGGATAATTTTTGTGGGGTGAAATTATTGGCTAATTATGTGGATAAAACATTGTAGATTTGACAAGCACATGGCATGGGTTTGTGATCAAGACTTGTCCTTCGGCCTAATGAAATACACCCCATGTAACTTGTAGTGGATTCACACACTCTTTAGTTGTGATTATTATTATTATTTTAATGGAAAAACAAAACCTTAAACATATCACTTTGTACAATATTTTATTTGTCTCATATAGATGTGCCATTTTATATATTATTGAATGAATTAGACTATTTTATTTAATTTGAGACTAGGATTATTTTATGTCATTACCCATGTAGTTTTAGCAAGTGGGTGTTAAGAAATAATCAAAATTTTGTGCAGAACTTGTTAAAGTCGTCTGTATATGTATGTACATAAACATATAGTAATGCCAAATAAAGAACAATAAAATGTTGGAGTAGATATTCAAGAATATAATGTTCACATAGGAACAATAGTGAATACAATATTCACCTAGTTAGAAAGACATATTCATATGCAGTAAATAAAATATCCACATAACTTTGCACAATTATCACTTAAATAATTACCACGTGTAAAAAAAAAAAAAAAAAAAAAAAAAAAGCTAGATGTTAGTCATCAGAAGAGTGGCCAAACTGAGCGAATGAAACATAATTCTTGTACCAAAAGTCAAGAGGTTGATATATAGTGTGTTGTTTACCTCTATTTTTATGTGATCTGTGAGTTATTATACAGTAGCGTGAGTTACCCAATACACACCCTCGAGTAGAAAAAAGAAAGAGTTATATATGTTAGTTTTTGAATACATAATCATATGAATTTTTAACCAATTATTCACATAAAAATAGATAATATTCCCATGAATTTAAAATTATAATGGAGTACATTTAAATAAAAAAATAATTATACTTTTCTTTTTATAAAGAAATCAAACGTTTTCCACTAATGTAGCAAAAATCTTATTGCAGCTAGGCATTCAGGTCTTGAACAACCTGTAGATGTTCCCGTCATCTCCTAATAACTGATTGTGTTACTGTATCATGTCTTTGGTTTATGTGATTGTATATATCTCGTGTGCGCCCGCATAAACACACAAGTTGTTACCTATAGTGGGATGTAATAATGAGTATTTGCAACATGCGTTGCGGGTAGGAAAGGAAATGTACAAAAAATGGAAATGATGAATGGAAATAGAGACCATTCATAAGGTACCTATAGTTAATGAGTCTCCCTTTCAACATGTACCTTCACGCAATTTAAAAGTTATGATGAGGACTTTGAGGAAATTTTCTTTTTGGGTGTAGCACATCAGTTGCTATCCTTCAAATGTTATAGTGATTAAAACTAAAAGGTTAAGTCCCTTGATTTTGTGAGGCTCTTCTCTTTGGGTTTTCATTTCATTTTTCTAATAAGAGTTTATTTTCGATTTAATCTTCAACTACATTGACTTTTTAAATTTAAATTTTAAGTAATAATTTGATCATAATTTGATGTAACTTTAATATAATTTTAACTTTAGTAATCTGTTATTTATTTTCTCTCTCTTCTCAATGAAATTTGACAAATATAAAAGTAAAGAAGTCATATATTCTAGTCAGACTGTTGACTTAATAACTATAATGTTATCAATTCGGCTCTTAGTGGGAATGGCCTATTTGGTCTTTTTGGTTTGAACTACTTAGCTACAAACAACCTAAAATGATTTACCTACTTGGGGTTTACCCTGTATACATATTTGAGAGTAGCGTGGTTGCGAATTTTCCTTGTTGGAAAGGAATAAGTTGAAATTTAAAAAAAAAAAAAGTGTTAGTAAACAAGTATTCTAAACTAAAAACAGAGAATGAAAATGATGAGGGAATTACAATTCCCTCCAACCAAACTAAACGAAGGAATTTGAATGCCTTCAGAATTAGGTGAGAATAGAATTCTAATTCTCTCCAACCAAACGGGCTGTTATGGGTGGTCTATGTTACTATGCACTTCGATTTGTGATTTGCCACATTATATTAAGAAGCAGTTCTCCAATTCTCTAAAGTAGTCAAAAAGTTGATCAAAATGTAAATTTCAATGACTAAAATGTGATTGAAAATCTTTAGTTTCCTCACAATAATAAAATGGACTTTTATGAGGATTAAACTAATACGAGTTCATTAATTAATTTTATCTAACTAATTACAGTTTACTCGATCATAATTAATTTTATCAAAGTGTTATTAGAATTTATAGGTGAACAAATATATTAGATGAAATGGTACGAATTGATCGAACCTATGGTATCAAATAAAAAATAATAATGTTAATTCGACCATAGATTTACTAGCTATATTATATAGTTACAAATTGGTGCGAATTATTCACCTAATAGCTGGGTATGGAGCACGTGGTATTGTTCACTGTATACATAAACTGGTGTTAATTTGGTCTTGGGGAATTGCATTATATTGACAGCTAAGCTAACTAGTCGTGCCATGAAAGGGAAATATAAGAGGTGCATGCAATGCATCCCTGCTGGCTAAACCTCCTCCGTCTGATCCTTATTAATTTGTATTATTATTATTATTAGAATTGAATATATATAGTCTTGGGAGTACTGTGATTTAGTAAACCCAAATAGGATATGATGTGTATGTATGCAAGTACGAATTGAATGAGATGAACTGACAAGAAATCTAAAATGCAGAGTATCCAAATTGGACATTACCTAATGCCTAGTTTGATTGGCTCATGCACTCCTACTCCAATCATTGTATGGACAAACCCAAATGTGTGGATTTTACACATGGGGTGATAAATGTTCGAATATTCTGCAGATGTATTTTAATCTTTATAGAGAAAAAAAAATTTAAGTTGCTATGTCGAATTACAGGTGTACAGATTGTGCATGAGTCATTTTTCAGGAAATATTTTTATTTTTAGTGTTTGATTACATTCTAGTAAACTGCTTTGATAAGATGCGTTTGGTTAATTTTATGAAAAATGAGATTATATATATTTTAATTGTCTACTAACAAATCAAAATAACCCTAATTTTATTAGTTTCTCAAAGCTTAGCATCCACCGTCGTTTCTCACCACAGCAGACAACAACCAAAGCTCCACCGTTGTTTCTCCTCCAGCGACGCAGCTCATCACCTCCACTGTCGTTTCTCCTCCAGCAACACAAATTCGTCACCTCCAATGCTGGCCAGTCGGCAGCTGTCACTCAAATAATGTTGTTTTGATCGCCAGGAAAGAGTCACCGGTGACGATGGGCTACACACTTTTGGTCGATTGGCTACTGGAAAACGGTAGCTGGCAGTTGTTTCTTCTTTCTCCATATTTCACATACAAAAAAGTATCTAGACATTTGAATCTGTTCTTTCCTAACAAATAATATTTGCACATAAGAGATGTCCATATTTTAATTTTATAGTGTGTTTGGAAATCCAGAAATCCAGTGTTTGACAAAGAGGAAAATTTAAAGTCAACGGAAAATGAAGCTTTGGTCAATGAAAAATATACATGTTTAAATCATAAATGTTGCGCTATTTCTCATTTGCTGCGTTACACAAATAACTCAATGGCCCTGTTTGGTAAATGGCTATTGGCTGATTAGGTTGGCTGTTTGGGTTAGAAGGTATGATTTGTGATAATATTGGCTGATTGTAGAAAGTTGTTTGATAAATTAGTTGTTAGCTGATAGCTGTTTGGTATAATTTCTTTTCTCAAAAAGCTAATTGAAAAACCTACTTTGAGTAGTCTTTTGAATTTTAGCATTTTGGAGTTACAAAAAGCTTATTAACCAAACAACTAATAGTGGTCAAATAAGCTAAAATTGGCTGATAGGCTGATTATTTACCAAATAGGGCCAATAATTAATATGTATCATCATTTTAAACTAATAAACAAATAAAAAACAAACTAAAAAGTATTCATCAATCAATCATCATGAATCACGTAAATAAATATATATTGATCAAACCAAACATCACTTAAGGATAGAGTTGCATTGTTTGTAAATTATGAGGTACAAGGCTACAATCTCACGTTTAGTTTGCTGGGTAAAGTGAAGTAACTATCATCTAATCTCAATCAATCAAAATTGAATCAGGTCGTTAATGATTGTGATGAGATATTATTACAATCAAAATGGCATCTAATCCTACAATATCTTAACATTAATTCTAAATGCCAAAATTTTATTAAATTACAAATAAAATGAGTAATACTACACACCCCTTGATCTTAATCTTCATCTCCTAATGTGACACTTTCTAATTGAATCCGTCAGTATTTTTTTTAATTAGAAGGTGGGGGCAATCCGAAGAGCAACTAAATCTTTTAGTATTTGATTACTAAGTAAATTATTTTTTAAATTCGTAACGGGTCAAAAAATTTATGAACAAAATATAAAGTTTTATTACTACGTCAAAAGATAAACTTAAAGCAGAAAATAACATTATCTAAAAGAAAATTAGAAGACAGGTTAACAATAAAATAAAAAAATTATTTTCTTCTGCGAGTAAATTAAAATAAAATCTTAACTTATTTATTTTAAGCCATTTGATTATGTGATATTAGAAAATTAAAGAAGGTGGAATTATAATAATCATATCACAACTAACACATGCACTACCTAGCTCCATATATCAAAGTGAGATGTATGCATATATCATATCAAGGATAATGATATCCATAAAATAAGACTATATATACATTAACAAATTAATCCATTTTAAAAAACCCAATCATCACCAAATTCTTCAATGAAACAAGGGAACAAAACCACAATAACAACACCCACCTTAATAACACTAATCCTATCAATAATAATGTGTTTAGATACACAAGAACATGGAGATGCAACTAAGAATCATTATTTTGGAATAAGAAAAAAAAAAGATATATAGAATAGAGAGTGATATATGTAAAGTAGAGATAGTAAAGATGGAATGAGCAAGGCAAGATAGGGTCCCATGAAGCAATAAATTGTAAGGGACAAACTTTTGGATGAAACTGAAAGGTTTGAGATGAGCATGGGGATTTGATGGCTTAGAGAGTGAATTATAGTAGAGAAAGCACAGTGGTCCTTTAATTGGGACTTTAGGTGGGTCCAAAAATCAGTCACCAATTGCATCAAATTTCAATCACCATAATGAGTGTGGGTCTACTATTTCATGTCGATCACATTTCCCCCCTTCATCTCACACTTCATTCAAGTCAGCGGATTTGAACTTCACCAGCCTATCTAACCCCACATTAATCAAACTTCAAATCTAACTATCTAAGAGAGAATTTTATATATATATATATATATATATATATGGCAAAGTTAATGTGAGAACATCTCTCCCTGAAAAAAGTGTGGAGACATCCACATCCTCTATTTTGAGAAATTAAAGACTAAGATCTTATCATTATTAAACTTTTAAATTTTTAACAATTATAAAAATAATCTCACTCTTAAAATTTTTCAATAATTATAAAATTGATCCATATTTTTTTATATATTAAAACTCTCGACCATTGATGAATTATGATGGACAACTAGATCAGTCATTATTTTGTTTATAGGATGGAGGACCTAACCTGTTCTTATTTAATCCTACCCATATATATATATATATATATATATATATAGGGCAAAGTTCATGTGAGAACATCTCCCTTGAAAAAGTGTCTAATATATATATAATTTATAATTTAAAAATAATAAAAGTTAGAATTTTCATGTAATATAATTTTGTATATGAAAATCAATGATTTCGATCTTTTTCTTTTAAAATTTTTTTCCAATTAGTGGGGAGTTGGAGTATAATCATTGGTAAGTCATCTCATCATCAACTAACCCATATTGATTAATAAAAAAATGTCTCATCACACATAAAATTTATACAAAAGATTCCATTGATATGCAGACAATATAATGCAAGAAGATTTTTGTTTGACCTATTAAGTATTTATAGGATGATTAATTGTAAAGAGAATAAAAGGAAAAGGAAGTATTAATTTTTTCTCATTGATGTGCCATCTAATAAAATTTAAAATTTACTTTATAAAGCGTCAACTAAGACTAAAAATTTATTTTTATGTAAATATAGATTATAAGATTCGAATCATATATGCATAAGATAACAAATATTGACACTATAATTTTAAACTAGATTTTTTTTTTGGGATAATTTTATTTATTTTGAGAAATAAAATATTTTTTTCTCCTACAAAAATGGCTTTCCCAAATGTAACATTATTATAAGGCCAGAAAACAAAATTCTTTATTTGTATTGATTACCAGTACATATAAGTTAATTAAAAAAAATTACATAATAGTTATACAAAAAGAATCTAGCTAATACAAAATTTACATAATTATCAACTAATCATTTTAATAGGGGAATATATATATATATATATATATATATATATATATATAATGATGTCGATTCAACAGGGTAAAGTAGAATTCTCCTTGAATTATAATTTACTGTGAGGAGTTATGAGTCAAATTTAATAAGCATCATTAAACATATGGTCTTGTTAAAGTCTAGCAGCTTACTAATTCCAGCCTCATTCTTTGACAAAGTATTCCATTAAGTTCTCTTTTAAGTCATTTTAATAACAGTGTACTACCCATAATTACTAACTTAAATATGATATCATTTTTGGTAATATCTACAAGATTTATATATATATATATACCAATTAAATTAAACTTTAGATTAATCTCCCCTCCATGTTACATAATTAATATTAACAAAAAAATTATTTGGTTGAAACATTTGGTGGATGGCACACCAACGGAAGGTGCAAGTTATTCATATATAGCTAGAGAACAAAATATGGTTGCTAATTTCTTTTTTGCTCACTTTAACATGTGCAAAAATTTTATTAAGTTGACATTTCTTCGCGATTTCTTCAGCAATTGTTGCCAAGAAAGGCAGGTTTTATGAAGTCAATCAGTTTTGGTTGTTCCTTTTATATTACATTTTACTCTATTATAAACATGGTTGAAAAAATCGCTAGGCGCTCGAGCGCCTGTGTATTTTTTTATTTTATTTTTAAAAAATTTTTTTTAATTTTTTAAAGATTAATAATTATAAACTATTTAATACTTGAACAATTTTAGGATTATTTCGCTTAAAACGATGTTGTTTTGCGTGAATTAACACATTTTTAAAAAAGAATAGCTAGTCGGCACCTAACTAGACCACCGATTATGGTGATACACTAGGCGGTCGGCCGGCGCCTAGTGCCTAGGCGACGACTAATCAGTGCCTATGCGGGATTTTTGCAAAATTGATTATAAAGTGGATATAATTTTCTAGATAGTCAAAAATCAAAAGAGGTTATTATCCCCTCATGGCCTTGTCAAATGTACTATTGTTGCCCGGCCTGTATTATGTATAATAAGCTGAATATATGCTAAATACATTTCTGTATTGAAAATTATTCCCATTTTATATTCTAATGGCCACCCCACATGATGAAAAGATATTAAGATTGTAATTTTCCAATTTTCAGTCTCAAGAGCCATATATGCTTTGAATTCCTGACTTAAATTAATCAATTCGATTCAGTCTGTAAATTGACTAATTACATCCACTTATCCGAATGAAATAAGTCAACAATTAACACCAACTCATTCCAATGAATTAACGGAAGACAATTCATCATCTACTCCGCTAAAATAACAACAACACACAAATCTGTATAGAGATAAGGGTACACATGAGACTTTTAATACATATGGAAGAATATGAGAGAATATGTTAGACAATAGACATTTTATGACTATCCCCCTTTTTATTTATAATCTAATAAGATTTTATACTTAATTTTTAAGCTTCAAAAAGATTGCTCACTGGGTAAAATGTATTCTCAGACCCTAGCTTGCAAAGGTCCCCGAGGAGATAACTAGCATAGGCAAGTCATAGCTGGACAAATTATATTATGGACCATGGAAATGTATATTTTTAATATACTGAATGTACACTATTTTTGTACTGAAATTTCATTATTTGGTAGTATATGAATATAGTATACCAAATAATTTACATTGCTCAATAGTGTTTTATTTCATTCTTATCCCTAAAAATTTATTAGTCATTTGATATTATGTAATAATACATTGAACATTAAAAAATATTTCTTACTCCTTTTAAATTTTCTCTCCTAATTTTTCGTCCATGAATTAACTAATCCACTTATTTGTAAGCCCTATTTGGTGACATAATTAGCTTATTAGTCAATTTTGACTTATTTGACCACTATTAACTATTTGATTTAGTTAAATAATTGATATGAGTGTTTAGTTTTTTTTGACCACTTATTGCACCAAAATGCAAAAATTTGAAAAGCTACACAAAACAATTTTTTTGATCAGTTTTTTTTAGAAAGTCATTTTGCATGTAATCTGATATCAACTAACAACTAAGTTGCCGAACACTTTTTTCTAATTAATCAATATTATCAATTAGTCAAACTCACTAGCCCAATCAGCTAATAGCTATTTAACAAAACACTATCATAATAAAAAATTATGTTATTTAAAAAAAAATTAAGAGAGACGTGCTATGTGTAGCATATCTCTTGAATGTGTATTGCTTTTGAGAAACAAAAATGGTAATTGGGCATTAAAAAAATGTAGAGGGAGGGACAAGAAGTGGGAAAAGCGGAGTAAACGGCGGTACGTGGCGGCGAAAGAAGGGAGGATCGGATCGGAGCGGAGCGGTTTCAAGGGTTTCGGCTTTACTCTTTAGGATGAGGTAGCCTATACTATTTCCCCACTTTTAGACCCTACACGTGGAGCCTTCTTAACTCTCCTCTCCTGGGGACCATTTTTGATGGCTTCTCTAACAACGCACGCGCCTACAATTTGCTCCGCCGCCAAAGCCACCACGTTTCCGCCTCTCTCTCTCTCTACACTATTTCAATCACGTTTTCTCTTCCCTTCCTCGTATTTTTCTTTTTCTTAAAAACAAAAAAGAAAAAATTCCTTTGTATTGGACACGCTTTCATTTCCTAATATTATAATACTTTATTATCAAACAAGTTCTTTTTTTTTTAGAACTAAATTCCAGTCTGATTAAGTTAATACTTGTATGAAAATGACAAATTTTGTTTTGAAAATTCAACTTGAAATTGGATTATTATTCTCGTCGTCGTGGCTCTTTCCAAGTCTATCTTTCCCTTGTTTGGAGGCTTAATTATTAATTAGCTTAACAATTAAGTCGACATTTGAATGTTGTTATTCAATTTTGTAATTGATTGTAAGGTTATCTATAATCATAAAATACAATTTCACTATCAATGTGCTGTGAATGCAATTGTCTTCAAATTCACGGTGAGTATTCTGTCACCATTTCAGATCTCGAGTCCTAATATGCTTTAACTAAGAAAATTTATGATTTGACCACAAGGTATCGTCTAATTTGTGTCAAAATTCACAATGGGTACTTTGCCAAACTGCCATCTCGAGTCCTAATGCCAGCCTTGCTAAATGACAAGGTATTGCCTGATTTGTGTCAAAATTAAAAGCTTGCAATATTTTTTTTTTTGAGTACTATAGACTAACTACTTTCTCAACCAAAGAGCCAAAGTTACCACCACTAAGGCTCAAACCCACCCCTTCTCATGCAGGATGTAACTGAGTGCCACTAGACCACAAAATTTTTGGCTAAAAGCTTGCAATATAATTTGCCTTAAAATAAATGTACCTTGCACAATTGAAGCCACACTCCTTTTGAAGGTGAAAACAGTCTAAGTTATGACTTAAAGGGTCATAAAAATTTAGCATCATAAGTCAGTATAAGAAATATAAAATAATTAATGATGGAGTAGAAGAATAAAAATTGTTCTTTCCTTTCCTCTTTATTGAAGAGGAATATAGAAAACATTTGAAATACATATATTTATTATTTAATTTAAAGCATTTAATATTTATATATAACATCGCATTTGCATATATTATATATTTATGTGGCATGTTCACATCAATATATATTAATTTATGCCACGTTAACGGATATGTAAGTAATTTTAATAGATATAGTTAACGGTGTTAAATTCATTCATGCATTATCTTTATCAATTCTATACGTATAAGAATCAAATTATTTATAACTTTAATATTAACATTAAAGTAAATAAAGTCACATAGTAAATAAATATGTTTATTCAAAGATGCACGTATACACGTTGTGCAATCATTTATTTATTGGAAACGTACTATTACACTAATTAATATCGAGTAAAAAAGTAAAAGAAAGAAGACTTTTAAATTATGCCATAATTTTAACCCCACTAAAATATTGGTGTATCGACACGTACAATAATAATCTACGTGGAAGTATACTTTATATAATTAAGAAATTTTCTACAACACAATTCTTTTACAAAAAAATATTGCCATCTTTTTCTTTCTTCTGTGTGTCTGTTTAGTTGGGTTTGGAGAGTTTAGCCAAGATATTACGCAAGTATAAAGGAATAAAGTTGTCTGTTGCTAGCAATAGATTTTGGTACTGGTCCATGGAATCGAACCCTAGGCACAGGAGCTGGCCCAAGGGGAAGTGTGACTTATAGGTTATCCAGGAATTCTTCTCGACAAAGAAGCTCATTTGCCACGAGCTAGCCCTTTGGGTTCTTCGTCTCTATTATTACATTAGTAGTATGTATACCAATTGTATCGTGTTATTAATTATAATTTTTTTAAAGGATTGTATCGTGTTATATATGTATTACAACGCAGTAATCCACCCCCTCTCATGTGGGGTGCAACCGGGTGCCATTAGACCACAAGGTCTTTGGCAACAAAAAAATACTTTAATTCATTTATTATCTCATATTAATATGAGTATTTTTTTAGATGACAATAATACTCGTAACAATTATTTCACGATATATATTAAGAAAATGTACATACATGTACATATATATGCACATACATATGTGTGTATCTACGTATCTTTGTTTGTGTGTATATATATTATTGGAATATTTGAGTAATGTGTGAACAAATGTGAATACATCCAAATGTATATATACCACGGTACATAATATTATATACCTTCTCCAATGCACTTATAATAGTTTATTTGCATACATAACACATACCTACGACATTTGGCAAGAGACAAAACAAAAGGTGGCTAGCAGGAAAGAAATCAAAAGTTGGTTCTTGTTTTTTAAGTTTTGTTGAGAAGAGCAAACAAGGAAAAGATTAAAAGAGTTGGCTATAAATGGGTATGATCCAAGACATTTTTTCTTTGCATCATTAACTAAATATTTATCTATTTTTGTATATCACCTAGTGTTATTTATATTATATTATATTATATATTAAATGGATTTAAAAATGAAAAAGAAAACTAAAAGAAAATAGCGTAAGATCAAGTGGCGGACAACTATCCTCCAACCCTAACGTGCCTAAGGGCGCAAGCATGCAATAAAAACAACAAAGACATCATCTTCAACTTTATTTTTTTTACTTTTTAAAAAGCCTACTAATATATTGTTCAATCGTATAGTTTAGATATTGGCAGTTTTTACATTTTGGAGTGTCGTGGGAAAGAAGGGCTAAGGTGGAGAGTCGTTTTTTTTTTCTTTTTTTCTTTTTTTTCTTTTTAAATTGGATCGAGATACTCTCATATTTTGTCTCACGTTGAGTCTATATTGTTTCCTAAATGTTGAATCCCCAAGGGCCCCTGCCCAGATTTGAGGGTTGTAAAATTCAGCTGAACGCATAGGCTTTATGATCAACTGAACTGCCATGCGTACACGTTGAGTCTATATTCATGTTATTATATAATGATCTTATCAAAATTGTTAACATTATAACGATAAACAAATTAAATCCCATCAAATTAATTTTATAACAATTCATAAACTCATGATGATTTAAGTTTCTTGTAAAAAATCTTTTGACGAGTTTAATGAAAAGATTGGCAACATGGGTATGAAAGATTCATGGTACAAGATACAAAACATCCAAGATTAAATTCCCAATCTCCTATTATTATCCCTTATCTTCAAGTCACCATAATAATCACTTCCATTCCCCTAAGAAAGAATAAAATAAAAATTACTAGGAATAAAGATTATGTCGAGTTTAGTGGGTTCAAGGACACTCTGTTCGTACGACGGCAACCAAATTAATAATGCCATGTCTTGCGGGGGATTATCTCATGAGTGACATTTGAAGCCACTCAGGTGGCATTCACACGGTATCATAACAAATATCAAAGTAATTTTCTTTTTATTTAAAAAACAACAATTATTTTAATTAAATAAATAATAATATTATTTAATAAAAATAATAAATGTATAGATTAGAATATGCCACGTCCTTAAATCATTGCTTGGGTTAACTTTTCTCCCCTTAATCTAGAACAATGAGAAGCTCTTTAATTTTAATCTGATTCAGGCCCCATAGCCTATGTTTTGGAAATTCCATGACATGGAATAACATTAGAATAACAAGTAACAATGACATTTTTCATGAGTCGTTTAGATAGTGGAACCAATTATTCATTCCTCCAACTATATATATTTTATTTATTATTCTTATTTTAATTATAATTTTTTAACTAAATATCATGCTTTCCCTCTATTCCTTCATTAATTCTTCTTTATTTTGTTTATAATATAAACAAAGAATCATTCCCAGAGTGAATATTTAAGAAAAATAAGAAAAAAATTTGATTTCAAGAATAATATGATTAAAATAACATGGGGTTAATGGGTTATTACAAATTAATTTTTTAAAATCTCATTAATCCCAACTCCGAAAGAGAAAAAAAAAATACAACCCTGATTAAAATTAAAATTAAAATTACAATTAAAAATTAAAAATCCACAATAAATAAATTAGACCTGTGTCTCTCCACAAATTCTACACCGGCCATGTGTTCTAATTGACCATACTAGCTAATTTTTTTTTGTTTGGTTGTGTGTATCGTCTGATCTCCGACCTCATATATCATCTTCATCTGTATTTTTGTTGTGTCTGTATCACATCGAACTATGATGAGTAGCTTTCATTCAAGGGTGGCTATTGTTGTTGTTGTTGTTGAATTGTTGTTGGAAGAACCACATGTCTTCGACGTTCCATAGGTTGTCGGAGACGACATCGGCGCCGTCCATCCACTGGTTGTTGTTGTTATTGTTGTCCATCATTTGGAAGTCTAGGTTCGGGTTAAAGAATCCGGTGGGGCTGGTTAAGGATTCTCCGTAACCGAAGTGATTGTTATTGTTTGGTTGATAGTAGTCGTGGTTGGCGCCTTGAGTGACGTGGAAGTTGTAGCCGCAGCAGTCGGTGAGGTCGGAGAAGGAGTCGGAGGAGGCGGCGGTGGAGGAGTTGTCGGAGGGGAAGTTGACGGCGGCGGCGGCGGCGGCGTTGTAATCGGGGATGGTTGGGGCGACGGTATTGGGGTGTTGTTGCATCCCCGGCGGGGCGGGGTCTGACGTGGCGGAGATGTCGAGGGGGTTGTGGATGTAGGCGGCGGCGCCGTCGGAGTTTGCGGAGGTGGTGGTGGAGGAGGAGACGGCGGCGTTTGCGGCGGCGGCCTGAATTCTCTCCATTAGGCGCGGCATCCATAGATAGCGCATGGTGTCCTTGAATTGCTTGCTGTTCACGTCACATTTCAGCTGCTTTGCGTGTTTTTGCACTCTAGTCCTCCAGTAATTCTTAATCTCATTGTCGGTCCTCCCCGGCAAATGTTGTGCTATTTTCGACCACCTAATTTCCAAAACCAAAATTCATTATTTAATTCCAAATCAAATTAAAACTCCAAAACCGCAACATTATATATTATCGGAAAACTCACCGATTGCCCCAACGAGAATGCAGTTCGAGAATAAGGAGCTGCTCCTCTAGAGTGATGTTCCCACGCCGGACGTCCGGCCGGAGATAGTTTAGCCACCGTAATCTGCAACTTTTTCCGGTACGCTTCAGACCTGTTTGATCAAACAGGTTAGCCAAAAAATTATATATATACTAGAAAGAAAGAAAGCTAGGCTTTGGTAAAGTTTGAGATTAAAAGCTAAAAATCAAGTGGCGAAATAAAAAGGACCAATTTCACTTTTCCACTTTCTTTTCTTTTTTTGGGTTGAAATCCTCGCATTTCAATTTCCCCTTAGCTTTATTGGATAAGTTCCATTTCACGTACGGAAAGGAACACAAAACCATATCACATGAACCAAATACCATTGGTTCCTCCCGAAAGTAAAATTAAATTCAAATTCAAATAACATAATAAAGGCGCACGCGCGCACGCACCGGCACAGCGCGCGAGGGAGTTCCAGCGGCCCTCGCCGTGGTGAGCGATGTAGTTGATGAGCGTGAAGTCTTCCTCGACGGTCCACGGGCCTCGCCGGAGGTCGGCATCGTCCTCCGCTTGCTGCTGAGCGACGCTCTTGTACGCGCCGCCGCCCTTAACGTGATCCATGGAATGGAATTGGAAAGTAGAATAATAATCTAGAAAATTGACAGGGAATGGATCGGAGAAAGGAATTGAATTGAGTGATATGAAAAAGGCGTACTGTCGATTGATTTGTTTGATCGGAGAGAGAGAGAGAGAGAGAAATGAGAGTTTTAGAGAGAGAAAGTGAAAGATTAAAAGATGAGAGAGCACGAGAGGATAGAGAAGGTGGTGGGGCTTTATATAGAGTGAAAAAGGTGGCACAAAGCCGCAAACAGGGAAGTGTATTATAAACACTTAAACTCGTTTTTGTGTGGTAATTTCGATTATTATTATTGTTAAGTGTCGATGATTAGTTTAGTTGTAGCGTTTTAGGATGACTTTGAAGTTTTGACACTTTGACTCGCCACCCATCCCATCTCCCTTCCGTGGAAACGGATTTTCTTTTTCCTTTTCTTTTTCTTTTTCTTTTTTTTTCCTTTTTCTTTTTCTAATTTCCATTTTTATTTTAAAAAACAAGTTGTCACTGAACTTTTGACTTTCCACTTGTATACCTTAGCTTGAACAAGTTAACACGCACATTTTTTTTTCTTTTTTACTTTTTCTTATTATTTTATTTACATTTATTAAATTGCTCCGTTTCAAACTGTCAGGGATTAGAATGCATAATCGAATTGAAGTTGAATAACTTAATGATAGAGATGGATGAAGGTGAACCGAATAAAATAAGTCAAATACTTAACGTTACTCGAAAAATCAAACACACTGGATCTATGGTCATATTAATTGGAAATTGAGAGTTGAGACCACCACTATTGAAAACAACAGTTGGGGCAACACCTAAAAGGTAAGCTAAGGTATGACTATTGATGTTAGCGTAAAAAATGAGAACAAATTATCAATCAATGGTGTGAGATGTATTTAAAAGATGTGGGAGCATATCTATAACAATTTTGATATATTTTTATAAATTCCAAATGCAATATATATCCTGTATCAAGAGCAATTATATTGTTAACCTCATTTAAATTTTAAGCATTAATTAATCCTGCTAGGAGCTGATATATTTTAACATGAATTTTAATCAGGTTCAACCCGATTTATGAAAGTTTGGGTCAGGTTTAATAAAATTGAGAAATCTGAATTCACTAGAGTAGAGAATAGTTTAAATTGGTTCGGGCCTCAAGTGAATATTTTTATTTCAAACATGACTCGAACTCACCCAATTATAAAATAGCTTAAATTGGTTTGGGTTATCGATGAATGATTTTTATTTTGAATCATACCTGAGACCCGAACATAATATCCAAAGTATAAATTCTCAATGTCAACTTCTAATAATTGACAACTAATTAATTGTTTATTAAATGACATAACAAGTACACAACTTTTAAAAATTTTCGGCCTAGCAAAATTTTGAGTTTAGTAACCTGAACCTGATGTAGGCATGACCCGAATTACCAAACCCAATTCATATTATAGCTTTCGATCATCACTATTGAATTGGGTTGGCAATCGTTCTTTGTTAATTATAGGAAATACTATTTAAAGCTTACAATTTTTCCATAGAATTAACAATAGTGAGACGAATTATATGATGAATGACTATGGAAGTTAAACGTAATTATTTTTGAACAAATCTTTTAAAAAATTGAAAACTAAATTTAGTATTGACTTAGAAAGTTGGGAATATACCCTTTCGGGAGCAATGCACGGTTTCATAACATTTTCCAGGCCACCTATGATAGTGATGAATTGTTGTTGAGTATTATTTGGTTCAGTAGAGCTTCTTGAATAATAATAAGTTTTTCAAAAAATATCAACTACAAAACTTTTGGATCGAATAGTGTAACTAAATCATCTACTTACAAAATTTTTTATTAAGATCTCTTAAATTAATAGAAAATAAAATGCATTTGAACCCTAATTTTACTTATTCAGCAATTCAAGTTATCACTATTTTGACGTTGACTAAATATACATGTGTACTATTATTTTAATGTGATGATTATTTTACATCCGTAGTAGTGACTTGATATAATTTTAAAATATTAGTAATCTTTTTCCAAAAAATAAAATTATTTTTTAAAAAAAATTCATGGATGCAGATTAATTGCTAGTTCCTATCTAGCACGTGAGGGGCTCGTCCAATATAAGACGAGGGGCTGCCATGCAACCTGTTGTTTGTTGTGTAGGGACTAGTAATATTTTTAAAAAAAATTATACAAATTCTTACTAATAGTTTTAAAATTATATCAAGTCATCGTCAAGTAATTACCATATCAGAATAATAACCCACATAAAAGGTCAGCCAATGTCATATCTACATTAATTTGCATAAGTAAAATTCTGACTCAATTTGTACTTTTTTTTTACCGATTTAAGATACCTCAATTGAGTTTTTTTTTTAAATGAAAAAAAAAAAAGTTAAAGGCTGAATTGTATTATTTGATATACTTTGGTGACTTTTTTTTTTTTTTTTTTTTAAAACTTGGTGACTTATTTAACTCTTTTTCTAATGGGATGTTAATTTTGCACTTAAAATAGCTTTATAATGTTTAATCAATCATAGAGAATATAATATTTAAGAATAGATATATAGAACGAACTAAATGAACACTAGAACGCATTAATAAATTTACTTTGTCAAACTAAAGCATCTCGTTCCCTAAACAAATTTGTATAAAAATGGTCCGTAATACTTTTGATCTAAGCCTCTACCTACAACCGTAAAATTGGAAAATGATGCATACACGTACACACATGGCTATTTTGATATTTTTAATGAACTTAATGAGAGGCTTCTCTAATTATTTTAGCTTATAACCACTCTCATATAGTTTAATTAATTGGCATTCAAACTCCTTTATTTGAATATAGCTTCATATTAAATGAATAAATTCACATCATATAATTTTAAAACGCAACTTTGGATAGTGACTGAGGATATCTTTGTATTAAAACTTCACATCATATATTTTATGAGTGTTGATGTCAAGGTTAGACTTTTACATTCATAGTTAGTTGTATTTCTCGAGGAGTAATAATTAGATATAACTAGTTGAAATCACATAATTATATTCTCCTACGATTAATTCTCAAATTATTATAATGAGTTGTCGATTGTAATTATTACCGAGTAAAAAGTTATAATAACTGTATTGATTTTTTTAGCTTAAAATATTACTTCTCCTATTCCACTTTTCATGTCTTATTTACTATTTCAGGTCAAACCAACTCTTTATTCATTGCTTATTTTATTTATTAATTTTTAATTATTTTTGTGTTTAATAGTACTTTTAATGTAGTTTATAAATATATAAACTTTATATACCAATACTAAATTTAATATTATGAAAAATTAAATTGAAAATAACTTCAACCAAACCTTGGTAATTGAATCAGACAAACAAAATGCAACAGAATGAGTATAATTATAGAACTAACTCTTTTTTTTTTCTTTTTTTCTTTTTTCTTTTTTTATTTTAATGCATGGTGGTGATAGATACTATTGATATCGGTGCTGAAACTCTTACCGGATGACAAAGATCATAAAGGGTTTGTTCTAGCTTTTTCATAGTATAAGAATTTATTACATCTTTCAAAAAAAAAGTATTTTTTACATAATTGTTTATACTAATCAATTTGAGCATAATATAAAATGTTAATGGAACCTCCTTTTAATGATATTAAATACGGAAACAAGAGAAAATTTGGAGGGCACAGCTTTTTCATCCCGGCTCGAGGGCTAACTTTATGTTTTCTACACCAACACCATTTATTTTAACAAAAATATTCGGTACATTGAAAAAATGTTAACATATTTAAACGCAAAGTACGTTAAGTTAACTGGTAACCATGTAATAGAGAGTAGTACTAAAAACAAAACTGATAATAATCATATATATCATTATAAAGAAAGTTTTTTACCTGCCTAGAAGGTCAGTTAGTCACATGAGTGAAGTTTGAAAAGAAAGACGAGAGATCGGCTTCTTGTGCGCATGGGTTAGGATTCAACCTTTTGAGAAAAAAGAAATTTTTTTAAAGTATACTTTATTACCTATTAATTTTTTTGCCGAAGTAGAAGTTAAGATGTGAAAGGTTGAAGAAATTTTGAGTTTAATTAATTATTTTAAAGTACAAATTAATTAAATTGGTATAGGAAGTGTACTTTGTCAATTAATTATGCAATAAATATCTATACCTTCAATTTATCCCTCTATACTTTGGTTGATGGTAGCCTGGCCCCATGAGCCCTCTAAATAGCATTAAGGTACGTTAGCAATATTAATTATTTTATTTTATTTTATACATTCACTTCTATATTATATTGCATTTTTTGTTTGGGATATTTTTTTTTCAAAGCTTAATCTTTATTTAACTTATAAAATAGAATGGATGTCAACTTCAATGAACCATATATGGAATTTTGCTCATAATTTGTTGAATATTTAATTTATTTGAGAGTGAAATTATATGAATTTCAAGGCCAATTGGTACAACAATGCTTCTAAAAGAATATATTCTTTTGAAAATTTTTATATTATCATATATAAAGATCGAGATTATAGATGTAGTGTTTTGTATTTGACAAACATGCGCTCGATATTCACATTTAATCACTAAGGACTATTAACACTTTTGGTTTTACGAGTTCGGTAGCATTTTTACTATTGATTCATGACCATAAAGCTTGTAATTATAGGTGCAGAACTTTTGTTTCATCTCACTTTTGATTTTTTTTTAATTGAGAAATCAGTTAAATCTTACCTGATTTGTGATATGGTTTGTGAATAACCAAAATTTGTATACAAATGTCACACTTTCTACAATAGCATATTATTTGACTAGGATAGACATTTTTACCGATAATCTTCGGTAAAAAAAAAAAAAAAAAAANACATTTTTACCGATAATCTTCGGTAAAAAAAAAAAAAAAAAAAAGTCATGTGACAAAATTTGGTAGAATTTCATTGGATTCTTCACTTTCTACTGTTGTGTGTATACTCATTTTTTTTTCCTGCATAAGCTTTGGTAGAAAACAAGTCATGTGAAAAAATTCAGTTAAATTTCACCAGAATGACAAAAAATAAAAATAATTTTAATATGCGCGCGCATATATATAATGTACTTATATAGCCAATTTTCATAATCGTACACCAATAGCGGTAAGAATGTCACCAAATTTTCTTCTAAATACGCTGTCGGGTCAGGGAGTGGAGGACCTTGGTGTTAGGGATTCAACCTTTTGAGAGAAAAATGTCACCAAAGTCATTGGACCAATAACAACAATAACTCATATCACTAATAAAAACTGCAATATGCCATAGGTAGTGATCTAATAGATTATAACTTATAAGTTGCATTTAAACTCTCTTCAGACAATAGGATGGGGATTCGAACCACAAATATTTGATTTGTGGTTGGGATTGAGCTCCTTGTGTTGTCACATACAATGTCATTAAATATATACATATTTTTTTTAAAAAAAACAATAATATTGCATTATAGTCTAAATTGAAGAGTACAATATTACAATTAGTGCATTGAGTAATAGAGTTGACGTACATGTCCCCCTCCACGCCCACCTTCAGCACGTTCCTCTCTTGTAGAGTTTTTCCACAGCTTTATAACAGTATTTCTGAGGATTTGGAAAAAAATGAACAATGCTTTAATAGTTGATCGGCTAGCATGGACCACTAATTATTTCAGACCACAATTTTGGAAATGTTACCGCATTGTTTTTTGCAGACCCATTGCGTGCACCAAACCAACCTCTTCAAATTCAACTATGTACGCTTTTTATTTTTTATTTTTTTTTTTTATATTTTACAATAGGCTGCAAACCATAAAAATAAATGTGCACGTATCCAAGATGCATGTGTTCTCCCTAACCATAAATTAATCAGATTATATATGCAGTGTAGAATTCTATTTATGATTTAATTTGATGATAGGTTATTGATGGATAAAGCCCACACACACGTTATTTAGCTTCATGGGAAAAGTTTATCTTAAAATGTTAGTCAAATAGGTGGCACTAACTCTACAATTTAGTGTGAGGCTGATGCGAGATCGCAGTACTGTTCACCCCTTGAAGAGGTAACATGCATACTGACAGTCAACTCTAGACGCTTCGTACTTGAGACTCTTCTTGGTTCCCTTTGGATCTTATCACTTCTCGCCTAGTCATCTCCCTTTGAAACTTTAGACGCCCCATACTTGAACTCTTTTAGCACCAAGCTGCCCTCTTCTAAACAACTCTATTCAACCATGTGAAAGATTCTCTCAAGTTTAAATATCAATTTACATGTGGATCGGAGCAATTATAAAATTATATAAGGTTCTATTCCAAGTTCGACTCCTTGGGGGAACTGCCTATTATTAGTCTTATCTGTTCGAGTGAGCAACTTAGCCTGATTTACCTCATTGTGATCTTTTACTAGTTAGGGTCACACAATAAATTTCACCTTAGACGCACATTCAAATATTGGTTGTGGGTTTTTTCATAGATCAAAGTTATAAAATTGTATCAGTTAGATTCGTTTTCATACAGTAAATTTTTAATTATTTGGATTTTATTAAATATAATTTCCCATCAAACCTGGATTAAAAATAAAAATTAAAAAAAAAAAAACAAAAAGACTACGTGTTTTGAGATAATTAAGGAAATGTTAGGGCATGATAATCACGTGGTGTCCGTCCTCCATCCTGGATGCATTAGAGGCTCAATATATATGTTAATGACGATAGATGGCTTATTATTATTAGATGGCTTGCTAATCTATTAATTAATTTAATGATTAATTAGATAATAGTGCAAAGTATGTAGCTAGTGTGCACTACATTTTTTGTCTATATATTTATGTTACACTGTCTTTGTCTCGTCAGGCTTTTTTATCCTTTTATCTCACACATGATGTTTCATGTGATGCAACTGTGGTGCATGGATTATATCAATTGGCACCAAAGGATTAAACCATTTTTTTAATACACATTATTTAATTTGTTTTAATATCATAAAATATCATTAAGGGACCTCCATTATCGATCAGACATTCCCTCTGTGCATTTCTGGCCAATGGGTTCTTGCCTTTCTTGCCACTCAGGAGACCAATCAGTGTGAACCTTTTGCTTGTTAATAATAGTTGCAAAATTGCAAATAATTACTTCATTCTATATATATGCATATATAAATCTTGTGGTTTTTAAACTCTTTATTAATTCCTTTATGAAAAGGTTTTGTCCATTATTTGCCTTTAGTTTTGGGTTGTCTTCTTTTTTTGTGTCTTAATTGCATCATGGATCAATGTCATCTAACTAGATACCTAGCTAGTTTAATTAGCTGATATTATTATATTTATATCCCAACATACGAGAATCATATCAGTTTGAGGGTATATATAAGATATCGCAAGTTTAATTCTTAACTGTTTAAAATTTATATAACAAAGGTTATATAATACCCCATACCGTTATCTAGAATTATGACTCGATCGCTGTATTTTTTATTTGAAAAAATACACCTTTATAAATAAATTTAAGATCTCACGAAAAGTTCTAAACGCATTGGTATGTCGGTGAACACGTCAAAAACATTTTTGAATATTGGCAACATTTTCAGATGCACATGAATGATGTTAAATACTTTCGAGATATTTTTAAATAGGCAAGCATTTTAAAATGTACATGAATATAGGTAATTACATCAAAAAATATTTTTATATTAGTTTTTTACTCTTTTGAAATCATGGTACGACAGCAATTATTTATAACATTTTTTTTCTAATGTAATTTCAAATATACCTTGTTGTATGTTGATAATTTATTAATTTTTACTATAATATATCATAAATACACTTAATATTGATGCCGACGAAATTCCTTGAATAATTTATTTGAACGTGAAATATGAATCATACTGTGGAACACTTGTTTAATTTATGCATATCCAGATACTGTATTGAGGAGTGGGATGAATTGAAGCTCTCAATATAAAATTGAATTTAGATATGGTCCTACTAAATATTAAAAAAAATTGTTTTCCACATTATATGATTATATTAATGTGAATTTTTTTAATTAGATACTGGGTTTATTTTATTTTGTTTTCCGCAATAAAATGATACCATACACGCAAGAATAAGGAATAAAATAAATACATTAAAAATTAATCAATTAGATAGGTAGATGTACAACTCAAGAAAGCACTTCCTATTGGGACACGTGTATGTTTAGAATACTTTTATTTTTTATTTACAAAAATATTACTATTTTCTTTTACTTATAATAGTCCAACATTCTTATTATTTGGCATTGTAATTTATTTTGATAGTAATGTTGCATTGTTTAATAAAGAATTTCTCCATTAGTTTAGATACAAGTTATTTGTCCCCTATGCCTCAATCAAAATTGGACCCGGATTAGTAAGATAGTCAACATAAATCTTATATATTAACTCAGATTCTCACAATATAGCTACGTGAGACGCATCAAGTCAAGAATTCAATTTCAAACAAGTTTCAATATAAAATTGTATATCTTTTCCCATTCTTTTTTATGAGTTATGTACCCTTTAACTTCTTATATTCAAACAAACCAAACAACAATAATAATAAAATAAAATTGTGATCAAATTGATCCACCGGCCATAGCCTCTACTATCTTATCTTAAAATTTAAGAACTCTTGAATGCAGTGAGTGAATCTTTGACTGTGTAGTAAAAGCAAGAATAACCCAAAAAAGCAGAACCTAATTCAGGCATAAAAAATCAATAATTAATATTAATTATGAGCTTACCAATTCAATTCAAGCTTCGAAGTCGCCATCGAGGTCGTTCTTCCATTTTGACAAGCTACATTATATCCCCCTGCAAAATTCATTATTTTTCTTCATTCAACACCTTAAAGTCACTTCACTACTAAAGCCAAACTAGTACCATCTCTCCTGTGGTTGGGGTCTGGTTATTTTGTAAATCTTGACCACACTAACCATCAACCACTACAATGAAGTACATACAATGCATGCACCATAGTTCATTGATTGTGAAAGCCTGCGAAAAGACCCTTTGTTTTTTCTAATTTCTTTACGATGAGTGTACTTTTAGGGAGTAAAGTTTGGTTACGTGTTCAGGTTTTATTGAAAGAGGAAAAAAATGATTAAAATTGTGGATGGCGATTTTTTTGTCGGAACGATCAAAATATGTTAGATAAGTGATGGGTATGAAAAATGCAGTTAAATGTGAGAATTTATATAGTGTTTGTTTTTTATGAAGATAAG
This sequence comes from Ipomoea triloba, assembly GCF_003576645.1. Taxonomy (NCBI): domain Eukaryota; kingdom Viridiplantae; phylum Streptophyta; class Magnoliopsida; order Solanales; family Convolvulaceae; genus Ipomoea; species Ipomoea triloba. The sequence continues at coordinate 27,897,641 of NC_044928.1, read as the reverse complement.
TGAAGCTAGGTAACGATTGACTCGTCGTAATCTATAATCTACTTAGATTTTTTTATGAAACCTTTGATGTGATCTTTGGAATAACATATGATTGCAATGTTCCTTATACAACCAATGCAATGGTAGGTAGTGGAATATATCCATCCCAATTTAAAATATTAAGGTAATGGGACGTACACGTTTGAGCTCACTCGCAGAAACAGTGAAGATCCTGCCAATATAATATTGTATTTAAAAAGAAAATTTGCTCTACAATTTCGAAAGTCTCCATTGTTCCTTCTCTAGTAGAATAGATAAATAGTAAGTCGCGTTTTAACTGTTTATAGTTACATGCTCACAATAAAATCAATTTCATTAAAAAAAACATATTAGATGCTTTGAATTAGCCAATCAATTGAACTATTGTGAGAGCAATTATAGTGTAATTTTTTTAGTGTGATATTTATGGGGAGGATAGGATGCCAAGTATGCTAAGGAAAAAAGCAGCAGAATATTCCATTTTCTTATTTATTTTTTATTACTAAATTATTAACGAGGAATGTTTTTTTTAACCGTAATTAAAGTTTATGAAATATCTCGATAATCTTTAATACGATTTTATTTTTTTTTTTTACTTTTTTTTTAATTTGAGTTTCAATCGGACCCATTTTGAAGAGCTCCTTCACATTTATTACTTCATTCATAAAGTTCAAACTCGAAACCTTATTTAAGAGAAATCAATTCTTTCTTGTCTTAACTCAATTAGCTCGTTGGTATAATTATGTATTGTTGGGCAGAGGCTTGGAAGGTTGAGTCCAATATCCTATCATTGAAACATGACATTAACTGCTATATAATTATAAGTAAAGTTATATATTCGCTACTAATTATAGTTTTTAACAGTACACTTTAATCCTGATATGCATGACGAATAAAGGATAATTATGCATAATTAGTGTTTCTAGAGAGATTCCAAGTGATTATCTACTCCCTATGAGGAGACTTGGAGGGAGAAAAGCAAGCAACAAAAACAAACTAGGAATATTACTCTATTCAATGACTAATGCCTCCCCACAAGCAATTAATTAATACTAAAACCTTGGTCACTAAAATTCCACTAAACAACTTTCCCTGCCCTTCTTTTCTTAATTTCACTAAACACAAAATTAAGTGTATGAATTTGTATTAATTATTCACAAATACAAACAAAATTAGCTTACTTAAACAAGTTGGATAATTGAACTTAATTGTTACACCATCATAAACTTAATTTGTCTCTTTTATTAATTTATTATTTACAAGGATTGTTATTGGCATAGGATTCTATTCAAATTCATGACTTGCTTTAATATTTATTATCAGGACGTTAAAAGTGTCTAACAAACTCAGTTGAAGGTTACTCAAACTAATAAGGCCAATGGCCAAAAAATTATAACCAGTTGTGAAAATACAACTTTATTTTTTTTATACTTATGCAACAATCGACGTTAGTTTCGATAATAGGATACCGGACTTGGCCCTCTCGTCCTCAGTCAAACAAACTTTAACGTATTAGACTAAAGATATGTAGCAATTAAACTTAAATCGTATCGATACCAATACTTAAAAGTGAAATATTCTTAGTAGTCGTACGTTACAATCAACATATCAAATAAAAGTTAAAGATACTGTATTCAATGATACAAGTCTTGACAAATATTATCTCTATATATTCTTGACTAGTTGATTAACATGTGATGAGTTAGTAATATAAAATCAAATCAAATAATACAAATAATTTTAATATATGTAATATTTGCCCCACCAAAGGATCTTAACTGTGAGCTGGCCGTGACAACTTCGCCAGTGATCTATGGCCATGCCATTATCTAATTAATAGCAAATTTGATTTTTCTTTTCACCTCTATTTGTTCAAATTTTGATTTTTCTTTTTTCTTTTAAGCAACAGTTTGTGTGAAATCGTCTCACATATCTTTGTTCGTCAGATGAATCGGATCAAGGTGGAATGTAATACTTATACTAGCAAATATAATTTTAAATCATGAATAAAATGTTTCTTACTTATATGAAAAAATAAATGTAATATTTTTGGAGAAAAACGTAAAATTATTGCATTTTTCTTTATAAATGCAACATTACTTATAAGGAAAAATATAATATTTTTAATGAAAAAAGTAATATTTTTACATTAAAATATAAAATTATTATATTTGTCTAAAGTATTACGTTTTTTATTAGTTTATAAGTAACAAATATTTTATTCTTAATTTAATATTACATTTGCATATCTGACTGGTTTCATAGATTAACATTCGTGGTGTGACAATTTCACATCATTGTACTGTAATTAATTCAAACTTTCGAATGCCAGTTTGCCTTTACGTGTGAAAAGGACCTTCACTTGACCCATACTAATAATGTTATGTGTCAAATCTTCCAGCTACCCTTTCTTTGGATATTTAGTCCTTTTTTTTTTTCTTAAACGACAAAAAATATTAACAAAGCAAAACAAAAAATACATAAACCTGATAATTAAGGTCACACTAACTTAATTAGCCATCAAGAATAGTTTAATTCCACTATTTTATCATTTAAGCGTGTTTGTATTTATATGTCGTTGATACAAAGTAATAGTAATATAAATCAAAATGAAATGATAATAGATCAACCAATTACTCATTACAATTGGAATCTTAAGTCTTGACCATTAACATACTTTTTTTTTTTGGTTCGAAATGGTTAAAGTATAATACAACTAAGAGCAACTCTAACAGTCTAACCGTTGGGGTCTTTTGACAGATTTTTTCTTGCCAAGTGAGAGAGATATGAGAAAAATTAAAACTAAAAATATAGAAGAAAAAGAAAAAGAAAAATCATAAAAAGCAATTAAACACACCCTAATTTCAATGTTTTTTTTTTCTATAAGACCCACCATAGTCTATAAGTCAGAAAAAATTTTCATTTCTGCAAATCTCTCCTATCCTATCAATGAAGCAAAATAACTGAGGAACATATTTCTTGACAAGCGAGCTCACGACATCTTGATTTGAATTCTTTACTCAATGAGAAACCTTAAATGTTGTGTCTTTTATTATTATTTTTTAAGAGTTTCTTTGATGAAGTTGAAGCTAGCATATACTATATACTATACAATGTATGGCTGCCAACGGTTTTGAGCAAGTTTTGACATTGAATCAATTGAAGCTACAGAAGTACAAAATGTCTTTATCCTAAGCTTGAAAATTGAGCTCTTTGGTCCAATCGCAACATAGCAAATAGCCAAATAGTATATATATAATAACATGTATATAGGCATCTAGCTAGCTAGCATCTATGATCTATGAAGAAAATAAATGCATAGCTAAAAGTAAAAGCCAAACTGCTAGCAGTGCCGATGATAATGGCGTCTAACGGGACTAGACAAATTTGGATAAACCCAAACGTTATTTTAGAATTTAGACCACAATCAAAGGTTAATGGACATGACTGTTGAATAATAAAGTTAAAAAATAACCCAATCAAGCCACATATGGGACAAAATTAAATTACTGTGCATTGATAATAATGAAAATTCTATTTTAAAGGTCTAAACTGATAAATAATACTATAGGTTCAACACGTCCTCTCAAATAGTCTCATATGTTGTGTTTTGCATAAATCTAGTTGTGATATCAAATTAAAATATGTATTTTATCTTAACAAAAAGTTTAAATTGAATGTTGATTTACACATTTATGTTTTATATGCTATATAATCAATAGATCGGGGCCAAAAGAAACAATATTTGAGTGGTATCAACTTATGACCATAGATTAGAGTGTTATATGTTCAATCTTTACCCATTTAAAATGTATCAAAGAAATTTTAAATTAAAGTATTATATTATCAATTTTTTTTAATGATACTGATATGATAGTGCTTAATATTATTACGTATATTATACAATTGCAATTTTAATTTATTCATAACGTCTTGGTAGAGTGGTATCAACTTATGACTTTAGATTAGAAAGTTACAAATAGATCAGAGCATCCCCTTGTTGTCCGCCCTCTTGAGAAGGTGGTTAGGGACGGCTCATTCTGTCACGCATCATTATTATTTTAACAAAAGCATCATATCAATCAAGTCATGGGAAGAGCTCATTCAAAACTCCAAAATCTAATCGAGCGTGTGAAAACAAAAGTCTCTTTAACATTAAATATCACCTTATAATTTCTGAGATGTAATATTGTGCTAGTATTATTATATAATAATAATATATTGGTTTCTTGTAGAAGAATAGAGTCACGTTGTACCAAAAGCTATAAAATTTATTTTAAATAAAAATAATAATAAAGATAGAAAATGAGAGATGGGAATTGTTGATTTACTCCTCTGAGAGCGACTCCACAGTATGGTCTTCGTCAAAAGATGGCCCCGGTTTTTCGGGCATATGCATCTTCATGACATTTTCCCCTTGGGCGGTGTTCATTATATTTTTTTACTTTATCCTTTAGGAAACTTTGATTTATAAAAAAAAAAAAAAATCGCAATCGTTATTGAAAAGTACTTGTTTATAGCGATTTGTTAAACTATATTCATAATTAGTTAATGTAAACAAAGAAAGTTAATAAATAATTTTATTACAAATTAAATTTAGAACCTTGTGATTACCAAGTCAATTACTTGATTAATTGCTGGTTGCACATTCTTTAAAATAAAAAAGAAAACTTGCATCTTATTAGTCTTTGTTTATCGTAGTATTAGTCTTTTTGGAATCAAATTTGATTCCCACAAAAGGAAACATACAAACGTTGTCCATTAAGTAATTACGGAGTATATGTTGTGTGCTCATGATGTTTTTCATTGAAATAATTACTTATGGGTCACACTTGTTTGAGTCCGTAAGACATGTCGGATCAATATGAAAATATAATATTTATACTGAAAAAAAAAATAACATTAATCAAGAATAAGATGTTTGTTACTTATAAAAGAAAATGTAATGCTTTTGAGGAAAATGTAATATTTTTAAATCAAAATATAAAATTATTATGGAGTACATTTTTTTTAAGTATTACACTTTCCCATATAAGCAATAAACACTTTATTTTCATTAATATAAATATTACATTCTCATATTGACCTAAGATATTTTATAGAAAAGAATTTAATTTGTGAGACAATCTCACACATAATTTTTTCACTGATATATATACAATATACAATCAATCTTGCTTGACAATTTCTGTTCCACGTATGGTAAGTTGAGTCTAAGACCATCTAATGACATTTCCCAAAGTGTTCCACCGAAAGTGTGGCTTTATGAGGTATCTTAATTTTATTATTTGTGGATAATTTAGTTAGTTTAAGTACAGTTCTGAATTGTTTAATGTGTTCAAAGATGTTCACGTTTGAATATGGAACTAAGAGTATACATGGATTATTAAGTTATTATTCTATTGTGAAAAAAAAAAATTACATATACACATACATCAAACTAATGGTAAAAAAATTGGAATTAGCACACCTGTTACGATCACATTTTAGGTAGAATCAATTATTGGATAAACACTCAACACATCCGAGAGACAACTTCTATACTATATAATTTAAACTCTTCATAAAAGGGAATTATATATATATATATATATATATATATATATATATATATATATATATATATATTATAGACTGCATATCCATTTTCCAACGTGGGACAACGGCCAAACCTTTTAAACTTCACTTTTTCCTCAGATTGATACACTTTTAAATAATTTTTCTTATTCACCTAATATTCATTTTAAGCGTATAATATATCAAATTAAACCTCTTACTTAGAAGAGTCAAAATCCACTTTGACTCAACTCAAATTATAAATAGATTCCTCTAAAAGTTATACTACAAAATGACCTCTCTCTATATATATATGGTCAAGTTCCCGTGCAAACAGCGCTTTCCATGTGACTTTGCGGTCACTTACCATTAGGTATGCATAAATGCACCACAAAGCGTTCGAAAATGCACCACTAGGTGTGGTGCATTTATGCATACCTGATGGTGAATTCTCACCAGCCGCACTGTAAGCACGGTCTGCATTTGAATATATATATATATATATAATGCATTGCAAAAGTTGTATCTATCCTACTCATCATTTTGCAGCAAGCTAGGTTGCTGTATGTATATACATAAAATAAGATATGTTGAATAAGAAAGATATTAAATAAATTAAACTATGGACTTGTAATAATGAATGGTACATGCATAGTAGATGTAATTAATATTGTGTTGTTCTTATTCTTCTTTTCTTTGTGAAGCGTCTTTGACCCAAATTGATAGACAGATAGATGATGTTACCCCCTCTTTCTAATCCCTAATTTTTTGACCTCTCATCCCATCCCACCCCCAAGCATGCGTCGTATAATTCAACCAATATACGGTTAGGTATAGAATTTTTTGGTCTATTGGATTGGTGTATATCCCACCTGATGATTAGGAGAAAGAAAATTTTGAAAATTATAATTTTATAATTTTCCATGATAGGGAGGCGCATGATCTCATGAAATTAAATACACATTATTCATGAATCTTGCTTGGGATCGAACAATTTAAAGTTTTCTTGTGTGGACATGCCAAACTAGGTAATTTAGCTAGCTTAGCTAGGATTTGTATGTGTATGAGTCAAAGGTTTGAAGAAGACCCACATTTATAAATGTGAAAAATAGATTTTTAGTTTTATTTTTATTATAATTACTATAAATTTAATTTCTTGATTCGTTATTACGTTTTTAATTTAGTATTTCAATTAATTTGTTGTTAATACTTTATTCATTTTAGGGTTTTGAGTGATTTTTTAGAATTTCACGTGCAACTCCCATTTTTACTAGCGAAAATCGTTTATGAGCTATGCATAGAAGATGCTTCGGAAGTTCTGAAAACCCACACAAAAATTCAAAATTGAAATGAATGTTAATTATAAATTAATTAAAGGACCAGATGGATAATGTTAGAGATAGTGGAAAAATGAGGGCAACTCCAGGCAAATTGGTCGGACATTTGGCTTGGTAACTACAATATTTCGAGTTTGATTCATTGTAAAACTAGGTATTGGCTTTCTTGAGGGTATAGCAACTTAGGTTGATTATATTCATCTCATTTTGGTCCATTGCTAGCTAGGGTTTCTAAGCGCGCTTCACCTAGAACGCACATTTGATTAGCGGGTTCAGACTTTCATGTAAACCAAAGGATTAATTGAAGGCTGAATTTCTACAAACTGATAATATAATGATTGACTAAATCACATATCCAACCGCTATTGATGGGGAAAAAATATGGTTTTCATTTTATTAATTTCATGAATATCGATGATAAATTAATCAAGGCACTAGATTGATATATGATGTTAGAACAATTAGAAGAATGAATTTCTAAAAATTAATAATGATTAATGAATAACAAAATTACCTACTCCATAACGGATAACGTACACCCCCCCTAAAAATGTGATTTTTCTTTTTATTAATTTCATGAAGATCCTTAAAAGATCAAAGCTAGCTAGGATGTAGTCCATGTGCAGCTTGGGTCTACAAGCAAGTCTTGTCACCGATCATGGCTGGCTATCCATAGACTTGAAATTTGATGCAATTAAAGATCTTTTTGATGACTGAATATGATTGGGTGTGATGAAATCAGAGTGATTTCACCTCTGATCTGCTTCACCTACCTACCTGTGAACTCATGTCTGTGGAATACATAATTCACAAAGAACGAAATTAAGGTTCCAAGGACTTTGAACATACAATGCCTTTCAAAATTTCATGCATGTTATGTTATCTTGTTGGATGGGAGTTAGTTGTTGAATTGCAGCTGCAACATTAATGACAAAACTTTTATTCATTTTAGGTTGGAATTGAAATGTTTTTCATGTCTCTAGCCATATATAGATCACTCCTAACATTCAATTATCCATTCACATTAAACAACCATCACATCCATTTTATTCTACTCTCTTTATAAAAAAAAAATAAAAAAAATTCAACGTTAAAATGTATTAACAGTACATCTGATTATATAATTTATAGTTACAAATCAATACTATATTAATAACTAATCACAAAACAAACATGTTCAAAAACTTCAACATTAATAGTGAAATAACTTAACATTATTATAATACATGAAATAACTCGATTTTGGGATGCTTTAGACTCTGGGTGCCGATTTTGGGATGCTTTAGACTCCGGGTACCAACTTAATCATACCACATAGGTATTGTGAAAATCATGGTTGTTGCACAAGGCCCCCCAATATTTTGGGGGCCCGCTCAATAAATAAAAATTATAATTTTTATACTTTGTAATTATGTTTTTAGATTTAACGAATTAGTTTTTAAGCTGTTGCTATTTCACGTTGTATATTTATAATTAGTTTGATTTAACATTAAGTCCACTTGTCCTAACTAGTGTAGTGTTTTTTTTTAAAAAAAAAACAAACAAACAAACAAAAAACAGTAAAATCCGTGTAGTCATGTGTCCATTTTCAATAAATATACAATGTGAAATAGAATTCTATTGTCGAATAAAGTTACAAATTACTTATACTTAACTTCGATATAAGATCATAAGTAATCCATTCTGATTACGTCTAATTTAACTTTATGAAAAAAATACTTAACACATCTCCCAATGATCCAAATTTCACATTATAGTTCACAATAGTATTGACGAATTTAGCCAAACCTAAATTAAAGAATCTCAAAATGTTCTAAGCATTTGAGTTTGTGGGACGTTTTTATGTCCCAAAAATTCTCACAACTTTTGGAATCTAATAATCTCTCCTTCGTGTTTGTTTCTCGTATGTTCCCCTAACCATACTTTACAACAGTGCTTTTGCCATCTCCAATGGGAACATATCCATAACAGAACATATTTTAAAAAAATAAAACAGAAACACTCATTCCTCATCGTGCCCTACAACGCACCAATTCTATAAAGCTAAGATGAAAGCAGAGCCGTCAAAATTAAAGTGAAATTAAAAACAAGAATAATCATAGTCTGAATTAATACGCAGACGACCGCACGTTCCCTAATTAAAAGTCTTTGTTTAATGTAAAGCTTAGCCGTTTTTAACATTAAATAATGCACTAATGTTCCCCCATAAGCTTTGCCTTCTATGCTTGGTATACGTAACCTTGTTGTTGGTTTCCAGCTACACCCGAATTACACTCTGTACATAAAACAAAATTGCAACGTAAGACGTGCGTGTTTTGTTACTTAATTAATGTCATGTTCTGCACAACTTTTCATTAAGCCAAGCGCACACGGATTGAAATAATTAAAATGTAATCTGAGTCAGTTAATGTGAGATAAATATTAAGAATAAGTTGAGAAAACGCTCAAAACTGTTATTAATTGTCATGATGTTACAAGGATTAATCGAAGTGTCCCTTGAATCGGGCGCTTCCAACGGTTGTTTTTGAATTGACTGCATATTCCTATCGATATTGACCCTAACCAAGCCGACCTGAGGGTGACCCTTGGTCTACCCCGCATTCCTGTTCTTCAACATTGCCTTGGCCTACTCTTGTGGACTATGCTTTTAATTTTGAGCTTGATTATCTAGACTAGCTAGATCCAATGTATCAAATCAAATACTTACATGAGAATGATGATATCTTAATACCAAATTTCACCTCATCATGCATTATATAAACATGGGTCAAAATACTTAATTAATGTCATATTCTGCACAACTTTTCATTAAGCCAAGTGCCCCGGATAGAAATAATTAAAACACGATCTGAATTAATGAATGTGAAATAAAGATTAAGAATAAGTTGATATAAAAGGATAAGAAAACTCTCAAAATTGTTATTAAGCCCTGGCATGATGTTACAATAAGGATTAAACTAAGTGTTTGTAAGAAAACAATTTGTGTCCCTTGTAACACAAAACATGAGCTATTTATATGAAACGATTTCAAAGACACTTGGACAATAAACTGTGCAAATTGAATGCCTCATGAGATGGATCACTTCCAACGGTTGTGATTGACTGTATACTCATGCCAATCCATACTGACCCTAGCCAAGCCGACTTAAGGTTGACCCTTGGCCTCATTCTTCAACATTGCCTTGGCCTGCTTGAGTGGACTATGCTTATTGAGCTTGATTATCTAGACTAGTTAGATCCAATGTATCCATCAAATATAATACTTACATGAGAATGATGATATCTTAATATCGAATTTCACCTCATGCATTATATAAGCGCGGGTCAAAACCGTTAGAGTTGAATTTTTCTATTCATGTTTATTTGGTGAGTAATTTGTTAAAAGTTGTATATTTTATAAAATTGGGATTGGTGTAACTAATGGTTTTGATATTAAATAAATAAATAATCAAAAGATTAAGCTAAGCGTGCTGTTTGAGCACTGGGCACAGATTAATTATTGTTTAGCTACTTGATTTGATTATTCACCCTACGCTTTGGGCCCCACCCTAATGACACTCATCTTTTCCTAATTAAAGTTCACACTATATGAAGGTTGAATATAAAGATTATTTTTTGAAAACAGTAGGGTGAATAGATAGGATTGGGAATTGGAATCATATACTCAATAGTCTTACTTTCATATGTGTTTCCATGGCGGGAGCCTCTGCCGGCGTTTATAAACAAATTGAGTTGTAATATACTGAAATTAAATTAAATTAAATTGAAATTATTTGTTATAATAATTTATTGGGCATTATGACTTGTTATATTCAAAAATACTTATAAGAAACAATTACGTAGAATATCATTATTCTTAATTTTGTCCAACTAATTATAACAATTTCTAAATAAATAAGCACGCATTACCAGATTTAAAGAAAACATGAATTTCTGTCCTTTTTTGCATATAAAATTTAGTATCTCTATTACGGAATATTTGATATTCATGTTTACAATTTGGTTCAAACCAACCTCCTTTTTAGCAGGAATAAAAAGAATGTTGTATACTTTTTTAATTGTTCATTGTTCGAAGAACTAATAATTCTAATATGAAACTGTAACCATAACTGTACAATTTCAATTTTACTTCTTTAAAATAAAAATCATAATAGTGGAGGTTAACCTAGAAATCAACTAGCTATCCAGGTAAGGTATTGTTTGATGCTTTATGAAGTCGTGACTTTTTAAATGTTAGAATTCAAACAAATATCTTTATGATGATTACTATATAATTAAATATCATTTAACTTGTCATTCAAATTTCAATTTCAAGTTGTAGCTGATATTATAAGTGTCAAACTCGAATAGAAATGCAATTATGAGTGAGACTATCAATTTATCATTAAAAATGATTAGCGAGCTCTACGCGTCGAGTAAAGATTTAAAAACAATTAAAGGTTTTTCCGTAGTACCAAAAAAGAAAATGATTAGCAGCTTGATTGTAATATGATTTTAGCATTAATTTAGGGTTTAATTGATTGATATAAGGCCAAGAATTGACCATTGAATGTATGGTTGGGGACGGTGTTAATGACCAATACTGTGGAAGGTGGGATAGAAGACTATAGAGATGAGAAGATATGACTAATTTTCAAAAAAAAAAAAAAGAGATATGACTAATCTAATCTCGACGCTGACATGGCGTTCTCACGTGTTGAAATTTTGGCTGCTAGACCATCAAGGAGAAGACCCAAGCACTTAGATGAGTTTACTCAGAAAAAAATTTATAATAAAAAGAGTAATCAATTGTATATTAAATTAAAGTTGTTGGTTTGAAGAAAAATGTGTTGTTACATCAAGATTTTACTCTAATCTTGAAAGGGTTTAACGATCGACACGTAGGTGTTTTTGTCGTACCTGCAACTTAGCTTGTACATATATTAGTAAATGGTTTTTTATCTGAATTAGGAACCCAAATCTCAACAGTAACACACCAGCAGGATCTCTCTACCTAACTTCCTTAAAAACATTCTAGGCAGCTGCTAATCGTATCTCTGGCTTTACCGTTTAAGGACACTTGGCTTATAAGTTTTTGAGTCATTTCTTAATTGTGTGCGTTGCGGCTCTTATTATTTGTGGAATAAGATTTATTGTGTCTAAATTCTTATAAATTGGTGTTTCTTTTTCATTGTATAAAAAAAACATTGTTACTTTTTTTTTTTTTTTGCAAGAATTAAATTTTATTAGATGAAATAAGTCTGGGTAAAAAATTATTGCAGATTATAAATCTCGGAGAAATTTCATTTTTCTTATCGATTGATAATATATTTTCCTCTTAATTTTACCGTATAATATTTATCAGCTTTATATCGATATTACTTGTAATACTAAGGAGACCAATAAGTAGCTCTAGTTGATAATCAAACTTATAACATTGTAATTATCAAGTCAACAACCTAACTAATTTGGGGTTCTCTCATTTAAGTATATTTTTAGTCATACGGGATACCATACTTTATGATTGTATTGGCCGGCAACGTTAAAAATCTTTTAAACAATATATTTTCAGTAAAGGTATTCATCGTACAGTAGTCAATGAATGCCTCGTTCTGCCTAGGACATTTGGAAAGGAGGGGACCATATATGGATGGTCGATTTCATAATCTAATCAAATAATCATTTCCAACTTTCCTTCATACTATGCGCAACGATGTCAAACAACAATCGAATAACAGTGCGTGATAATGTCAATTCCCACATGTTGCTGTTTGCCTACATTTATTACAGGTAATTTATGTGCAGGACTTATCTAAGATAATATGTTTTATACATTGAATTTATAAGTAGTGCGTGCTGAATAACATATGAAACTCAAATGAATTTGAGTCACAAAGTAAAATGCAATCAAACTTTTTTTTTTTTTTTGTGAAACAATCCAATCAAACTTTTTTTTTTTTTTTTTGAAAAAATCCAATCAAACTTTTTTTTTTTTTTTTTGAAAAAATCCAATCAAACTTTTTTTTTTTTTTTTTGAAAAAATCCAATCAAACTTTTTTTTTTTTTTTTTGAAAAAATCCAATCAAACTTTTTTTTTTTTTTTTTGAAAAAATCCAATCAAACTTTTTTTTTTTTTTTTTGAAAAAATCCAATCAAACTTTTTTTTTTTTTTTTTGAAAAAATCCAATCAAACTTTTTTTTTTTTTTTTTGAAAAAATCCAATCAAACTTTTTTTTTTTTTTTTTGAAAAAATCCAATCAAACTTTTTTTTTTTTTTTTTGAAAAAATCCAATCAAACTTTTTTTTTTTTTTTTTGAAAAAATCCAATCAAACTTTTTTTTTTTTTTTTGGTGAAACAATCCAATCAAACTTATATTATCCGGATTACACTTTAATTTGAAACTTAGCCAGACAGCGTAATGACAAATAACAATATTAGATGCAAGATGCCATGTGTATTGCTTTAGTGTCAAAAGTATGAAGATTGTGAAACCTTTTTTAGTTTTTTAGTTTTTTTTTTTATAGTGGTGATGCTTCTTCAAAACTCTAGATAGATGAGTGTATGTATGGTATAGTAGTAATTATATTTACAGCTGGCATATACCTTTGCGTGTTAATCTATGCTAGATTAATACTCCACCACTACACATAATTGATACATTAATTAATGGAGTTTTTACCTCTATAGTTCATTGACCATATAATATATAAATATTAACGTGGTAAATACCCTAGTCCTTACGAATACGTATGGGTAGCATTACTCATTTAGTTTGACTTATAGTAAGAGTTGTCTATTGACTTTTTTAGTTTGAGTCGTTTAGCTATATATGAGTAACCTATGCTAGTTTATTTTCTATTGACTTCTCACCCATAACACACCTCTGAATAACGACATTAAAAAATTGTATAATCCACTATCAATTGAGAGAGAGCACATCCATTATCAATATGTGTACACGTAATATCTTATACAATCAAGCACAACATAGTTATTATGCAATAAATCCCTTTGTTATAGTTAAAATTTTCGACGTTGTTGAGTGGTGACTATTTAATATATGCTCAAGAAAGTAAAATGAAGCCCTCGAGACATAACGTAGTGGTTCTTCGCCTAACTTGATGTCACGATTAAAGGCGGTAGTGTTGGGGTTCGAATCTTATCAGAAACATGAATGAGAAAAAGGGCTAGGATAATGGATCTTTTATCTGCACATGAAGACTAGGTCTAACTGGTGTGCTAATTGCGTGACTTAGGCTTATGATTAGTCCGGCGAAACTAGCTAGGATCACCTTATATTAAAAAAAAATAAAAATTAGTAAAGATGAAAATGATTAATTAAATACATAGTCATGAGTTTGAATTTATGTACATGTAACAGCGGCCTTAGAATACTCATTCTCGAATGAGATTCAACCGTATCTTGATTAAATTAGTCTAATGACAAAAGTGGAATGAAAACAAACTTGATTAAATTAGTCTAATGACAAAAGTGGAATGAAAACAATATAGGTAAGATGGTGATGTATATGGAGAGTAGAGAGAATTTATTAGGATGTATGAAAAGAGGTGAGATTAGGAGATTGAAGAGAAGAAAAATGGAGATGATGAGTGAATAGGTGCAGTCCAGATTCAATGGCACCGTTTGTAATAAGATATAGTCCACGCTGTAAAAAGGACGTTTGGATTTGGAGTCTCTCTCTCCCTTTTAATCTTTGATTTGAATTGATTTCTTTTTTCTCTTTTGGAGATATGATCTATCAGAGAATGAAACAAGTGTCATTTGGCATGGCTACTAATTGTGTTTCAACAAGTAACCAAAGATTTGGAGCTTAGTGCCCTGATTTGGTGTGTTGATGTAATGGCTGGCTATCTAGCTCCTCAATCTTTTTTCCCCCAAAATTTCAAAGTGAATGATAGGAACGTTTCAAAGGATTCAAATGAATTGCACATGCAATTCTCATTAGTATATCTTGTCCACAAAAGCGAAATTTTCTGAATTCCATACCTTAGTTTGATAGTATATAGAAAAGTAAACCACGTAACTCAGTGAATGAAAAGGATATGGCGCTCATAAGGAGGTAACCCATCACATTGATTGAAATTCTTATATTACATCTACCCATAATTTGTAATCCAAAGAACTAATTGAACTGCTCATACATACTTCTTGTTACTATATCTACATATATACTAGCATTAATTATGTTACTAGAATTAGGGTAAAATGATAATTATAATATTTGTAAATGTCATTTGTTCTTTTTTTCGCGTTTATTATGATTCCACATACAAGTAATAATTTGTTAGGGGAAAAAACAAATGAAATACATATTTTGCCATTATTTTTAACATCCAAAAGCCTATTCAACATGGAGGAGAAAATCATCAATTTTAAAATAATTGAGGGGACAAATGTGAATACACGAATAATTTAGAAAAAAATGCTATAAACATATAATTCAAGAGTAAAAAGTGTTATTTTCCCTTAGAGTAACATTCTTAAGTTGAATTAGTCCAAGAATAAACGTACGCACATTATATCATGGACCATAGTCTATTATTATAATACTATGAATTCATTAAAAATTTTGATGTATTAAATATAAATGTATAGCAATACCAATGATTCATGAATGGAGAGATTATGTCATTATGAAGGCCAATTGACATAAGCTCGGTTATGCAAAACTCATACCCAATGAAGCAGTTAATTCAAGAGTTCATGAAAATAATTAACAATTGTAACTTTTTGGGCATGACAATGAACATGAGTAACAAGTAATTTTATGTGTTCAGCATAATATATATAAAATATATATGCAGCCTCATTATTAATTTAAAATTTTATTGAAATGAAATATATCATTTAATTTTATAAATTACTTTTTATGTTTAAATAGAAGTTGATAACGAAAATGCATAACTATTATTTAAAAATGTATACGAAGTAAACTTCGCTTATATATAATATATAACTCATAAATTACAGAAAAAGAAATAACATTATAAAATTCTATGCTCGATTGAAATGAAACGTTTTTTCAAGTCTATCAACTTCTTTGATGGGAGAATTGGTGGGATCACGTGAAGGCTGCGCTAGGCACAATCCATTGACCATTATTTACAAAATGTTCCCATTTTTTTTTTCTTTCCATTTTTCCAATATTTTCAGAAAGGAAACAATTAACATACTGGTCCCTCAATTGTTTCTAAACTATAAATATAGTACAATTTTAAAATTTTAATTTGAACTTATTTGATCCTCGAATTGTTTAAAATTTTGTCAATTAAATTCTTTCAAGAACGAAATTGACAAAATTTTAAAAATATGGAAATCACCATTTTGGTCTCTAAAACAGATTAATTGATAAAATCTTAAACAATTCGATGATCAAATTAACTGAAATTTAAAAATAAAGACTACATTGACTGTTAAGAAACAATTGAGGGACAAAAATTTTCACAAATGTGAGTTAGTTAACAGGAATCTATAATTTGTGTTAGGCCAACTGTAAGGTCTGTAATTAAGCACCAACATATATGTGTGTATTTAAAAAGGTATATATATATATATATATATATATATATATATATATATATATATATAAAGAGAGAAAAAGACTTTTCAAACTGATCTCTTGAGCTTTTTTGTAGGACATTCATCATCTTTTTTGTGATGTTACACATCATATTGATACACCTATTTATTTAGCTCCTAATTCATATATTATCTGCTCTACATCTCATAGACCTTATCTAACTTTGCATACAATATTACACATTATTATTATTATTATTATTATTATTATTATTATTATTAGAGACGAGAAAATTTTAAGTGTGTATGTTGGGTAAACTCCACTCCTGGGCAACGGGTTTGACCACCAAGGTGTTGACAAGAATTAAACTTGTGCCTTCACGCACAAGAATCATGCTTTACTCACTTGATCACTTCTTTCAAGGCAATCAAATATTATTTTTATGATTAGAAAGTTTCAATGGCAAAGAAATACATAAAGAAATTTATTTTTTATTCAATTGAGCACTGCCAAATTATATATGACACAAAATTTTAAATAAATATATTACACGAAATCGTTCAATGAATATAATTTTAAACATAAAATATAATTAAATTAATAAAAAAACTTTAGGGAACTGTCGATGCAAAAGTATAATTTTTATATTAATTAATTTAATATTAAGAAATAAAATCTTTATATTAAAAAAAAAAGTGTAACTGATCCATCAAATACACAGGGTTAAATTTAAAACATATAAAATTTCTAACAAAAAAATACATGGAATGTAACATGGCGTAATCCGCCCTTAAAAATAGTGATTTTAGTAAGTAAGCGATCATACAATTAGAAGTCAATCTTTAACATACTCAAGTTAATTTCTTAGTCATCCAATATGCACGTCTATTAGTCTCGCAATACAATGCACGTGACTCATTTGACAATCTTGACTCTATATTCAACAATCCTTGTCTACCTTAAGAAGATGAAGATGTATCCTTCTTGTGGAGAAGGGTATGATGAGTATATGTTATATATTCCAATCCGTTCACACATTAATTTGCACTTCTCTACCATCATTATATTCATCAAATTTTGTTTCACGTACTTTGAACGAGAATAATACTATATATTTTAAAATTTAACTGATGACCTATTATTTATATCTAGGAACTATAATTCTATATTATCAACCAAGAGAATGAATCATCTTTGACAATATTTATCCAATTTAAAATACTCTTTAATTAATAAAATGTCACTCTTTGCAATTTGCAAATTAAAGCTCCAAATTAAACACTAATAATGGTATTTATACAGGCAATTGCACGTGAGTCAACTTGCAAATTAAACAAATTAAATCTTTTAAAGTATTGTTTGAATAATAATAATAATAATAATTGAAAATTCTCAAAAGAAAAGATCCAAGAAGGGGATGTCAAGTGTGAAATGAACAAGCAAGCCATCATCAATCCCCACGAAAACAAAAAACACGATTTCCACCCACTTTTCTTTATTAATCTCAACATAGGAAACATAAGGTTGTCAAAAGGTCCAACAAGGCAACAACATTAGCCACTAAACCCTATAATAATTGCACTATGCGTCACACAAAACCATTTTTTAAATCACTATCTAAGCTACCTCTTTCATCATTAAAAATTAATTAATTTATTAACATTATATATACAACCATTCATTCATATAATAACGTCGTTAATAATTAACGTTAGAGAATTAATTTTTTCTCTAAATTAATAAAATAAGGCATTGTACCATGAATATTAAACTAGATTTGGAGTTCAATTCCATCTCGTATATGTTAGCTATGAATGGTATTCGTATATGTTATTAATAGATTTTTGAGTTTTTTTTTTAATAACTTTTTGGTTGAAAGTATTTGTGTTTGTCATTAACATGTTTCACTTTTGACTTTTATAATTTCTTTTTAGGTGCCTTTGTCCACAAGATATTAAAACAAGTTCATGAGGAGAGACTAAAATATCTTTGAATACCCCACTTAGAATTGTTCACAATAACAATAAGAATTGACTCTTGATTTTATATTTGATGGTATCGAGTCCTGCCAACTCGACAAAATTTTACCGCCCCATCACAATATAATTAAAAGAGTTATAACTTACCAAATGGTGCTAGTTTAATTAAGTAAGGGCGGAGAGTTTCAACCACTTAATTAAACACGAGAACTTGTTATAATTCGACATGGAGAGACAACTTTAATTTATATAAAAATAACATTAATGTTTATTTCATATAATAGAAAATTTCAATTTTAATTGCTAAGTTGTAAGGCAAGTTTAATTTTGTTCCTAATTAGTCACAAAGGAGACATATTTATAATTATATATCCTTCTTATTGATGTCGTTATTTTGGATGGAAAAACTATGTTTCTAGCATGATTTGTAATCGAATGAAAATTAGTAATTTTTGAATACCTTTAATATTTATTCTGATTATTAACGCTTCTAATACATTAAGAATACCCTAAACACCAATAAATGCTTTCATCTATATCCAAAATTGTCTGAATCGTCCATAAATGTCATCTCCAATGTGGCAATTGTAGTAGGAACTTGCGAGGTGATGGTTAAGTTTATATAATAAAAAAAAATCAGAATGAAAATACAAATTTTACCCTTTCTGTATTACTGGTGTTTAGATTTCTATCCAAAACAACAATATATCTTTCATAACAAGGACTAAATTCGCAACTTCGGTGACTGATTAATTAGTTGCTACTATTACAACTCTATGTTAATTAAACCCTTCCCTTTATACGGGAGGTGGTGGGTTCGAGCCTCAGTAGAGGCAATACTGACTCTTGTGCTTCAATAGGTTGAGAAATTAGTTATGAACAAATACTGCATTGTAATAGAGTTAGTAGTATTAAAAAAAATACGGAAATTACCAGTATCTTATAACAAAAAAAAAAAAAACTAAAATTATAAATTTATAATTTTCCTTTGCCATAATAATAGTTGTGATCTAAGGTTTCAACTCCTATAGTCTACCGAGTCAAAGACATCGGTCGTAGTTGACCGTATCCCTTAATTTTTTACTTGTCAACTAAGGAAGCTTCTAATACTATTTAACAAGGAATTAAAACCCACTAAGCCACAACCTTAATAAGTTAATTAAGGTGCAAGATGTCTGTTTAAGACTTGAGTTAAGTGATATTATTCTTAATTATATCCAAACTAATCTTGCTTAAGGTACATGCATAATGAACAATTTGAATCATTTTTATTGTTATTACATCCAATGGGCAAATGAAAAAGATTATTATACGGAGTATATGTTCAAAGGTTGCTGTTATATATGCATGAGTTTAATTATATTAATATTTTTATCTGCCATTAATTATATCTGTGATGCTCAAAGCCACAATAAAAAGCTGCTGCTGTGAACATTTCTCCATTAGTCAAAATTTGGACTATGATTAATTAATTTAATAGGGTAATTAGGCTAATTAGTAAATTATGTATTTATATCAAGTCAAAAATAACAATCCATTTGACTTTTGCTAATTGCAGAATTTTAAAAGAACTGTGCCTAATCCTAGGGTGGTCAAACCAATCCCCACACACACACACACATATATATAGTTATAGTTATATATAGTTGTAGTTATAGTTATAGTTATAAATTGTACAAATAGTGATTAGTAAAATGATTCAAAGTGTTCATCATGCATGTACCTAGAGTAACTAATTGCTCCCTGCACTACTTTGCTGGTTAAAATCAAAATGTGAGTTTTACCCAAAGTGTACATGCAGTTAACGACTATGGCAACCTTTGCCCAAATTTGGGATGAAAAAAGTCAGGACTATTATGACTTAATTGCATTTTTTTTGCAAGTGTGAATGGTGATTTTGATTTTTTTAAAAGTGAAATGACTTAATTGTCCTTTATTGTTAGTTGACCCTTATCCTTTAAATTAAATTGTCAATATTTGCAATTTTATAAGTATAAAATTCAATCCACTAACCTCAAAACAAATAGCCTTTCTCTGACTAATTAAAATTATGAAGTATATATATGCCATTGTTCATTAGTCAATAGCGCAGCCATATTAGTTAACTATGACAATTTTGTATATCATAATTATAAAATAAAAAATAAAAAATTATACTACTCCATAGATTGCATATATAAAGATGGAGAGTGATAATAGAACTAATATGCTAAATTTAGAGAGACCAAAAGATCAGAATTTCAAATTTTTGCAGTGTAGGTTAAAATGCCCCAAAACCTAATTGAAGTTTGACATTAACTATAGAGTGGACTTGTATCTAATTCCATTACAGATCCTTCCTGTATGTACGTGGTAGCTAGCAAGCACAAGTTGATTTGATGACAATGTTTTACTTTGTTGTCTGTCCAGTTGAAACTGTTTTCTTTCATTCCGAGGTAGTCCAAGTTTTGCCACCATTGTTTAATACTTTACAAACCCAACAAGCATGCATATATGAAAACCAATACAATAATAATATCCCTCGAAAAACTAACGACTTAGAGCATCCCGTTCATTTTTTTTTTCCTGAGTATTTTTTTTCCCAATCTGAGTATTTGACTTTCGCTAAAATCTAAAACAATATTATAGATTTACACTTTCCCTAATATTTATTTTTATTAGTAATTTTAAAGATTTAAAAATTTAGTTACAAATTTCAGTAAATCAGTTAACCGACTGATTAATTGAAAAAAAAATTATTAATTCGATAATATAAATTTCGCTTCGTTTAATGGTTAAGATTTTAAATTTTTTTATTAATTCTATTCGGTTAATATATCTGGCACACCCCTAATTGGAGTAGTTACTTGGTAACCACTTCAATTCTCCTTCCTTTTAACATTTTTTGTTTTATCATTTTTTTTTACAAACTTGGGGCCCACAAAATTTTGTTTCCAAAAAACCATGTGCAAATTATATCATGGACGGGTCCACACTCTGATCCAAAACGACATTCTGTAATTGTAAATAAACTGAAAGTACACAATATGTTAACTGCATCTATACATAATCTAGATCAATTCCACAATATAACAATTTAAAAGCATGCTAATGGGGTTACTTTTACAATCTCCAAAAAAAAAGAATCTTACAATAATGTCGGTTTCAGACTTTATAAATGACGTTGAAAGAATCAGATTATCTTTGTATAAAGTCTTAAAGTAACTCGATTTTGGATTAATTAGAATCCAATAACATTATAGAATGAATAATAGAATCTTTGACAATAATCTTCTTTTTTTTTCTTTTTTTTTTTTAATAAAACCATCTCAATCTTGAGGAAATTAGCTGGCTAGAATAGTCATAATCATTGAAAGTTGATTCTAAGATGTAAAGACCAATATGATAAATGGTATTAGACTATTGGGGGGTTGTGGGCATCCAGAAATAGCAGCCCAATAGTTGGGGTAAGGATTGAAGCATATAGGCAAGTTGAGGAAATGATAAAATTTCAAGTTCAACATCATTATTATTTCAGACCAACTTAAATTCAATCCTTTCACAATTCCACGTGCAATTTAGGTTCGAGGTAGTTAGCATTTCACATGGTCCAGTACTATGTTGTTTTTGAATTATAGGAGTTTGGGATGTTTACGTCATATATTTTCCCCTAAACCCAAAAAAAAAAAAAAAAATCATCTTGTAAATGTCTTTGAGAAAATTATCCCTCAAAAATGTCCAAATTGATGAAGTCTTTTGCAGCATGAGAGATAAAAAGGGAAGAAAAACAAAGTGGTCATAAGTTGACGACCATCCAATATTTTCAACAATTACGTACAGTGATGATTGCCTTAGAACCTCACCAATTACTCTTCTCTTTCTACCACAAGAGGAAAATCATCTGACAAGCTAAGCATTTTAAAATTTCACACCAATGATGTTGCTTTAATGGCTTGATCTAGACTTAACTAGATTAGTCTTATTCTGTGAGATGCAAATATCAATGTAATATGTTAATTTTTTATTTTTTTTTAAGATGAGGAAAAAACAATAGGAAGATAATGGATAAGTATGAATACTGTAGAAGTTGGGCTAGAAGTAGGCAGAGCCCAATTACTTATAGGCCGCCAGTAGATACTAACACTATGAGGCCTAATAAACGTGAATTTTCTTCAATGGGCCACTTGAATTAAAGCAGAATATCCATAATAATTACTGGTTTAAATCCAATTAGTGTAATATTTTTTTAATTTTTTTTTTTGAAGGTAAGTGTAATATTTTTTAAAATTCATTAAGTTTTCCAATTTAAGCTAAATTGGTAAATTGTAAGTTACCTAATCAGTCTTCAATTTTTACCATTGTATATACACTTTACGCACAAAGAATCTTCAACTCTTCATCACTTTTTATTAATTTGTTGGGCTTCTATAGTTGACTAGCTTAACCCAACAACACCAGTAAGCCGCTTATGTTGAAAGTTAAACTTGTAACCTTGTGATTACCAAGTTAACAGTCTAATCAATTTGGGTAAGATTACCCCACTACCCCACCTACTCAATATAATGATGCAAAATATTAAAATAGTATGTTAAATATGACAATACTACAATACTCAATCGCTACGAATGAAATTTACTCTTTACTATTTGAATTTTAAAAAAATGGGGGACTATCCGCATATTTATTCCTTGTTGCCTTAGAGGGACTGGGTAATATGATCGGGAAAGAGGAGCAGTTAGGAATTATTCATGGAGTATCTATATCCAGAAAGGGACTGATAATCTCTCATCTGTTTTTGCGGATGATTGCTTCATGTTCTGTAAAGCAAAATCTCTAGAAGCAATCGCTATTAAAGATTTATTGCTGGACTTTTCCAAAGCTTTTGGGCAGGCGGTGAACTATGAGAAATCGTCAATTACTTATGGGAGGGACAACAACGGAAGTTGTGGGGAAAGTTATGAGATTTGGCCAAGAAGGTTCTATTTATTTGGGGCTCTAATTCAATTCCTTATTGGAAGGAAGAAGTGTGAAATATTTGGGTTCATAACACTATAACAGATAGAGTGATTGGGAGATTACAAAGCTGGAATAATTCTTTCTTGATTAAAGCATGTAAAGAAATTCTTCTAAAGAATGTTGTAAAAGCTATCCAAGTTCCGACAGACCAACACTTTTTTATACACCACAGACCCTACAGTACACCACATAACACTAATAAGTACATTACACTCCAGATCTTAGTGCACCACCAAAAATATATATGGTACAAGAAATTATGAAAGTACCATCGCATTTTTTCTATTAGTGCATCATATACCAACACTTTTTATACACCACAGTTCACTCAAAAGTGCACCACACCTCAACACTTATTTGCACTACCAAAATATATATGATGTAGGAAATTTTCAAAATGTCATTGTGATTTCCCCGAACTTCATTGATTTTTAACCGTTGATCTGCACGAATCAAATGGTCAATAAGTTTGCGTGGTCACATGGGAGAGCATCATCGTATTTGAATCAAATTATATATATATAGTAGCTCAAAAATATTTTTCAGTACAAACAGTACAATTGTACCATTATAAAAATACATGCAATTGAATATTGTTATAAATAATCAAAAGAAGATGAATTAAATAGAAAAAAAACTTAATTTAAATTTGTTAAAAAAAATACAAGAAAATGATTTTTCAAGATTCTTTATTTGTAATATTTGATGCTCAACTTTGAATGCTATGTATATAATCGCATTAATTAATTGACTAAAGTTTATGGTAAAATATATTATATTTGTAATACATTTTAATATATTTATAGTGTATATTTAACAATTATGCAAAACACCATGTGCTCAAGTGACATGTAATGACTCTCTATATGAGAGGTCATGAGATCGAGCCTCTGGTAATGAGGTCGGTTGTATTAAAAAAAAAACCAATTATGCCAAGATTAGGATATAGTTTGAATCTAATACAATTCTTATGAAAATTAATGAGTGTCTTAAGAATAATGAATAGTTAAATAGCTTTATTAGCGAGAAAATGTGAAATTGAGGCAATGAACTTTGCTTCATGATACATAATGCACAAGCGGACTTTTGTAGACTGCAGAGACGAAAACCGAACAATTCAGTCTATATAGTCGAGAGCCTTTTTTCGTTTCTCTTTCCCGATCGGAAACTCACTGTACGGCAAACGCAAATTACAGAATCGGTTCTCAGCTAATTGCGCGTCGAATTAGGGTAAGAGTTCGCCGCGGAGAGGTGAAACAATGTTTTTCAGCGGTGATCCTTCGTCGCGGAAGCGAGTCGATTTAGGCGGCCGGAGCTCCAAGGAACGCGACCGACAGAAGCTTCTGGAGCAGGCTCGGCAGGAGCGTAATCGCCGGCAGTACTTGCGTCAGCAGAACTCGGCTGCCATCAAAATTCAGGTTTGTCGGAAAAAGAGAATGTGATATTTCTACGGATATGTTTTGTTTCCTATTTACAATTTACAATATATTTGTATTTATACGTGGCGTACCGTATATGCGGTTGATCAGTATGAATAACAAACTGTAATGGGGAAATTATGGTACGTAGTAATTGTTTTCCACAACGATTTCATGTTTTGTTTGAATTAGCTTTACTGGATGAGCTTTTGGTGAAGTTGGTTACCTAGGTCGAGTGTGTAGCTGAAACGAATGCTAAAATAGGCCTTTACCGTTAGGAATGGGCGCTTTTATTACATTTTGCTTGCACTGGCAGTTTTAGAAGGAATGCTTGAAGGTTGGAAGTCCACTGCAACTTAAGAAGCAATAGTTTATTAGTCATTCTGTATTGGTACCAGCTAAAGCAAAATATTGATGTGATTACGTTTTTAATATCTTTGCTGGATGGAGACTTTTTTATGGTGTTGTTAGCAGGTGTAGACACAGAGAGTAGTTTTTAATTTGACTTCTGCTGTTGTGTTCTTTTTAACTGTGAATTTTTGTGCCTCAGACAATGCTGCAACAGGATTGGCTTTACCTAATTTCTGGTTCCTCCTGACTCTCAGGGGTGCTTGATTATTAAACCTGATTGGATTTCTTGGAATACTGTAATGGATTGGTTTTGGGGTAGTTGATGATTGGTAACCTTTTAGCCTTATAGGTTTTGAGAGTTGCCTAAACTTTGGTATTTTAAGTTGTTTGTTGCTTGCTTGTAATAAGTTTTCATAACTTAAAACAATGTAACGGAAAGGCTAAGGAGTCCAAGGACAAAAGCTATGATGTTGATGTTGGGTTTCAGAACTGGTATGGATATTGGTTGAGGTCTGCATTGTTATCTAAGATATCTTCCCATTAATGCAATGAACTGTTGGAAGATTTAGTTCTATAATTATAGTCCCAATTTACAAACAAAGAAACGTACTTCATAATATCTAATCATAGCTCCTCATATCTTTTCTCTATCTCCCTGTTTAATTTATGCTGCCTTTTCTTTTAATTTTGTATGTACCTTAATTATTTGTGAATGCTTTTTTGGGGTCAATGATTTTCCTATAGTATTTTGAACTTGCTATATTCTTGTTGAACTTCAGATCTTAACTAGTTAAATTTACAGAAATGCTTCAGAGGAAGAAAGGCAGTTAAAGCTGAACAGTCCAGAGTGCGTGAATCGTTTTTCAATTCTTATGGGGACCACTGCCAACATGTTGAGAGGTTGATCCATTTCTATCCTATTTTTATCTTAATACATAGCTTTGACTGCACTTTACCTATCCCCATAGTTTTTGTAATTTCACTTCTTATGCTATATTACTCATGTATGCAATGCTCTTATTTATTTATGCTTTATAAGCAGAAAATCAGATTATATTATACACTGTTGTTACAATTGTAATCATCATCTTTTATTTCTGTGTCACTCAGGCAGTCCTTTGGTCCAGATTCAGACTTTCTTCGCCAGCTGCTTTTCTTCTTTAATCCTACATATGCTGCTGATTTTTCTGTCCTTGTGAAAGCATGCCGTTTGTTAAAAGAATTTGTTCAAGATACTGGTTTGTCACCAACTATAATATGTCCCCTTCTTTATCTCTTTTTTGTTATCAGTCATGGGATGTGCGATTCTGAATATGGAAACTGCATATTTTGTAGATGAAGATGAATAGATGTTTGCCAAAATTTAATTGTATATGTTGGGGTGTTGATGTGCTTATTTTGGGAGGTATTTTGCTTCATCTGCAGGTGGATACATTTGCTATACTCCCAAGATATAAAAATAATGGTACTACTTTTAGAAAAGACTGAACAAACTCTCTGCCTCTCTCTTAATCATAACTTTGATGTGGTTACTAATAAATAATAAAATAACAAGTTTGGGTGCTGTAAAGTGATTAGTACATGCATATGTCTAGAAGTTTGGGTGTGTGAAATTGTGAATATTAGTCTCTGAGGAATACATTTGAATTCTTGTACTGATCCCAACTAGTTTTGGATTGAGAGTTAGATCAATGGATTTGAATGATTTTATTTGAAGAAATTGATGCATGCTTGTGCAATCCAGATGTTTTTTATTCATCCTCATGACTCCACCATTTCTTCTTTTAACTTTCTATAAGTTTGCACTTGTTACATCTATCCATTCACCATACAGGGGATATTGTTAGCATCTTTGCTGGCATGGAATATGATTCCAACCGTGCATTAGTGGACCACAGGGTCAAGAAACTTGCTTATACTTGTATCCAGGCTCTTTATTCAAACAGGTTTGCTTCAAGATCTTTGAGTTATTCTTGAATGGTTTGTATATAGCACACAGAATGTTGCGTTCATGGTCCTTTATAGATTTTTTTTTTTTTTTTTTTTGGTTTCACTGATTCGAAAATAGGACTAAGCTTCTGCAAAGTGTAGTGGGCAAGTGCTTATTGACAATTAGAATATCATATAATGGGTTCAAGTCATTTAATAAACCTCCCTAAGATAGAGCTAATATTCTGTACATTTTGCTGCCCCAGATCTTTCCTGATGTAAGAGCCTTGCACACTAAGTTCTGCCCCCTTTAATGTGAGAACAGGAACCTAAGGATTTTGTGAAGTTACGTTTGTTCTATTACATATGAAATCACTGAAACATTGACAGGATTTCTCTTACGTTTTCTAACAGTGAGTAAAAGGAAATTTTGATGGGCTTTACATGATTCTATATTTTCATAATTGCTTGCATTTAATTCTGTGTGCTTCTAGAAGAAAAATGTTTTTAAAGTGTAGTTCTTTTGGGGATCTGGTATTTTTGAGCATTAATTCTTTGCTAATGCATGTGCAATTGTACTTTCACTTAAGTGTTTACTTGTTACTTCATAAGTACAGCCGAACTTTGTTGTTTCACTTGTTTGTGTATTTAAAAGTGGATCTTTTTCAGTACTCTGTATTACTTTTACTTTCTAGTACTTCAGACAGAAGATGTCTTATTTTAGTCTTTTTGCAGGAATGAGTTGAAGGACCAGCTTTTTGTGGCATCTGAAATCACTCAGACACCAACTATCCTCTTGTTGGACACTGTCGCTTTGTTGATTGATCTAAGGCTTCCATGGGCCTGCAACACAGTCACTTATCTTCTTGAAAGAAATATATATTCTTTGTTTAGAGAACTTATTCTGATGGGGAAGGTAGAAATCAATCCCGTAATTTACATTTGTTCTTCTTGCAATTTGTACTAGTAATAGGATTTGGGATCTCAGTGGGATTTTACATTTCCAACTCCTAAGTGTTAACTACTGATGATTAATTTTTGCAGGAAAGGGCTTTTCCTGTTTCCAATGGGGTGGATTCCTCTTTGGAGCGTATAATTGCTGTTATTATGTCTCATGTGGGTCAACAATCTTGTAGTTGTCCTATCCTTGACCCACAAGCAAGTTTCCCTTCTCAGATTCTTACAATACCTTTTTTGTGGCGTTTCTTCCCACACCTAAAAGAGGTAATCCAATGACAATGTTTCACTCATGCATTTTTTTTTGGGGAGGGGGGGGGGGGGGG
>NC_044928.1:27841174-27868531 GCF_003576645.1 Ipomoea triloba | reverse complement strand
TTTTTTTTTTTTTTGGGGGGGGGGGGGGGGGGGGGGCTTGTTGTAGATTGTGCTAATTTAGAGTAGAGCATTGCAATTGGTTATTGTTAATTGTGCTTTAGAGGTTGCTGTGTATTCATCTGCTGATTGTTTGGTTGTAATTGCACTGGATTACTCATCATATTGAGAAAAAAAAGTTGTATATACAATTTGTATCTGCTGGTTTTAATTTCAAATCTTGGACTTGTACTCTTGGTACTGTCCCATAATTGGTTTAGTGTTTATCACACACACACACATATACCTTTTAACTTAATACTTCTGTTCATCTTTCTGTGTGGATAGATTTTTGCAACACCAGCTCTGAGTCAACATTATATCCATCAGATGGCATTATGTGTCAAAGATAATAGTAGTGTTCTACCTCCTGATACAGCAATTGATTTACCTGGCTATGGATGCCTTTTGGGGAACCTATTGGATGTTGGTAGCCTTGCTTTTACCCAGCCAGACTCATTTGATATGGTTAGCTATGCTTTTCACAGCTACCTGGATATGATTTCCATTTTCTCTTGATGTTCTTTCACTTTCTGATGATACATGATGCTAATTCTTTAGTTTAGTGCATTCCCTCTGTCAAGTTCTGTAATTCGATTCTGTTTGTTAAACATTCTCAGTAGCAGTATGTTTGACACACCTCAACTCAATGCTTCAAAGCCTTCGTCTCAATATCGGATGTTTGGCACACTTTGTTAAATAATAGTACATTATGCCCCATTATCCTATGAAATATAATTAAAAATGTAAATCAAGACTTGAATGTGATGCTTTTTCTACAAAGTTCGAACTCTAGCCATAACATTTATTAGTTTCTACCATATAGTTAGCTCAACTGAATTATTTCTTAAACATCACAATAAATCAAACTATTTTCATATTATTCAGGCTTAAATTTTTTTTAATAGTCCCCTTTAATTTGCTGAACTCCCCAGGCTATTGATTTTGCAACTGTTGCTGCATTTTTGTTGGAAGCTCTCCCATCTCTCAGAAAATCAAGCATGGGAAGTAAAGGAAGTACGCCAAATAATATACTTCTTGTACTTGTTCTCATTAACATGCCTTTTGTGATTACACTGTACACATTTGATGGCCACCCTTTTATTAAAATGGTATGCCAATCTGTTCTTCAGTTTTCTTAGTGGCTGATGATGAAATGAGTATTGGAGATGAACAAAGTGATGAGGTTCTAAATTTGGACTTGGAACAACAAATATCCAAAGCAATTGATCCAAGTTTTCTTCTACAGTTGGTATGTGGTTTAATGAACCTTCTTAATATCTGTTATATACTGGTTTATAAATTGGCGTTTTCTCCATTCAATGCAAGTAAAAACAGAAACTCATTTTATTGAACAGACAAATGTTTTGTTTGGGAGGTCTACACCCACCAATGGTGTACAAAGTGGCCAGCCTAATGAGAAAGATGTGGCAGCTGTTGGTGCAGCTTGTGCTTTCCTGCACGTGACTTTCAATTTATTAGACCCTGATAGAATTATGACTGTACTTGCTTATCGGACAGAACTAGTTCCTGCACTTTGGAACTTCATGAAGCAATGCCACGAGAATCAGAAATGGTCATTGCTGTCAGAGCAGTCAACCTATTTGCCAGTAGATGCACCTGGTTGGCTATTGCCATTGGCTGTTTTCTGTCCTGTTTACAAGTAAGAGGTCTTTGCTTCAATACTTTCTGTCCGTATGAGTGCTATTCTCTTTGGTAATTTACTTTTGGTGCAAGCTTTGATGAAATTTTTTTTCCCTAATTCTGTGGTGGATCAGGCATATGCTTATGATAATTGATAATGAGGAGTTCTATGAACAGGAGAAGCCATTATCTCTGAAGGATATCAAAAGTCTGATTATTATCCTAAGACAGGTAAATTACAGAATAACAAAGTCAAAAACCTGTATTTGAATGCTGGGACAATATTTGTGTTGATTAGTTAAAATCTAGGACCTTTTTGCTGAAGACTGGAAAAGCAGCAAAAGAAGAAATAAAAGGCTTCAATTGGAATATAGTTACTGAGCATCTTAATGAATGATGCAGAAGGTTTTAGCTATTCTGTTCGCATGACTAAGGGTGTTAGGATGGATGGAGGGGAAATGATATAATGAGCCCTTGTGTGATCAAGCATGTAGAGTGCCGGAACAAAAAGTAATTGCATTTGTCTTTGTGAATTGTGATTAACGTGCATCATAACAGGATCAATGTTTATGATTGTAATGTTCATCAGCTTTGAAGTAAATGCTTATCTGACTTGTGAATATATTTATGAAGGCTCATATAACTAATTCCCCTAGGTTCGTGGAATATGTAGTACTAATTCTTTTTGAACGAATGCTGACACGTGATCCACAGGCCATTACATTCTAAGGTTATTGTTCACAATCTTTGTTTTGAAACATTGTGAATTGTGATCACTGTGTGAAGACCACATCAATTAATTTTGCAGCCTCTCATAGGATAAGCCTCACATGACTAAGATTCAATACTAGTAACACTTGAGTTAACATTAACTAAATTATTTATGCATCAGATTAATAAATTAGTGTTGTGGTAGTTCACTTTTTAAATTTAAACATGCTCCATTGCTCATCTCCTATTTATAGATTGAAGGAATCTTGCCCTACATTGTGCTCAAGGATAAAGGTTAATATTGTGTAGTTTCTCATTTCTTCTTGTGCTAATTCTTAAGTGTGCTTTGCCTCTCTTCTTTAGGCCTTGTGGCAAATTCTATGGCTGAATCCTGTGCCTCCATCTAATTTCAACAAATATACTACCGATAGTTTTGCTACGAAGAGGCATCATGTGGACTTTCTTCAGCACAAGGTTTGTGTTGTGGCCTCTGAGCTCCTCTCAAAGGTATGCCCGTATGTACGACCCTATTCTGGAAAATATTCCATACTGTAGTAATTGCTACTATTTATTGTCCTCATTTTATTTTTATTTTTATCTATATGAAATGTCTTGTGCAATTGTTATTTTAACATGAAATTAATAATGTAGTTGCAAGATTGGAATAATAGAAGGCAATTTACATCTCCTAGTGACTTCCATGCTGATGGTGTCAATGAGCACTTCATCTCTATGGTAAAATTGTTAACAATTGAAAATTGATTTCTGCTTTTCTTTGTTGCTTTTGAATTTTGTACTTTTAAAGCTCAGTAGTCACTTATTTGAATACTTTCCTTCCAGGCAATGATAGAAAATACTAGAGCTAATGATATACTAAAACAAGCTCCCTTCTTGGTGCCGTTTACCAGCAGAGCTAAAATTTTTACTGTGAGTGGTGATTTAGTTGTAACTTTCTTCAATTTACTAGATCTAGCCTCTTCAAGTTATTTCTACTTTAATTTATGAAAAACATGTCTAATTATTGAAGTTAGCTATTAATATGGTTTTTAATAAATCCCAGTCAAAGCTTGCTTCTTCCAGAGAAAGGAATGGGAATAATGCTGTTTTTGCAAGGCATAGACTCAGAATAAGAAGAGACCATATTCTGGAAGATGCTTTTAATCAGTTGAATGCATTATCTGAGGAGGATCTCCGCGGACTGGTGATGCCCTTTTTGTTTTTTGATCATTGATTTTGTAATTTGTATTGTTCTGATACAAATATATACGGATATATGTATTGGATATGTAAAAACTTATTCCGTTAGAAGGCTAGTTGTCTATTCCTTTTATAACTAATTGTCATTTTCATGCTTTCTAGATTCGTGTTACCTTTATCAATGAATTTGGAGTTGAAGAGGCTGGTATAGATGGTGGTGGGATTTTCAAAGACTTTATGGAGAATATTACTCGTTCAGCATTTGATGTACAATATGGATTATTTAAGGTAGTACCCATTTACTTTCCACTGTTGCTGTATATGTCTTTTAATTATTTGTGCATTGGCTGATCAGCTCACTTTCATGTCTTAGTTTATCACCTACCACGACTTGCTGGATAAGGGACCTTTATTCGCTGATAAACATGGAAGGGAATTAACTAAAGGAATTTATAGATAGAACAGGAATATAAGTAAAATGAGTCTGATGTATAAAATCTATTTATTAAAGAAATTACAGAATAATATTAGATAAAGCATGTAATGAAACAGAATTGAGTACATAGAGCAAGAGAATCGATTGTCTCTGGGTTTCGGGAAAAATTATACCACTTTGAACTTGTAAAATCCAAACGAATTAATTTTTTAATTAATATAGAGAGTTAAGGATGAACAATAGCGCAAATGTTACAGTAGAAAAAAATAACTGACCAGTGCTATTATATTTTTAATACATTTAAAGAACATCCACATTCTATTTGCTTACAGTCAATAATATAATTTTGATAACTCCATTCATTAGTATTGTCTTGATTTTCTACAACTAAGGCTTCCTTTGGGAGGAGAGTGGTGGGATTGAAGTGCACCAATCACGCCACTTGTACTGAATTTTTACCCCTCTAGTTGAAATTTCTGCAATTGAAGCTGTATTACTCCTATCATCCAACTGCAATTCATCCAAATGGAAACTGCTTTGATAGCTCTCTCAAATTCACCCTAAGTATGTGAAAAAAAAATATTAATTCCATTTAAGATCCAACTAGTTTTGTATTTTCTCAAAGGTTCACAATTGTAATTATTCCCTGCCAAAATGTTCAAAGAACTTGCACAGATGAGTCATATAAAAGGGTCAATAGTTTCTGATATGAATTAAAAGACAAGGCTGTATGTGTCATGGTTTTTTCTTTGGGTGTCTATTTTCAGTAATGCATATCTGTCTTTATATATCCAGGAAACGGCTGATCACCTACTATATCCCAATCCTGGATCAGGGCTGATTCATGAACAACATCTCCAATACTTCAATTTTCTTGGGACTGTTCTTGCAAAGGTATTCACTTTACTTTCATCAATCATCATGCCATTTTTTATAACACGTGAGAAAGTTCACTTTCTCATGTTATTGTTTTTATTTATTTTGAAAATGAAAATCTTCACGTCAATTTTGGAAACATGTATGAAAACTCATTTTCTTTTTGTAGTAGTTTTAATTTAATTTGAACTTCGACCGCAATTGTGCATTGGACTGCCTATATTCTGGTTGCAGAGTGTGCATCACCACTGGCTGAGTCTCTCACCCTGTCTCTTGAATGAGAAAACTATGAATTACTCCAGTCATTAGACCCTAATTTCACCAGTGAATTGCAGTCCATTTACTTCATATAGAATGGATTAATTTCTTTTTTAATTTGTTACATTCTGAGTAATATAATTTACAAAATTTTGCCGTTCACTTAACCAAATTGGACAAAAAAGGTTTATTGGATGCAGAAGATTTTACTCTTATAGGTGTAAAACATTTATACTCATTTAGAGGTGTAAATGTTTTATTGACAGAAATATCACTTTTCCAAAGTGCCTCATCCTATCCAAGTTCCAGCCATCACACTGGTAACCACCTTGCCCAACCAATGCCCTCAGCCACCACTAGTCTCTATGGCCCCCTCCCTACCTCTATAACTGTATTACCCAATTCCCCTCCCACCTATAACTCCTTCCCTAATTTTACATTCCTAAAACCCACTTCCCAACTCTTTTCAAGTGGTATTTACTATTTAACTACTCCGTATTTATTAGTGATTTGGTGCACTACATTAATGATTGATGCAACAATATGCTCATGTTGTTATAAATTAATCTTAATTGTAGTATTTTTGTCTTCAAAGTTGCATTACAAAACATTTACATTTCAATTGGATTCATAAAATTAATTTGTTATTTTGTGTCACTTTTTCAAAAGCAACGTTTCGCACTTTGAAGCAAGGTGGTCCAGCCATCTCTTTGGTGCACTTTTTGCCTTAAAAAAGATTGACTTCTACTTTGTTTTCTTCTGTGCACTGCAGAATGTCTTTCCTAGTAATTTCCATTACCTAGTTTCACCTTAGTATTTTTCATTATTATCTATAACCTCCTCTTAAGGTGGATTTACTCATTTACTCTTTTGTTTTGCTCTTATAAAGAATTAATAATAGTTCTATTATTTTTATTTTTTATTTTAAATTTTACTATTTCTGTCGTGGAGAAGATTTTTACTTTGTTTTTAACCTTGTTATTGTAGGCAATGTTTGAAGGGATTCTTGTTGACATACCATTTGCGACATTCTTCCTGAGCAAATTGAAACAAAAGTAAGAATTTCTGAAATGCTTCTTATATGATCCTTCTCTTCTATGCTCTCTACAATTTGATTTATTTAGTGTATAGAAAGAGAAAGGGAATCACTTTGTTAGTATATGGACTTCGCTTACTGTTTTTGTTTTGTTGTGTTGTTGCTCATTTTTCCCCATTCACATTGCTCCTCAGGCATAACTATTTGAATGATTTACCTTCATTGGATCCAGAGCTCTACCGCCATCTAATTTTTCTGAAGGTGATCTCATTGTAACTGTTTCTTCATTCAAGTTTTTCCTAATACTACTATGGTCAATGAAGACTTGTTCTTCATTTAGTTATTCATTGAAAAAGCAGAAAACTGTTCATTTCAGTAAGAACTAGTAATATGTAATTACACAGATGCATGCACTTTTCTGCTAAAGAAATTCTCTTTTATTTTAAAATGACTTTGAGGGTTTGGTTGGCTGAGTGAAGTGGTGTATGAAGGACATAGAATGAAGGAAGATTTTGTGTTATGGTCAGTACTTTGCACATAGTACTATTGGCAGTGCAGTGCCTTGTGTTAGGCATGACATGCTCAGCACACATTATGCTTACTAAATTGTATCTTCCTTATGACAAAGGCAAAGGCCTCAAGGCATGCAGGCCGATTTGTACATGGCAGGCCAGGCAGGGTAGGATCACAAAGTTTCAAAATATCATATTTCTCAAACTGTCATGTTCACTTTTTCTGCTTCACTGAACATCTTGTGGACAACGTCTATATACACCTACTAAACTTGATAAAGACCGAAAAGACAATTGAGGAGTTGTGTGCACATAATAGTCTCAAATTCTCAGTAAAACAATATATCCCTGTTTATTCTCAGAACTGAATGACTGTAGTTCGTACAAGAGCTTTGCCCCAGAATTGAAACTTTTCTTAATTTCATGCACACACTCTACAATTCAAAGTTTGATGATGAGGGTGTTGACAAGACGATCTGGACTACATCAAGAAATGGAATCTTGTCAATCAGCTCTTAAAAGCCAAAATGTTCTCCAAAAGCTTCAGTTTTTGGATGAGAAGCACTAATTGTCTCAATGGTGAAGAAACTGCGTGATCTACTCATCCATTGTGATGGGGCAAGTCAATTTTTTATCATGCTCTATGTCATTAGTGAGTGTTCATGGGGACATTCCATCTATTATCAAAGAGGTTAGACTGGTTCAGATTTTTTTGATGATCTGGAAAGAAAGAAATCAGCAGTATTTAGGGCAATCTGTTTTCCTATGACAAGTTTAAGGATCTTTTGGGGTTATAAGTGGAGTCTCCTAGGATTACTTTGTTAGTTTATTTGTTTTGATAAATTCAAACTTGTATGTCTTTTTCAGCTTGCTATTATTACCTAGTTGTATAGAGAAAACTATACCATGAGCTGGCATTGTGGGTTGTCACCAGTTTTGTATGTAAATTTCATCGAAGTGCTACATCAAATTTATTATGACTTGTGAAATTATAAACTTGATAAATCTTCTCATGTATAGTATTCTACTGAAGAATGGTTGTTCAGGAACTTCTCATTGAAATTGTCCTCCTTTTGTTACTTTGATCCTGTTTCTCTTTTTAACATTATCTTTCTGAACTCATTTTGTTGCACTTCTTTCTGACTTACAGCATTACAACGGTAACTTATCAGACTTGGAGCTGTACTTTGTTGTGGTTAACAATGAATATGGGGAGCAAAGAGAGGAGGAGCTGCTTACTGGTGGAAGAACCATGCGAGTTACTAATGAAAATGTCATTACCTTTATTCATCTTGTCGCAAACCATCGTTTGAACGCTCAGGTGCTATTCCTTGCCTTCTTCCTCTTCTTATCCTTAATGTGATACTGGAGCTTCTTTTGGATCTTTGATCCTTAAATGATTAAATGAATGATAATGTTCATTTATTGATATGATGTTTCAGATACGTGAACAAAGTTCTCATTTTTTGAGGGGCTTCCAAGTCTTAATACAAAAGGAGTGGATAGACATGTTTAATGAGCATGAACTTCAGGTATTTTGATTTGTGAACCTCTCATTAGAATTCTGTCTTGCAAAATAGATATGAATACTGCTTAAATTTGTAGACCTCTCATTGCATTTTCTTGCCCTTATATTCATAATGTTTAAATTTGATATACACTTGTAATTGCTATCAATATATATAATCAATGTACCAAAAATAAGTATAACTGATGCACATTTTGGAACCTGAGGGTTTGTCTTGTAATGAGACAAGGCTGATATATCTATATTATATTATACTACTAGCATCATACAATAGAGAACCATAGTGGTGCTGCAACTATTCGTAATCAGTAATCTGACAAGTAACTACTTTCTTAACAGTACTTCTCATTGATGTAACCCAGAATGCTTAATGTTTGTTTTGGCCAAGGTTTTCTGCTCATGTTATGAGTAAGAGTTCTAATTTTCTTAACTAACTTCAACATTTTACCTCCTTGACAGCTTCTAATATCTGGGTCAGTTGATGGCATTGATGTTGATAATCTTCGAGCTCATACCAATTATACTGGTGGCTATCATAAGGTACTTTTATGATGATGATAGTAATATTATAAATACATTTTTGCAGTTTTCTTCCCCTGCTCATTTCTTTAAATTTGAATTGTTTAGGGTTTCAGCTCTTCCACAACTAACCATCACTTGTTTGACAGGATCACTATGTCATTGAGATGTTTTGGGAGGTTGTCAAAAACTTTTCTTTGGGAAACCAGCGAAAATTTTTGAAGTAAGTCTTTCCATTTCCATCTTTTTTCCCAACTACTGAGTCCAATGTTTTCATTTGGTTTTTGGAATTGTTTGCTTCTCTCCTTTTTTTCTTTCAATTATGGTTTTGGGTGGGGGGTGGGGGGGGGTTGTTGTAGATATAGTCTTATACTGAATTATGTTCATTTCTCAATTATTTAAGTTTGGCAATAGTATTGGTCATGTAATACAAAAGTTATAAGGAAATTTAATGTTTATGTTATGATTGACGTTGTCCCCTTTACATTTCCTGTATTAGATTTGTAACAGGGTGCTCTCGGGGACCATTGCTTGGATTTAAATACTTGGAACCTTCATTCTGCATACAGAGGTAAGACTGCTTTAATATTTCTTAAATCAGTAGGGGATGAAGGGTTTCACATTCTGACTATGGGTGAGTAGTATTAGACTAGGCAAATTTCCTTTTCAAGTTCTCATTTTCTTTAACCTTTTATTTTCTATAGAGCTGCGGGGAACACACCTGATGAAGCTCTTGATCGTTTGCCAACGTCAGCAACTTGCATGAATCTCTTAAAGCTGCCACCATATAGAAGGTTTGTCAGTTCTTGACCAGCAATTACTGAACTGTGATACTTTTAGCATTTTTCCTCGTATCACAATCTTGATTTCACATCCCATTCTAGACTCTTACCTTGTCTTTTTATATGCATAATAATATAAATCAGCAAAGAACAAATGGAGCAAAAACTGCTATACGCAATAAATGCTGACGCTGGTTTTGATTTGAGCTGATTGAGTTGTAGCGTCTCCTTTTTATTGCATTATCCCCATTGCGTGGAAGTGATTCGGGCGTTCAGTTCTTTTGACTGCCATCAGAATTGGGAAGGCCTTCAGGACTTGCCCCCAAGCAAATGTAAATAAGATAAGAATCGGTCACCTGCCTGCTTGAGTGGACATCTACACAGGCCAAGCAGGCCAGCAATCTGCAGTGTAAAATATCCGTTCCATTACTCAAATACGAGGCCACTGCACAAAATGGTCTCAAATTGTATTAATTTTATTATGGGCAGTGATTTAGTATTTCATTTCTCCTCCATAGTTCACAGGAAGTTAGGTGCTGTTGATCATCTGACTAATATATGTATTTTATTCTGAAAAATTTAGATTGTTCTTCTAATACGTGCATGGTCCACCTTTCATTTGAATATAAAAATTTAAAAAAAAAAAATCGCATTGGTTTTAATATTCCATATTTCTCTAGTCTTCCCGTTGAGGTTATATACTACTCCAAAGGATTTACAAGTAATGCGAATGTAAGAATGGTTTTTTCCTTATTGTTTGTTATATGTCAAACAAAGTTATTAGTTTTGAGGAAAAAAAAGAGTAAATCAAATAAAAATGATATATCGGATTGTCATATAATTTGTAAATTGACAACTGAACGAGTTAATGTCAATTCAGTGATTGATCTGGCCCTTATTCATTTTTCTATTTGGGACAAACAGAAGGCATCTGTACATTCAGCACTTTGTTTCTCTC
This sequence comes from Ipomoea triloba, assembly GCF_003576645.1. NCBI lineage: Eukaryota > Viridiplantae > Streptophyta > Magnoliopsida > Solanales > Convolvulaceae > Ipomoea > Ipomoea triloba. The sequence goes on along the minus strand of NC_044928.1, from coordinate 27,858,038 downwards.
ATTTTTATATTTTCTTTCTACACGCTTAGAAGAATTTTGCCTCCGGTTGGAGATATCCTAACTGGGGTGGGCAAATTGTGCTATGGACCCGTGTCTATGTTCACAATTTTAGAACTTATGTTCACAATTTAAAAATTTTATGTTAACAATTTTAGAACTTTATATTCATAATTTTAAATCTTAATATACAAAATTATATTACTAAATATTCATAATTTTTTAACTCCATATTCACAATTTTGTTATATAGATTCAAAAATTGTGTTATACTGTTGAACATAGAGTTTTGATTCTGTTAAAATAGAGTTATGAAATTGTGAACATAAAGTTATAAAATTATGAACATGTAATTATTTTTTTGAAATGAAAAACTTAATGCACATGAAATTATAAAATTGTGAACATGGAATTGTGAAACTGTGAACACGAAATTATGAAATTATAAACATGAAGTTATAAAATTGTGAACATAAACTCGGATCCACCTTGCAAGGTGACCCATGTCCATGACATAACAACTGACTTGGACTTGGTTGGGTGTAAGTGAGGCTTAAAGCGTTCAAAACGGAGAGTTGGGTCTCATAGTGGGCTCAGTTTTATATTTTTAGCAACTATTTATTCTTATTCAAAAGTCCCAAAAATTCAGCCCACATGTAAAAACGTGAGCTCATCGGTCCAACAATAGGTCAATTACCGGGCGGGCAGTCTGTCTGAACTCTGAAGGCAACAGCAACTGGCAAACATTTTGATCCAATTTTAATTTCCGGTTGGGAATTTTATTTTCTCTGACGGTCGACGATCCACAAAGGAACAAGAGAGACAGATTGATTGATGTTTGGGAGCTGAAGTTCTTTCTCAATCTCTCTTCATACGTAACTATACGCAATCGAATCAAAGTTCTATTAACAGGAAGAAGAAGAAGAAGAAGAAGAAGAGGAATCGTAAGTTTATAATTACTCAACGATGGTGAAGGTGAGAATGAACACGGCCGATGTGGCCGCCGAGGTTAAATGCTTGCGCCGATTAATCGGCATGCGCTGCTCTAACGTCTACGATATCTCTCCCAAGGTATACTTTTCAATGCTCCATTTCTTTCTTTCTATCTATCTGTCCATGTATTAATATTGTATTCTCTATGGATGTTGCCAACGATTGCGTGTTTTTTCAACTTCAGACCTATGTGTTCAAGCTATCGAATAGTAGCGGAATGACGGAATCGGGGGAGAGTGAGAAGGTTTTGTTGTTGATGGAAAGTGGGGTCAGATTGCACACCACTGCTTATCTCCGGTATAAACCTTAACCTGCTGCTTCTCCTTCTCCCTACATGCTCTTTACTTTTGGCTTCTCAACACTGCATTTTAAAAGCCCAACTCTCAAAGTAATGCTTTATCTCAGCTTTTAGTTATGTGATTTAGTTGAATTCAGCCTGTAATCTTCGGTGATGTATGAGACTTTTACAGTTTTACTGATGAAAAGGAATATGGATTGACAACTATAAGCTAGATGGCAAGAGGATGTCCTTTGTCTAGATATATGAGCATTCCTTTGCGGTTGTTTGATGGCTTAATGATTTAATTATACAACTTCTTAGAGTATGAACATTTGGTCATGAATAGAGGTGGAGGGAGCTGCTCATAGTTGAGGAGACATTTGAAGTCTTTGCACCTCCTCCAATTTAAATATGGAGAGCAATTTTATGTGAAGTTCAATCAAAGTTTACAAATTAACATGCATATACTCCATAGGAAACTTGAAATAAGAGTATTGGAATGTGGAATATAATGAGGAAAACAATGAATTGTTATGGAAAAAATTATTGATGTAGATAACAAAAAAGAGCCAAGCAAACATATATGTAAAAAGGCAAAAAGCAACTAAGAATGCACCACTTGTTATATAACATTCTATAATCTTGGCAATTCTCTTTGTTGTTTGTAGAGAAAAAAATAACACCCCTTCTGGGTTTACACTTAAATTGAGGAAGCATATAAGAACAAGAAGGCTTGAGGATGTGAGACAACTTGGATATGACAGGGTACAGCATTTTTTTTTTTTTTTGGTGATTTTATTTCAAATTTGCTCTGTATACTTTATTGTTCTACATGTTCTGAGCCTTTCACTTCTTTCACAGATAATTCTCTTTCAGTTTGGACTGGGTGCTAATGCTTACTATGTAATATTAGAGCTATATGCTCAAGGAAATATCCTTCTTACAGATTCTGATTTCATGGTCTTGACACTTCTACGTTCACACAGGTACATTTATTTCATCCATCTTTTCTTCCTCGTCACTTATTAGTGGAATTTGCGTATAAAGGATTTTGGCAGATTTGCAGAAATGCCCATATTTAGGATGTATCAGTTCATGCCTAAGTGCAATGTCATGATTTTCATGTGCACCTGGCACAATCTCCCTTCCTTTTCCACCATTAAATTTGTCTTCACAAGATTCTCTGTTTAGATATTTAGATTTCTCACAACATAAAGTTTAGATGCTTTATTCAGTTCTGGCCATCTAGTCAACGGTCTACCGATCTACCCACCCCCCAAAACCTATCTCTTCAGAAGTCCGTCTTCTATGAAGCTTCTTCTGAGCTTTCCTCTGACTTTTACCACTTATATATAAGTGTGGGTCTGATGCTACTGTTTGTTATTTTCTCAGAAGCAGCATATAGTGACTATTTCAAAAAAAAAATAAATAAATAAAATCTGTTTAGTGTATCAGGCTTTCTCCTACATGAAAAATAAGTTACAGACTTACAGCAACTCTCACTTTTTGCAGAGATGACGATAAAGGCTTAGCTATTATGTCACGACACAACTATCCAGTTGAAATATGCCGTAGTTTTAACAGGACTACCAGTGAAAAGTTACAGGCTGCCTTGCTATTTTCTGCAGAATCTACTGAAAAAGAATCTATAGAAAATACTGAGCACAAAACTGATACTTCTGATGCACATCAAGGAAAAGCAGCCCGCAAAGGCAAAAAAACCAATGAATCTACTAAAAATGATGGAACCCGTGCCAAGCAGGCAACTTTAAAGTCTGTCCTTGGGGAGGCATTGGGCTATGGACCAGCACTTTCTGAACATATGATTCTAGATGCTGGCTTAATTCCAAATACAAAAGTTGGGAAAGATTTTAAATTAGAATGTGATGCTCTGAATTCTCTTATGGAGGCTGTCAGAAAATTTGAGGACTGGTTGGAGGACATTATATCAGGTGAAAAAGTTCCAGAAGGTTACATACTAATGCAACAAAAGACTCTGGCTAAAAAGGATAGCCCCATATCTGAAACTGAACCTTCTGAGAAGGTTATATTTTATATCCTGTATTTGTATTCTCTATGTGCACATGCATCCTACTTTCTGAACATTTTTTTTTATTCTGCAGATTTATGATGAATTCTGCCCACTGTTACTGAATCAGTTCAAGTCAAGGGTTTCTACCAAGTTTGAGACATTTGATGCATCATTAGATGAGTTCTATACTAAAATTGAAAGTCAACGTGTTGAGCAACAAATAAAAGCCAAAGAAAGCTCTGCTATGCAGAAGCTCAGTAAGATCCGCACTGACCAGGTTTGCACAAATACAGGAACAATTCGAGGATGTTCAGATATCTTCACATGAAAAAACAGTTACTAGAACAAATCTTATAATGGTGGACAAAGTAATTCTAATTTAACAACTTTCTGATACAATTAAGCATGGTGTTTTTGCATTTGGCATATTCCTTCATATGGTGAACTGGAACCAGTGGATATTTTCATATAATGTTACTTCAGTTAGTAAAAATTTCTTTTTACATGTTGCAGGAAAATCGTGTTTTAACACTGAAGAACGAAGTCGAGCATTGTGTTAAAATGGCAGAATTGATAGAATATAATTTGGAAGATGTTGATGCTGCTATCTTAGCAGTCCGTGTTGCACTTGCAAAAGGAATGAGTTGGGAAGATCTAGCTCGTATGGTGAAAGAGGAGAAGAAATCTGGGAATCCAGTTGCAGGACTTATTGACAAGTTACATCTTGAAAGAAATTGCATGACATTACTTCTTAGCAACAATCTTGATGAAATGGATGATGATGAAAAGACACAACCTGTGGACAAAGTATTGCTTGATTGAACCCTCTGCTTGTCCAATGCTTCCTTTTGTGTTTTTAGAATGCTTTTAACTGCATTTTTCTAATATTATGTTAAAGTCAATGACTTCTATATCTGTTTATCTGAGTAGATGTTACTAGAATTGCTAAGAGTCCTAATCAATTTAGGAATACTGGCATGAGTTGCTGAGCATAATATTTTTGAAAGGTTCATAATTTTACATTAAATCATTTTCTGTTATTATCCTAAATTATTTGTCAAGCACTCAGAATTTTAGCTTTAAAATGGAATTGTAGAAATGAAAACAAAGACTTAGAACATAATCATTGATTGTTGTGTTCATGTGCTTTAATGGCTGTGTTACTGAGTTTCTTTTTTCTAGGTAGAAATTCATCTATCACTTTCAGCCCATAGAAAACATAATACAGTACATAGAAGTTAACTGTTGATTGGTTGTGTTAATTTGCTCTAATTGCTGTATTACTGTGTTTCCTTTTTCTAGGTAGAAGTTGACCTGTCACTTTCGGCACATGCAAATGCTAGGCGATGGTATGAAATGAAGAAAAAGCAAGAGAATAAACAAGAAAAAACTGTTACTGCATATGACAAAGCATTTAAGGCTGCTGAGAAAAAGACGCGACAACAATTATCTCAGGTAGCAAAAGATATAATTAGGAATGTTGGGTCATTGACTTAGTATTTGTTATATGCTATTTAAATTCCCCTCTTTGCCAAGGGAGTTTGCATTCCATTAACTTTGGCTATGTTTCACCTAAGGCATAAAAGCTTTATCATGTAAGCACTTGTTTCATACAATATTTTTTTGTTAATCTCCCGAGTGGATACAGCACTATGGCTCTTTCCATCTGTTTATTTGGTGGGGCTATCACTCTCTTTTCTTTTTTCTGGTTGAGGTTGCTCTAACTCGCTAACTGGGGGCATTGCGGAGTGGAGTTGCATACTGGCAACTTTTTTTTTTTGGGTGCTTGGTAGAGCATCATTTTAAGTCACATACATATGCCCCTTACTTAATACTAGACTAGACATGATGCTTGATTATGCTAACATATGATAGAAATGGTTTATTGAATTGCTCTGCTCCTCCAATGACCTATGAATGTCTTGAATATCTATGACTGCTTCCTTATAGACTTAAACATAAGGAAAAGAAGAAGGTAATATCAAAGTGGTAAAAAAAAAAAAAAATTCTAAAACAGGATAAAAACAATCAACCAAAACCAAGTGCTTGTCTTTTATCTACTCAGTGCTTGATCCTTTTCTTTAAACAAATTTACAGGAAAAAACTGTTGCTGCTATTTCACATATCCGCAAAGTTCATTGGTTTGAAAAATTTAATTGGTTCATTAGCAGCGAGAATTATTTGGTTATAAGTGGTCGTGATGCACATCAGAATGAGATGATAGTCAAGCGATACATGTCCAAGGGAGATTTGTAAGTAAATTGTGTTGCTTAACAATTTCTACCTTTCCAATGTAAATTTCTATGAAATACTGCCTCTAGAATTTCAAGAATTCAGCGGGGTATGTGTCAGACATCAAACTCTCTGACACTTTCAAACAAAAATTGTATAAAAAGGAAATAACTTAATTTGTCTATACTTCTTGACAGATTGAGTTTTTATTGATAATTGAATTTTTCTAATTCTAATTATGTTTAAAGACAAGATCTGAAAACTTCAGATAGTGACTTGATGTTTAATATCTCGTTTGTGATTGTATTAGTATTAATTCATGAATATGGGCATGCTTAAGGAGCTATTCAGCCTTTCTCAATTATGCTGTGAGATTGATGATTTTCCATGATATAGGTATGTACATGCTGATCTCCATGGAGCGTCTAGCACTGTGATCAAGAATCACAAGCCTGATTTTCCTATACCTCCTCTCACTTTGAACCAAGCAGGATGCTACACTGTAAGTTTTCAAATTTCTAGTACTTCACCTTCGGAATGGCTGCCCTTTGTCCCTGAATTTTCTTGATCTATTTTTGTTTAGATGGTCACTGATATGTGTTGCTATACAGGTTTGCTACAGCCAGGCTTGGGACTCAAAGATAGTTACTAGTGCTTGGTGGGTCTATCCTCATCAAGTTAGTAAAACTGCTCCTACAGGAGAATATCTTACTGTTGGAAGTTTCATGATCCGTGGTAAAAAAAATTTTCTTCCTCCACACCCTCTTGTTATGGGATTTGGAATATTGTTTCGCTTGGAAGAGAGTTCTTTAGGGTCTCATTTGAATGAAAGGAGGGTAAGAGGTGAAGAGGAAGGAGTCAATGATGCTGATAAAGATGAACCTTACCAAGAAGTTCCTGGTTCTGAATCTGATGAGGAGGTTTCAGCTGACAAAGTTGCAGTAGATTCAAAAGATACCTTAGATTTGTCAAGAAATAAATCAAGTTTCGAAGGGTTGTCTTCTGAAACTCAATCTGGTAATGGCCTGAATGTGTCTGATGATAAGCCTAGTGATTCACATAACTCTGGTATTGATAATGGTGATGAAACCAACTATGATGTTTCTGCTTCTGCTGGGAAAACGGTTTCTTCAGTTACACCAGAGCTAGAGGATCTTATTGATAGAGCTCTTGAGATTGGATCCTCTACTAAAAATCAAGGCTTTCCTTCTTCATCAGAATCAAGGGAGCAGCATAATAATGAAGAGAAAAAGGTAACAGTGAGAGAGAAACCCTTTGTTTCAAAAGCTGAAAGAAGAAAGCTAAAGAAAGGACAAAAAGACGGCACCGAGGGTCAACCTGCTGAGCGTGGGAAAGAAGCAGAAGAGCAGCTTGGCACAGAGAATCATAACAATGCCAACCATGCAAAGCCTGTTGGCTCAAAAATCAGCCGTGGGCAAAAGAGTAAACTCAAGAAGATAAAAGAGAAATATGCAGATCAGGATGAGGAGGAACGGAGCATTTGGATGGCTCTATTGGCTGTAAGTATTGCAATTATCCTCTCTAATAATTTACTTAGCCCTACAGTATGATCTTATGTTTCGATATTTTTGCTTTCAAGTTTAGTCCTTTTAAGATTACCTGGCATGTATACGTCTCTCAAGCGATCCATAAGTTCTCACTAGAAGATAATGCTTGTTGATTAGTTTATGAGTTCTAATGCAAGGGACTAACCATTTCAATGAATGTTTCAGCCTGCTGGGAAAGGCCAAAAGAATGAAAAAGCATTAGAGGATGAAAAAGCTGCAAAAGAGGTTGTAACAAAACCGAAGCAGGCCACCGATGATGCTCCAAAAATATGTTACAAGTGTAAGAAGGCTGGTCATTTGTCTAAGGATTGTAAAGAGCTTCCAGATGAAGCTGTACAGAGTACTGCAAATGGTGGGGATCACTCCCAAATTGGTGTTCGAAATACTGCCCATAAAAGAGACACTATACCAATGGAGGAGGATGATATTCACGAGATCGGTGAAGAGGAGAAAGAGAAATTGAATGATGTGGACTATCTGACTGGCATTCCATTGGCAGATGATATTCTCCTGTATGCTGTTCCCGTTTGTGGACCTTATAACGCTCTCCAGTCATACAAATACCGCGTCAAGTTAGTTCCCGGTTCTGTTAAGAAAGGAAAAGGTATTTATTTCAAATATATATAGTTTATCTATGTTGCTCTTTTATTTCTTTTACAAATATTCAACTCATCATCCTTGCATGCATATGGGGTTGGTTTGTGTATATTTTGGCAGCGGCAAAAACAGCAATGAACTTGTTTTATCATATGCCGGAGGCTACAAGCAGAGAGAAGGAATTGATGAAGGCATGCACAGATCCTGAGCTTGTTGCAGCAATTATCGGAAATGTGAAAATCACTTCTGCTGGTCTTACTCAACTAAAGCAAAAACAAAAGAAAATCAAAAAGTCGAACAAAGGAGAAAGCTAGTTAGCACGCAGCAAAGAATGGGTGTAGATAGGCACAAATATGAGGTGGGGGATTTTGAATGCGTGCAGAAAATTACACTACTCTACACTTGCTCAACATTTTGCTTCGTCCCCTCGGTTGCCTCTTAGCTTTTGTTTCGTTACTGATTTTGTGCCATTTGTCTTGCCTTTTCGTGTATCGTTTTTTTTTTTTTTTTTGTGTTACTATATACAGAGTAATATTTTGTTCAATTAGCAATCATTACAATTTTCTGACGTATTATATGTTATTTGGGTGACGGTGGAAACCATAAAAACAAAATCAATCAATCAATTCTTCTATTACTTTTCGTATAGAAAAATCAATCAAGCTATCACTTTTCCTATACGATAGGGATAGGGACGAGGATTAGTCTAAATACGGTACAGATTTAAATATGTTTCTTATAATTTAAATATGTTTCCTATAATTAAGATATGTTCAAAATACTCGTAATCTCACAAATTTTTTCTTCTCTATAGGTCTTCCAAATTCACAATCCCACATGCGTCCTCATGTGCCCTTCATATTCCTCCACACTTCTCCCATATCAAGATATCATCAATCTTAACTGGTCAACTCGTTGACGTGGCAAAGCATATGATAAAATCAATCAATCGTCAATTTAATCCTTAATTTGGTAATAGCATTAACCATACCAATTACAATTTACAAACCCTTTGGTTGACACTTACCAGACTCCACCAAAGTCTTGTTGCGGTGAGAAAAGTGAAAGGGAAGTTTAATGGCGGAAGTGAAGCACATTGTGTTGGGCAAGTTCAAAGATGGGATCCCCCAAGAAGAGATCGATCAGCTTATCAAGCAATATGCTAATCTCGTCAATCTCATCCAACCCATGAAGTCTTTCCGCTGGTATTCATATTTTACCCTCCTTTTCATTCTTCAAAAACCCTTCAACTTTCTTTCTTCACACAATCAAGCAAGAAGGACAAAACATTTCTTTCCTTTGTCTTTCCTTCTTTTCAATTTCTCAACTTTAATTTCTGATGCAAGATTTATTGGTTTTGTGCGACTGATTTTGATTATATAAAAAGGGGAAATTCTGATGTCAATCAATAGATTTGTATGTAACAAAAACAAAATCATATTATTGTTATGTTCTAATGCCATTGGGTATGTGTGTCTACACAATCAGAAACAAGACCAGGTTGAAATCTTGATTTTTTTCTACTGGAGAATTAGGATAATTGGGAGAATCCAAGTAGAGGATTTTTGTTTTCTCTTTAATTCTTTAAACGCCTGATAATGGGGGAAACTCTGCACCTGCTACACCAGAAAATGAATAATGGAAAACAAATTCATAAATAGTTTCCAGTCTATTAGTTGATGATTGTATGGAGAATTTAAGGCAGATTGTTCCTTTGGTCCTTTCAATCGGCAATGTTGTAGAAGGCGCTAGTCAGGCACTTAATAAAACAAAAACCAGGCAGTGTACATTTGTATATATCCAGCAATTGTGCATTTGTCTATTTCTAAGGCTGAAATCCCCTCAGCCTAGGGGCCCCTAGGCGGCCGCCTAGGTTGATTTTTACAACACTGTCACTCAGTGGCCGAGTTCATTTTGGCTCCAATTACTTTTGAGGCTAAGCTTACTAAACTGCTACTCTGAGTTCGTCACGTTGTGATTTGCCACTAAGCTAACTTCATCACTGCTCTGAGTTCATCATGTCGTGATTTGTCTATGTACTTGAACTAATGAGTAACGACAGTAAATTACGCTATTCTTTTAAATGAAACTGCTGATCAGGCTAATTTGTGCTTTTGGCATGCCAAAATGAATGCAAATGGAGTAGTAGTTGCAGTCTGTCTTGTGTAATTAACTTTGTACCCTTTGCCGTTTTCTTGTGTAGATGGCACGTTTGGCACTGAAATGAGCATACGACGTATAAATATGACTGTACTAGTGTCATAGATATGCTTCCCGTATTCTTCTTTAGATGTACCAAAGTGTTATGAAATAGCATGTATAATGTGGCTCTGATTGTTTGTTGCAGGGGTAAAGATGTAAGCATAGAGAACCTTCACCAAGGCTTCACTCATGTGTTTGAATCGACTTTCGAGAGCTGTGAAGGTGTTGCTGAGTACATTGCTCATCCGGATCATGTTGAGTACGCGAGCAAACTCCTTCCGCAATTGGAGAAAGTTCTCATCATTGACTACAAGCCTGCACCCGTCCAGCTCTGAGTTCAGTAATTTGCAGAAAGAATATCTGGTTTTGCTTGCTCTGTTCAGCTATGAAGCTTGGAATTCCTGGAACTTTTGTTTTGAGTTCAATGGTGACTGTGTTTGCACTAGTGTAAAATCTGTATGGATTCTGTCTCTGTTACTCCTTTAATAATTTGATGGGCTTTGTCCCAGTTATCCAATGGGCAAAATTCTCGAACATTTGAGTCAACCCAGCCAAGTTGATTAGGTTATTGGCCATTTTGGTTTAAACAATCAACTATGATGTTGTAAAAATCGGCCTAGGGCCACCTAGGTCGAAGGGGTTTTAGCATTAGAAGGCTGGCCAACTAGCCGGCCTAAATGCCGGGTTGTTATGCCGTGGACCCAGGTCCACCTTGCAAGGTGGACCTGGGTCTACATTCGCATACATTATACTCTACATTCACAATTTGTAAACTCCACATTCACACATTACAAGATTATATGTTTAGTAACTATACATTCACATACACTATACTTTGCATTCACAATTTGTAAACTCCACATTCACACATTCAAAACTCTATTTTCACAGGTTTTATACTCCACATTCACAACTTGAGAACTCCACATTCACACATTACAGGGCTACAAGTTGCTAGAACTTCTTAACTCTATTACAGATTCACACATGCATAACTCTACATTCACGATTTCTATACTCCATATTCACAATTTGAAACCTTCAAATTCACACATTTCTGGGCAACTCTACATTCACACAATCATAAATCTACATTCACGATTTCTATACCCTATATTCACACTTTGAAACTTCTACATTCACACATTTTTACACTTTGAAACTTCTACATTCACACATTTTTAGACAACTCTATATTCAGAAATATGTTTATTAATTAAAAAAAAAAAAAAAAAAAGACGACGTAGTTTTGGACACATTTTTTAAATCGGTTTGTTTCGCTCATTTGAACGAATCAATCCAATTTCCAAAAAAATTGCAAAACTTGCAAATGGGGAATCTCCCTCGCCCTATCCACAATTGCACTCCATAGTCCACACTACTTGAGCCTTGTCGAGGTATCGTTGTCACAATTACATCCTTGTTGTCATAGTCGCTGAGTTGCTTTAATTTGTCGTCGCAGTGATAGTCACATCATCGTTGTCATAGTTGTTGAGTTGCCTTGTCATCGCAATCATAGAGTCACATCCTTGTTGTCCCGTTGAGACCTCGCTAGAAACATCATTGTTGTCATAGACGTTGAGACCTCGCTAGAAACAAATGTCAATCGCGGAGTCGCGGACATTGTATGTTTCTAGGCGCTAGGTGAGCCCTTGACTAGGACTAGGACTTTCTACAACATTGATCATATGGACAATTTAAATTGATTTATCTCTTTATAATTAAAATCATAAGATAAAGTTTACAAAGTTTACTCCTTACACTAGATCACATTTCATCATACTCTTTTAATTACAAGGGCATTCATTAAATCATTAGTATTCATATTCATTTGGCGATAATATTGTAGCATTGTAATCATATTACTTCACATGCAGACTCAGAATATACATACTATATATATATATATATATATATATATATATTACTGGACTTTCCGTCCGCTCAATTTGCTGCTAACAAGCAACACAACATCGCAAAAATCTTGCAGCTTCGCACTGGCAGCTTTGAGCTGGCCAGGCTCGGCCGGCGGATCGGCAAAATCGTCGTCGCAGGTCCCCGGAAAATCCAAAGCCGCGGAGGCGTAAGAATCCAGGCTTCCATAATCCTTCGCCTTCAAAAACTCCGTGCACCGATCAAGCGAATCAATCGAGTCCTCGTAGTTCTCCAAACACGACGAGTATCGCGATTTGAGCTGAGCAGTCTTCGCCGATTTGAGCAGCGATTGCACCAGGCCGCGCACGGTTTTCGCGTACTTATCCGCTGCATCGATGGCGATGAACGCCAGGCCTTCGAGGCTCGCGGATTTGCTGCGCGGATCGGATTTTAGCGCCTCCAAGCATTTGGGCGGATGATTCGCTTCGGCGCAGAGGTTACTAACCAAATCGGCCGTCACATTTGGGGATAATGCAAATGCGACGAAAATAACTACCAATACATTGTGAATGTAAGCCATTTTTTCTTTCGCTTGAAATTTAAATAAGCTAAGGTTGATGAACGTGATTATATTTATAAGAGACGAAATAAAGTTGACGATTTCCCCGTGCAGTGCATGTCGTATCACCTCAGGTTTTGAATGGATTACAAAAATGGATGCTAGAGGTTCCACAAATGGTAATTTCGTCGCGTTTGTTATACCTACGTAAACAAATTTTTAAAAATTATTATTTCAAACTTTTAATAAAATTATTAAGTGTGCTATAAGCCTGGGTGACCATGTAAAAATTTGGGATGTATCTACATGGCTCTTGTCACCCTAGCCAGCAACGCACAATAGTATACATTTTGATTTATGAGAAATTTCGCTAGTTGATCAAGGTATATCATGGGTGAAACTCATTTTATGACTCTACCACAAAGAACCAAAGTTTATGTTATTTATAGCTAGGCTGCTCAAACTAAGGATGTCAATAAACAGCTCTTACTGGAGTTGAAGTTGAAACATTATAATTACCAAGTTAATTGTCTAACTAATTTGATCGGGGTTGCCTGGCCTGACGCTATACACTTGACATTACTAATTATTGTGTGTGTATATAGACATTGAATCATGAGATAATCAAATAATTAAATTGAATGGGATAAATTAAGATTCCATTTAATTTGCAATTAAGAGTATACGTTTTAGGTTATGGACACTATTAAACCTTTTAATAAATAATAACCAAAACGATATGTTATATGTAATGTTATTAAGTTCTGAACGAAAATTAAAAAGAAAAAGAAAATTTTATTTGTATCAAATTTTGTATACTAGCTAGTTTCAAAATTGAAATGATGGGAAAAGTTTCACAAATAATAATCAAATATAATATATATATAATGAATGGACTAAGGCAATACAAATTAATTAAATAATGAAGTAGTTAATTAGATATATCAATACCAATAATTATTCATTTTAAATCTAATAAATTAATAATAATAAATACCATATACTGAGTACGTACTAAAATTCAACAAAAGTAATATATTAGACATTAAACCTTTGACATCCTAATTTGATTAAAATTTAATGCTAATAATATCACTTTGACCACAAAATCTTAGCCCTGATTTCTTGATTATTCTTAAATGGTAATATTTTCACAAATAATTTCAATGAATTGTCACGAATTCACGGAATCCATAATTTAAATGACTAAAAGTGGTCAAAAAGCAATTTGGGTACGACTGTCGTCATGAGTCATCACTAATTCACTTTGCCTTAAATGACTAAAAGTGGTCAAAATGCAGGTAATCTCTTATTTTTAATAATCATATTTTTCAACATATATTTAGTAAAGTCCTGAACCAATTAACAAAAAACTCATAAGAATGACTAAAATGTCCAAAAAATAATAGTTGTAAAATAACAAAAATAATAATCTGTGACTAAATTTGAAACTACCACAAAAAAACAAGAGACCTCTGTCAAAATTAACTTGACACTTTAATTTGTTTAGACTTGTCTTAGCTTCATTGCATGTATATACTCATCACAAACCTAAATTGTTAACGATTATTTTATGCTATTGCGTATTCTGTTCTAACTAAAAATAATATATATGCAAAAAAATTAAATTAAATTTCATATCAATCACTCTATCATAAAATAAATATAGGTACCAAAAACGTTATTATTTATATAATTATTATAAAGCCATAACAAGATATAGCTAGCTAGCAAGGCCTAACAATATAATTATCCCATCACTGTCCACTCAATTTATTGTTAATAGCTAACACAGCAGAACAAATTGTTCGGAGCTTCACACTAGCGTCTTTCAATTGCGACGGCTCGGGAGAAGACCTCGAAAAATTGTCGTCGCAGGTTGCCGGTCCGTCGAGAGCGGCGGAGGCATAAGACCCCAAACTCCCATAATCCTTGGACCTCAAAAACCCCGGCAACTGCCCGATACTATCCACGGAATCGCCGTAGTTCTCCAAACACGACGAGTATATCTCCTTGAGTTTTGGGTCGGTGGCGCCGCTGTGAAGCGACGAAACGAGGCTTTGTCCCGATTTCGCTTGCCGCGAGGCAACATCTATTGCGACGGTTTCTAGGGCTACGAGGTCTGAGGTTTTGGAACGAGGATCGGATCCCAAGAGTTGCTTGCACGTGGCAGGCTGCGGTGTCTTCGCGCAGATATCGTCCACTAAATCCGCCGTCACGTTTGCGACGGAAATGGCTAGAACGACGGCGAACAGCAAACGGAGGTTGTGAGAGAAAGCCATTTGCGACGAATTGAATTTTCTGGAAAACTGTTGTTTTGTGTGATTCTTCGGGGTGATTTCCATCTTTTTATAGGTGTGGGGATCTGTGTTGGAATGGGAAGACTAGAAAATACATAGAAAGCAAATATATATTTGGTATCTTAATCAGTATTTATGTTTCAAATTTTTATTACTCCGTAATATTTATTTTAAAAATTAAATAGCAACCGTTAAAAATGATTATTTTTGCGGTTTATGTAAATTAGTTTATGCCTAAACAAGGATAATAATGAAAATAAGTGTGTTGTCTATATGCACACACACCAACCGACGCGCAGTGACTGCGAGTTTTTCTCGTCACTACAAAATATTATTCCTTTTTATCGAACACAGATATAGAAAAATATATTTGATTAAGTAATATATTTTTATTTTACATATGGGAGATCATAAGATAGAGCCTCAGTTGAGACGGTATTGACTCTTCGAGCTCCAACAGGTTGAGAAAGTATATATATGAACATATACTACAATGTAATAGAATCAATAGTAAAAAAAAAAAGAAAAAAGTAAGGTAATATATATTTTAGGTAACTAAGTTATAAACGGAAAAGATTTTTTTTTTCTTTTGGAATTTCCAAACAGTTTTTTAGTGATAGACAAAGTATATATATGAAAAAGGAACCCTTCTTTTTTGGGGACAATTTTTAGAGAAAGATGTGTGTGTATATAAAGTGCATGCTTGTATAGTACAACACAGGTGGATAACTACTTTTGAATTTCTAAACATATATAATTTTACTCTCGTTATTGTCTTGTCATTATTATTTCAACATTGTCATTGCCCCATCATAAGTATCACCTTATTATACACCATGACATATCATCAATGTTAATTAGTGATGGTGACATGGGATTCTAGGTCCCATTTTATTGGATAAGTCTTGGCCCAAGTGGGGGTGGTGAAGAAAAGAGGTTGTGCCCAAATCATGTTAGGCTAGGAAGGCATGTAATCACCAAAAAAAAAAGAAAAAAAAAAGAAGGCATGTGGCGTGGGCGGCAGGCATGGAAGCAAGCAAGCGGTATCCGAAGAGAGAGGTAGTGCAAGGCAGGGTACAAGGCGGTGTATAGCAAGGTTTAAGAGGGGGTGGTGTGTATGGTGGCACGTGTGGGACGTGGAGGTGGTGTGCATGGGACGTGCTCATGGAGTGAGGGGTAGCGTGTATAGTGGTGCGTGTGGGACGTGGGGATGGTGTGCATGGGGCGTGCGCATGGTACGAGGGAGTGTGTGAAATGGCGGCATGGGGCCGGGCCGGGTGTGTGACATGGCGGCGTGGTACGTGGCATGTGTGAAATCGACGTGGGGGGTAGTGTGTGCACTAGCCTGGGGAGGGGTCCAGAGCCACGAGCGTGGAGAGTAGGGGGTTCATGGACACGTGTGTGGTGTACGGAGGTCTTGGAATAGTATAAAAGGGGGGTTGTGGTCTGTTTAGGTCATCACTCAGGACACTACCTTTTTTCTGGTTAAGTGGTCTAGGTCCTCTCCCTCTCACAGGCGTGTCAGGGGTCGAGTCCTATTGGTTATTGACAGAGTAATAGACCTCCTCAAGTGGCGCTGCTCCTCAAGCAGCGTCAAGCGCTGCGTCACCTCCTCGAGCAGCGCCGCCTCCTCAAGTGCTTTTGCTTCCTACACTTGTGCACTCGCACGCCTCCTGCACTTGTGCACTCGCATCCTCCACTGGTGCATCCGTCTCCTCAAGTGCGTCTATCGCCTCCACTGGTGCATCCGTCTCCTACACTTGTACATCTGCCTCCTTCACTTGTGCGTTCACCTCCATAAGTAAAAGGACTCAGTAGTTGGTCATGGTCTGCCCTGATCAATTTTGTTAAAAAACAAAATAATAATAATAATCCTAAGCTCTAATCCCTTAGGGCCGGCACGAGATCCGATCTCGCTAGCTACTTAACGGAAGAGTGTTTTTTTGAGCCCAGCCAAGGGCTTGGATTCAAAAAAACACCACACTCTAATCCCTTAAGGCCAGCACGAGATCTGATCTCGCTAGCTACCTGACGGGAGAGCTGACCTCAAAGGGTGTTTTCTGGGTAAAGCTTAAGGCTTTGCTATGAAAACACCACACTCTAGTCCCTTAGGGCCGGCACGAGATCCGATCTCGCTAGCTACCTGACTGGAGAGCTGACCTTTGACCGAACCTACGGATGGTCGAAGTGAACTCACGCAAGAGCCCTGAGCAAAAAAAAAAAAAAAAA
>NC_044928.1:27782262-27840059 GCF_003576645.1 Ipomoea triloba | reverse complement strand
AAAAAAAAAAAAAAAAAAAAAAAAAAAAAAAAAAAAAAAAAAAAAAAAAAACGTGTGACCTCGGCGCTGGCCGAGGTCACTGTGCGTGACCTCGCCCTAGCCGAGGTCGTGCATAGTGACCTCAGCTGCCGAGGTCACGCACATGGTGACCTAGGCCTGGCCGAGGTCACGTTCGTGACCTCGGCCGCCGAGGTCACACCTCGGCACGGGGGCCTTGCCTCGAGCCGAGGATGCAACGAAAAAAAAAACAAACAAAAACAATTTTTACGCTGGTCATTACTCCCAAACCACCTCAACCACTCTCGTTGGCTAGGGAGTGGGGAGATTGGTGACACAGTAATCAGGCTAGCAGCACCCGACCCGGAACCACTGGCAGGACCCAGAGGCAAGGCAACGGACGTTCAACCAACCGTTCAACACGTCACTCCTCAGCATCAATGCTCAACGGCTCCTCAGCATGACCAACGGTTCAACTCCTCAGCATTGATGCCCAACGTTCAGCTCCTCAGTATTGATGACCAACGTTCAGCTCCTCAGCATTGATGACCCATTATGAGCTAAAGGGAATAAAAGGACTCACAACGCAAAGTAGAAAAACGAGACTTCTTACTAGACAAAACACACACTCAACTCATCTTGTACACTGAGCACTGCACTCAATATTGTACTCAAATACTCAAACATTGTATCAACATTACATTCAAATAATATACCGGTAACACATTATTACCGTCAGTAATATATTTAGTTCTATTTTATTAATTACTTACCTAGCTTGTTTATTTCTATTCTATTGATTTAATTACTAGTCCCTTAACTTGTTCAATTATTATTTTGGGCCGCCATTCTTGGGCAAGTTTTTTGGGCTTTGTATATATTTTACTAGGCCTCACGCCTGGTCATATTATTATTTTTCTGATTTCCGTTCTGTGTAATATATCCGGTTTATGGTGAGCTCGGTCCCTATAAAACCATCATTGGCGCCTTCTGTGGGGACCATTACAAAAAGTGTGCATTCCTAGTCTTTATTCATTTAAGTCCAAGTACGCCGAAATGGCCAGATCTAATGCAAGTATTCGTCGAACCCACATGCGGCCAAAAAGGATGTGCATGATCCAAAAAGGCGGGCCATGCCTTCTCTCGACACCAAACATGCCCACTCTGTCCCGTCGAAGGTGGTGGTTGCCCTTACGCATAATGGGGTCACCAACATCATAGGCGGCCCCCAAGACAGAATCCCACAGCTTTGTTCCTTGGTAGCCCAAGCACAAGGCCTCAAGGCAACAATAACGCGGGGGCCAGAAGAGCTCCTCTAGCCCTTCAGGATCAAGGATTTGAGTGGGCTGCATGGAATAAATCCCTGAGAGGGCCCCTGACCTGCAGGTGAGTTCGAAGGTGAAAGTATATACCGCACCTCGATGGCGGGGGACCCATAGTAGGGGCGCGAACTGTATTGTTCTCAAACAAAAGTCATTTCTTCCGATGGATGGACAAAAGGAATAAACGTTAAAATCGCATAACTACTCCAATGGAAGGAGCGAGGTAATTACCTCCTGGAAATGCCTAAGATATCGGTAACCCCGCCCTTCACCGGAAGAATTATGAGAGAACCCCTTCCTTCCAATTTCAAACCTCCAAATATCAAGCAATTTGATATGTTAGAGGGTATACGCACAACTGAAAGGGATTGAAGGCTTTGTAGTCTTTACACATTGTTTTGGTGGTTACAACCGCTTTCCCGCTTCCCCTCTGTATATATTTACATTCCCGCTCATTCCTTGTAAGTTTGACAATACAGATGAATGAATGAACTCACTTACCCTTAATCTTTCTCAACCTTCACACCTTCTGACAGCTTAGGTGACCCTCAAAAACATATCATGACCTATCAGGCCACTATGATGCCAAATCCAACGCTGGTTCACAAGTGGAAACACCGTTGATTCTTTCCACGACCTGTAAAGTTCATCACTCATTTTATGATGGAAAAGAAAAGCCGAAAACACTTTATACATCTCACCATTGTGAAACAAAGCGTAGGAGAATCTTTGACAAACTTCTTAGTCAGCTGACGTGCAATCGGACGTAGAGGTCTAGAGGATATAGATGACATATCGGATCGGCCATCGTTATGTTTGACGACGAATTTTGCAATTACCACATAACTTAAAAGGACAAAAAGTGTAATTTTCCCTTTTTATTAATATTAATATACCTTTTATTTTATTTATCTAATTAAACATTTAAAATCACTGTCTAGTCAATTTATTTTGTTAATAGCTAACACAGCAAAATAAATTGTTCGCAGCTCAATTTCTTGTTAATAGCTAACACAGCAGAACAAATTGTTCGCAGCTTCAAACTAGCGTCTTTCAACTGCGGCGGCTCGGGAGAAGACCTCGAAAAGTTGTCGTCGCAGGTTGCCGGTCGGTCAAGAGCGGCGGAGGCATACGTTCCTAAACTTCCATAATCCTTGGACCTCAAAAACCCCGGTAACTGCCCGATACTATCCACGGAATTGCCGTAGTTCTCCAAACACGACGAATATATGTCTTTGAGTTTTGGGTCGGTGGCGCCGCTGTGAAGCGACGAAACGAGGCTTTGTCCCGATTTCGCTTGCCTCGACGCTACATCTATTGCGACGGTTTCTAGGGCTACGAGGTCTGAGGTTTTGGAACGAGGATCGGATCCCAAGAGTTGCTTACACGTGGCAGGCTGCGGTGTCTTCGCGCAGATATCGTCCACTAAATCCGCCGTCACGTTTGCGACGGAGATGGCTAGAACGACGGCGAACAGAAAACGGAGGTGGTGAGAAAAAGCCATTTGCGACGAATTGGATTTTCTGGAAAAGTTTTGTTTGTATGATTCTTCTATTCGCGGTGATTTCCATATTTTTTTTATAGGTGTTAGAATGGTAAGACTAGAAAATATATTTGGTATCTTAATTAAAATTTTAATTAATATTTATTTGACAAATTAAATAGCAACCGTAAAAAAAATGATTATTTGCGGTTTATGTAAATTAATTATTTTATGCCTAAACAAGGATAATAATGAGAATAAGTGTGTTGTCTATATGCATACACACCCTGTCCTAGAAATATTATTCTCTTGGGGGCGAAGTTTTCTCGTACACACCGACGTGTAGTGGCTGTGAGTTTATACTTTAGTTTTCTTGGCTAGACAGTTAGGCTATAAACAGGTTAATTGGTTTATATTATCTCTTTAGAGTCCTTTATCTTTTCTTTTTTTTTTAAACCAACAAAACACATATATTAATTCTCCACAATATCCAAACGAGCAATACAAGAAACGAAATGAGGGATATAGTCAAAATAATCCACACCACCTATACACGAATCATCCAAAGATTTCTTCGCTATAACATGTACAAGCTTAATTATTTGTTTCCCTCTTAACAAACTGAATAGAAACCAAATCTAACTGATTTAAATAAAACCTAACATCCTCAAGAACCGGTTGGACTTCATTAGGAGGGTCATCGAAATCCAGCCAGGGTTCCCCAATAGTTAATGCTGGTAAAAAAGGGTTTAATTGATCGAATATGAAATAAAGTTTCGAGATCAAGAATTTCACTTTTTTGCACTAAAAAAGTTGAATTATATTGGTGTGAACACACGATTGGTGGGGTTAGTGATATTATAGAAATCACACATCGATTGCAATCATGGGATTTCGCCATTTATTATTGTTATAGATATAGATAGATGGGAAGGGTGCAGTTATGAACGGTTTTGTGAATTTTAATTTACGCTTATTGACAAATTTTTTTTAAACTTTAATGCATTAAGTTAGTCAAACATCAATGCAATTTCAAGGGGAAACGGTCAAATAAGCATTTAAAATATTTAATTACCCCATCAAATTATTAAAACAATTATATAAACCCTTGAATTTTTTTAAAAGTTTAATAAACTCCAATTTACTTAGATTACTTATAAAACAACTAAATTTAAATACAAAACTAACACCACGTATATTTGTCAAATAAAATTAAATGTACAACATTTAAAATAAAATATATATCTTTATTAGCGCGCACACACGAAAAAATTAAAAATCATGACATAACTTGGATTTAGATACATTTATAATACATAACAAAAATATGCCAACAAATTAGGCACAATTTACTAAACAATAGAATTAGCTGCCATGAATGTTAGTAACAATGTCCCAAATTTGATTCCTTATATAAACTATCTATTGGCCTAGTTAGTTCGGCTCTTCACCTAGAAAGCACCTTCCCTTAAATCAAAGAATAAACCTATTATCGAAAACACTATTCTATTAACCTATTTCGTGAACCAAACATCGATTATATTGCTAATTACCAAAACAATACTATAAAACTCTTGCAACTAACTTAACGCCGGTATCCTTGAGCAGGGGTGGCTCAGCCGAAGGAGAAAAATGGTCGTCACAATTTACGGAATTATCCAGCGTTGTCCCTCTTTTTGGCTTGTTTCGTCGTAATACCTATTGCGACGATTCCCAGGCTTGTGAGAAAATGCCATTTTTGGTGTTGGGTTTGGTGTTTTTATCCGTTTATTTATTTATTTGTAGCTGCAAATATTTGAATTATGTGGTAATCCTCTTTGGCACCTTTCGATTTGTTTGTGCATTTTAATTACTGATAAATGATAACTTTTTTAAAATAGAACACTAAAAATGTATTCATTATCACAGATTTTCTAATAACACTTTTTCTTCTTTCAAACCAAATAAGGAAATTTGAATTAATTTTTACCTATGCATTATTGTATATATATGTTCGTTATAAGTAAAATCCTCAATCCCTAATAAATACTAAGTATTTGATGAAGATCGCTGTAATTACCAAATCAAAATTCAGATCAATTTAGTTGATTGTCTATCATAACCGTGGTTGTTAATTACAACGAACAATTATGGTCATATGTCCAAAGGGCCAAATGAGAATGAACTTTGTCTCGGTCTCCTCTCCCTTTCATCCAAAATATGTAATATTTTAAGAAAATACTTTCTTTCCGCTCTTGACATTGCATATAAATATTAGATGTCATGAATGGGCTGATCCCACCAATTTTTAATAAAATGTTAATGTATTCAATCAAATAGTGCAATGTCAAGAGGTAAAATTAACAAGGGGAATTTTTTTTTTAGGGATGAATAAGATTACTATCTTTTATCCCTTTAAAATTAAAATTTTGAAAAAAAAAAAAAAAAAACCCTTATATGAGTGGGGGAGTAAAAATTTTAAAAATACCAACATAGTGCATTATAAATCAAATTTGAACAAGTTGATATTTAACGACCAAAATTAGAAACATTATTATTGATATATAATGGATACTAAACAAAAATACCATGCATCTTTCTCCGACCACAATATGTAACGGCCTTATGCCCCTTTGGACAGATTGCTAACCACCAAAACAACACTACAAAACTCCTGCAACTTACTACTCGTATCTTTCAGTTGCGGCGGCTCAGCCGCGGAGCCTTCAGAGAACTCGTCGTCGCAATTCCCCGGACTATCCAGCGCCGCCGAAGCCTGACTGTTCAGCCCGCCGAAGTCCCGGGACCTCAACAAATCCGGGCATTTCCCGAGGCTATCCACGGAGTCGGAATAATGCTCCAAACACGACGACAATATCTCCTTGAGCTTCGGGTCGGTGGCGCCGGAGAGGAGGGACTGGACGAGTGCCTGTCCCGATTTCGCCTGATTCGTCGCAATATCTATTGCGACGAGTCCGAGGGATTTAAGGTCGTCTTTGGGACGAGGATCGGCTCTTAGGGTTTGGGCGCATAGCGCGGGCTGCGGGGTTTTGCCGCACACGGTGTCGACCAAACCGGCCGTCACGGTGGTCGTGACGGCGACGGCGGCAACCAAGACGGCGAAGAGGAATGATGAGAGTTTGTGGGGAAACGTCATTTTGTGTTGTTTTTTTGGGGCTGTTTTTGTTTCTTATTTATAGGTGTAAATATTTGGAGTATAAGGAAATTTTTTTGTTGGGCGTTGCATATTGTGATACTCTTCAATTTGTTTTGGTAATTTATTTATTATATCAGTATAAATGTCAGTAATGACTGGTATTATTTTTCTGATACGTTTCTTATTCTGGTTTTAATGCAAACAAGCAAATATCTAAATTAGAATTAATTTTTAGATTTTGGATAAACTTGGAATATTTGATTAGTATTCTACTTGGGATATAGACACTGTTGGTTAATTGAGCTTATTTGTGTATGTTATATGGTACGGTGGAGCTTATGTTGTTGGAAAATGAGTTGTTATTACATGGACTAGGGTACACCTTGCAAGGTGGACATTGGTCCTAAGTTGTGTATTTTTAGTATTGGAATTATGAATTTTTAGAATATAAATTGTATTTCTAAGTCAAAACACATAAATTGTGTATGTTAATATTGTGTGTTCCTAGTATACAAATTGTGAATTTTTAAATGATTAATTGTGAACATTCAAAATCCAAGTCGACATTCCAGATTCACATAATAATTTACATTGGAAGTAATAATGATCAGAATTATAAGTGATTTTGTTAGCTGAGATTTGGAAGTAATAATGGTCAAGAATGTAAAAGATTTCTTTTTCTAGCTAAGATTTGAAAGTAATAATGGTCAAGATTGTAAGAGATTTCTTTTTCTAGAAGCACAAGCTATAATGTCTGCTAGTGAGCAACCAGTTCTAAGTCGTAAAACTAGCAAAAACTGTGTTAAATGTCATTTCAAAACCATCAGGAGGAAATATCAACCAAGAGTAACACAGAATATATCAACTTTCTAAATGTGCATTGGCTTGTCATAAGTGGCAATGGCAGCTTCTTTAACAGCCTCGATCATTGTTGGATGGGCATGCCATTTACGAGCGAGGTCCTCGCTAGATCCTCCAAGCATGACCTCGTGGATGAGCTCTCCTGCGTTTGATGCCATTATGTGGGCGCCCAATATTTTGTCGGTTTCCTTCTCAACGAGGATCTTGACTAAACCCTCAGCATCACTAATTGCCTTGGCCCTGCCGTTTGCCATGAAAGGGAACTTCCCAACACGATAACTGACTCCAAGTGCCTTCACTTGTTCCTCGGTTTTTCCTACTGAGGCCACCTCAGGGTGTGTGTACACAACCGCTGGGCACATATCATAGTCCAAGTGGCCTTCCTTGCCTGCAATGCATTCCACACATGCGACACCATCTTTCATTGCCTTGTGGGCCAACATAGGCCCTGGAATAACATCACCAATGGCATAGACCCCAGGTACAGTAGTGGCAAAGCGTCCATTAACCAAGATTCTACCAATCTTGTCAGTTTCAACTCCTATTTTGTCCAATTGAAGCCCTGCAGTAAATGGAGTTCTACCAGCAGAAACAAGAACAACATCAGCTTCAAGAACAGTCTGATCACCACCAGCTGCCGGTTCAAGTGTCAACTTAACACCATCACCTGAACTGTCAACTGAGACCACCTTAGTTTTAAGCATAAATTTCATCCTGTCAACTGAGACCACCTTAGTTTTAAGCATAAATTTCATCTTCTGCTTCTCAAGGGTACGTTGAAATTGTCTGCGAACTTCACTCTGCTTCTCAAGGGTACGTTGAAATTGTCTGCGAACTTCACCATCCATGCTAGGAACAATATCAGGTGCAAATTCAACAACAGTGACCTCTGAGCCAAGTCGGCCCCAGACAGAGCCCATTTCGAGTCCAATATACCCAGCTCCAATAACCACTAGCTTCTTAGGAATTTCCTTTAATGCTAAAGCGCCAGTAGATGATACAATTCTTTCCTCATCAATGGTTATCCCAGGAAGACCTTTGACGTCAGAACCAGTGGCAATTATAATACTTTTCCCTTTGACAACAGTTTCACCTCCATCAATAGTGTCCACGGTAATTTCTGAAGGTGAGAAGAACTTACCATATCCCTTCACATAGTTCACTTTGTTCTTTTTGAATAGACCCTCAATACCTTTTGTTAAGTCAGACACAACTTCATCTTTTTGGGCCATCAAGGCAGGTAAATCAACCTCAACAGAAGGAAACTTAAACCAATTGGCAGATGAGTGTGTAGCTTCATGGTACAGGTGTGAGTGGTGCAGTAATGTCTGAGTACAACAGAAGAGTATTAGGCCAATACACATAAACATTGAAAAAAAAAAAAAGTTGGATTAATATGTAACAAGCAACCAGAATAATAACAATAATTCTAGCATTAACAGTTCCCAATTAGACAGGTAGAAAGGCATACTTGATACTGTTTACCCATAAATTTTACTTGAATATGCTATATGGAAAATTTGCCTGTCAGATAAATAAAATTTAATATTTTATAAATTTTAAACTTCCTTATTCGCCCAAGGCTGCGCATCACAACACGCCCGTTGAGCACATGCATGTCACTACACATCATTTTTTTTTTTGTTCTTCCAAAAAAAAAAAAAAAAAAAAAAAANAAATTTCATCTTCTGCTTCTCAAGGGTACGTTGAAATTGTCTGCGAACTTCACCATCCATGCTAGGAACAATATCAGGTGCAAATTCAACAACAGTGACCTCTGAGCCAAGTCGGCCCCAGACAGAGCCCATTTCGAGTCCAATATACCCAGCTCCAATAACCACTAGCTTCTTAGGAATTTCCTTTAATGCTAAAGCGCCAGTAGATGATACAATTCTTTCCTCATCAATGGTTATCCCAGGAAGACCTTTGACGTCAGAACCAGTGGCAATTATAATACTTTTCCCTTTGACAACAGTTTCACCTCCATCAATAGTGTCCACGGTAATTTCTGAAGGTGAGAAGAACTTACCATATCCCTTCACATAGTTCACTTTGTTCTTTTTGAATAGACCCTCAATACCTTTTGTTAAGTCAGACACAACTTCATCTTTTTGGGCCATCAAGGCAGGTAAATCAACCTCAACAGAAGGAAACTTAAACCAATTGGCAGATGAGTGTGTAGCTTCATGGTACAGGTGTGAGTGGTGCAGTAATGTCTGAGTACAACAGAAGAGTATTAGGCCAATACACATAAACATTGAAAAAAAAAAAAAGTTGGATTAATATGTAACAAGCAACCAGAATAATAACAATAATTCTAGCATTAACAGTTCCCAATTAGACAGGTAGAAAGGCATACTTGATACTGTTTACCCATAAATTTTACTTGAATATGCTATATGGAAAATTTGCCTGTCAGATAAATAAAATTTAATATTTTATAAATTTTAAACTTCCTTATTCGCCCAAGGCTGCGCATCACAACACGCCCGTTGAGCACATGCATGTCACTACACATCATTTTTTTTTTTGTTCTTCCAAAAAAAAAAAAAAAAAAAAAAAAACCTATCTTGTGGGGAGAAAAACATTGCAAAAAATTTTGTCTTCAATTAATTTTATGTTTTAAAAGACATTATTAATTATAAATACTATATTTGATATGATTTTTAAATATGCAAAAATGGAAAAAAAAAATAGTGAATACAAAAGATTAAATTATACGAGTAAATAGTCGCAGTAGCAAGCAGCCCTCAACGACCGACGACTTGCCGCTCGCCCCTCTCGGACTCTCACCGCTGTTCGCCTCTCACTCCCTCAGCACTTTAGGAGTCAGCATGCAGCAACAATAGGTAACAATTTGTTAATAAAAACTGCACTTCATTGTCCATTTGATGTCCCTTTTTCTAGTTTTCTGCATTTTGTTATATGAATACCTGAAAGGCCATAGCTTTCACCCTTTACTCTTCTTTTCCTTTACCTCAGTCATCCTTTTTAACCGTTACCCCTTTTTTTGTTACTGATGCATTTTGTGGGATTTGAATGTAGATACATGAAGAGGCCAAGAAGTTTTCTTATGAGACAGGTTTTCTATTTAATGGAGCACATAGCTTCTTGAGTTATTAGTACTTGGAGTTTCGGACCTTTTACTTTGTGTAACAAATTCTCTACTTTATAGTCTGGTTTTAGTTGTTGATGTTCAGTTTGAACAATTTATTTTCTAATCATGTTTTTTTTTCTAGAATAACTTTATAGTATTGGTGTGAACTTACAGTTTGATGCCAAATCATAATTGAGAATACACATCAAGAAGAAGAATTGGCTTATCTCAGCAAATGTGATCAGCAAGATCAAGAAAACTATGAAATGGAAGCCAAAGATGTAGTAGAACTGGTTGAGCCATAAGGATGTCAAGATGAAGAACAGCTGAATGAAAACAGCCCAAAAAAGAAGAATGTCTACCAAACCTTTATACTATACACAGATAGTAGCATATATAAATACTCACCTAATTTTATTTGGATGAAAAAGAAAAATCACCATAAAGTTTGTAAACCGGCTCATATTTTTATTTGTATGAATAGAGACAAAATGCAAACAAAGAAGCCTTCACATCAGTGTATTTTTAATCCCAAAGAAAGTGGAAATTTCTGTTCAACCACTTGATCTACTTGGGTGGTGAGGCATATTAGCAAAAACTGTGCTAAATGTCATTTCAAAACCCTCAAGAGAATATCAAACAAGAGAATATATCATCAACTTTTCTAAATGTGAATTGGCTTGTCATAAGTGGCCATGGCAGCTTCTTTAACGGCCTCGCTCATTGTTGGATGGGCATGACATGTGCGAGCGATGTCCTCGCTGGATGCTCCATACTGCAATGCCAGCACGGCCTCGTGGATGAGCTCTCCTGCGTTTGGTGCCATGATGTGGACGCCCAATATTTTGTCGGTTTCCTTCTCAGCGAGGATCTTGACTAACCCCTCAGCATCATCAATTGCCTTGGCCCTGCTGTTTGCCATGAAAGGGAACTTCCCAACACGATAACTGACTCCAAGTGCCTTCACTTGTTCCTCGGTTTTTCCAACTGAGGCCACCTCAGGGTGTGTGTACACAACCCCGGGAACCATATCATAGTCCACGTGGCCTTCCTTGCCTGCAATGAATTCCACACATGCAACACCATCTTCCTCTGCCTTGTGAGCCAACATAGGCCCTGGAATAACATCACCAATGGCATAGACCCCGGGTACGCTAGTGGCAAAGCGTTCATTAACCAAGATTCTACCAATCTTGTCAGTTTCAACTCCTATTTTGTCCAATTGAAGCCCTGCAGTAAATGGAGTTCTACCAGCAGAAACAAGGACAACATCAGCTTCAAGAATAGTCTGATCACCACCAGCTGCCGGTTCAAGTGTCAACTTAACACCATCACCTGAACTGTCAACTGAGACCACCTTAGTTTTAAGCATAAATTTCATCTTCTGCTTCTCAAGGGTACGTTGAAATTGTCTGCGAACTTCACTATCCATGCTAGGAACAATATCAGGTGCAAATTCAACAACAGTGACCTCTGAGCCAAGTCGGCCCCAGACAGAGCCCATTTCGAGTCCAATATACCCAGCTCCAATAACCACTAGCTTCTTAGGAATTTCCTTTAATGCTAAAGCACCAGTAGATGATACAATTCTTTCCTCATCAATGGTCATCCCAGGAAGACCTTTGACGTCAGAACCAGTTGCAATTATAATATTTTTCCCTTTGACAACAGTTTCACCTCCATCAATAGTGTCCACCGTAATTTCTGAAGGTGAGAGGAACTTACCATATCCCTTGACATAGTTCACTTTGTTCTTTTTGAATAGACCCTCAATACCTTTTGTTAAGTTAGACACAGCTTTATCTTTTTGGGCCATCATTGCAGGTAAATCAACCTCAACAGAAGAAAACTTCACACCATGGTTGGCAAATGAGTGTGTAGCTTCATGGTACATGTGTGAGGAGTGCAGTAATGCCTGAGTACAACAGAAACATTGAAAAAAATAAAAAGAAACAAAAAGTTGAATTAATATGTAACAAGCAACCAGAATAAAAACAATAATTCTAGCATTAATAGTTCCCAATTAGACAGGTAGAAAGGCATACTTGATACTGTTTACCCACAAATTTTACTTGAATATGCTATATGGCAAATTTGCCTGTCACATAAATAAAATTTGATGTGGTAGTTCCCTACCCTAAACCCAACACATCCACAGAATTAAGAGAATAAAAAGCAGAAAATAAATATTCTAATAAGACTAGATAAGAAATTAAGTAATGTGAACCCCAACTCTTTGCATGATCTTTACATACAAATGAACAGGTCAACTGAAAAAGTAGCACTAAAATTTAATACAAAGGCGAGTTGGGTTCTGGAGTTTCAAAAAGGACAAAGTATAGACTGCACCATGTTAGTACATGAAAAATAAGCAGCAGCAGCAACCTACATATTTCTACAGCGGGAATGATCACCATTCACCAGGAGAAAACTAGGAAAAAAGAAATTTACTTATGATCAATGAAAAATGACAGCCAAAACACCAAGTATTATGTCATGGAGCTTGTTAATGTCTTTCAGTATATAATTTTATAATATAATTCAACAAGAATGAGAGAATGGGATATCTAGATCATATTTGAGAATGAGAATGTTCAAATAGCAAATACAACTGCACAAAGGATAGTTCAATTCTATTGTACAAAAATGTTGCTAGTGCAATTCCAGAAGCAGTTGAATGGTTTTAGATTTTAGCACTACAACCATATAGTAGAGTTCTATCATTTCCCACTATGCATAGAATACACAAACATACAGTATATCAAAATTAAAAGGGCAGGTTTAATGAAATCTAGATTGTAAATTGTAATGTTTACAAATTTGTAGACCATCAAGTGCTTAAAAATTTTATGGGGAAATGAAGCCACTCAGACAGAAAAAATCAAGTTTCATGAAATCCAAATTTTAAATTGAAAAGCTTAAAATTCTTCTAGGCCATCAATTGCTCTCAGTGGAAGTAAAACCATAATAAACTCTATGAAATCAAAATCATAAACTGAATTAAGGATTTTCTCAACCATAAATGGATGTAAAATCACGGCAGATTATATTAAATCCAACCCATATATTGAAAAGCTTACAGACTTCTCAACCATCAAGTATAGAACCCAAAACCCAATATAATCAACAAAGTCAAAATCAGTAGATCTAAGAAACTTAATTAAAACTAAAAATGAACAAAGAAATGCTAATGAAAATTGAATATAAGCTCCGATCGGTATACGCAGAGATAGAAGAGTGAGAGTGTAGCAGTACCTTAGAAGGAATACAACCGACGTTAAGGCAGGTGCCGCCTAGGGTTCCGCGCTTCTCTATACAGGTGGTTTTGAGGCCGAGCTGAGCAGCCTTGATGGCGGCCACATAGCCGCCGGGCCCGCCGCCGATGACAACGACGTCGTTCTCCTCAGATCCCGACGCGAATCCTCTGCTCAAGGAGAAAGCGTAGTACTTGGAGCTGTTGTAGTAGAGATTCCTCGACCGTCTAGCAATACTCGCCATCGCCATTTTTCTCTTTCACAATTCACAAATCTCTGAAAGACTTTTCTCTACTCCTCCTAATATTAGGTTTTTCTGGTCTTCTCTCCCTTTCTCTCTAATATTTTAAAACGAATATTTGATTGAGGAGCATATATTATTTTACTTTTTTCCGCAGCCGTTGGTGGACTGATTGTAAATGAGAACCCATCCTGGCCGTCCATAACCGCTACTTTTTCTGATCTATTGTTAATCGTGAGCTGCCATACACCCTCTGATTGTTTTCTACAATTCTTTTTTCCTTTTTATTATATCCTTTTATTTAAAAATTTCCCTTTTAAATTTTTAAAATTCATACATAAACACATTATATACCTACTTTTATTTAATAATTTCCCTTCTAAATTTTTTAAATTCATATATACATACATTATATCCGAATATACCTAGTGTTCCTTCGAACTTCCAATCAAATTAGTTAAAATATTGGCTTAATGGTCACAATAATAGACTAATTTACTTAGTACACATTCTCATATAGTGATCGCAAAGTTCTCTCTTCATTTCAAAATATTACTATACATATATGAACTTATAATGTTGTTTACGAGATACAACCCTACTATATAGAGATTGCAAAAGACATTGGTGTTGATTAACATGTTAAAAATATCAATGTAGTTATGTACTACACAGATGTTATATTAGACATGAATTCAAATCTTGTTACTCTATTTTGGTGTGCTGAGAACCGAAAAAAAAAAAAAAAAACAGAATTTTTAAATTTATGGAGTAGAACATTAAAAAAAAAAAAAAAAGGGGGACAATATCTGGGAGGAGGGATATGTATTGGCGGGCTGCCAAACATCACATATTTGAGGAACGACTCGACGACAATGTTGGTAGGCTATCTAGATGAGGCAGAGGAGCAGCATCACTAGAGACCTATCCACAACGATACAATACAATACAAGTTTATATATGATAGATAGAATTTACTTGGAAGGAACAAGACAACATTTATTGCTATTATGATGGGTATTCATTCATAACAGTTCTTGATTAACGGTTAATTAACTACTGAAGCTGCCAAGCACCTTATGCTCAGATGACATATACTGACTCCTACTGAAACTGCCAACTGCCAAGAATCTTATGCTCAGATGACATTTAATGATTCTCCCAGGAGGTCATGAGGTCGAGCCCCAGTAACAGATACTACAATGTAATAGAGTCAATAGCATTCCAAAAAAAAAAACACTACTGAAGCTCAAATAGAACAAAGCTCATGCGATTAATGAGCTGAATTGTTTCAATGTAGATTCACTTAATTTCTGTTGTTTTCAGGCTGTGTAGTGCTCAACCAGTATACAAACGACCTTAATAGACTCATCAAGAAATACAAATTTTCTTCCAAGCATTCGTTCAGGTAGCTACACTGACATTGGAGCGCGACGATAGAATGAGGATGAGCATATTCGAATTGATGATCTATCTCCCCATTTGGGTCCTTTATATAGATGGCCTCTGCCATGTTCATTCTATGCCGTCTTTGATGGTCATGGAGGATCTGCAGCATCTGCGTATGTTAAAGACAATGCATTGAGGTTCTGTTTTTTGAAGATGCTGCTTTGCCGCAAGCATCTTGGAAGAGTTGGGGCTTTCTCATCATAGGGCATTTTTACTTGCTGATCAAGCCTTGGCTGATGACTTTAACATTGATGCTTCATGTGGAACAACGGCAATAACTGCTCTGATTCTGGGTAAGTATCTTGTCATTGCAAATGCTGGTGATTGCCGTGCTGTCCTTTGTAGGAAAGGAAATGCAGTCCAGATCTCTCATGATCACAGACCTTCATGTCAATTTGAAAGGAAAAGAGTTGAGGCCTTGGGTGGTCTTATAGAGTATGGATACCTAAATGGTGAAATTTCTGTCACTCGTGCCCTTGGTGACTGGTCTATGAAGCTTCCGTATGGATCAGCCTCCTCCCCTCTTTCTGCTGAGCCAGAAATTCACCAAGTTGCGTTGACAGAAGATGATGAGTTTTTGATAATTGGTTGTGATGGGGTTTGGGACGTGATGTCAAACCAGGATGCTGTTAGTATTGTCCTCCAAGAGCTTAGGATGCATAATGACCCTCAGGAATGTGCTAAGGAACTCGTAAATCAGGCTTTGTTGCGAGAAAAAAACGACAACCTCACTGCCATTGTTATCTGCTTCACTGCCCCTCCCGTTCCCTCACGCAGACCAAAATTAAGATGCCTCACATTGTCTGAAGAGGCCCGCAACAGGTTGCGGAGCTTTGTACAAGGCAACTGATTGTTACATAAGCAATTCCCATGCCTTGAAGCCCAGAGACATTGTATACAATAGAGAGATTATGTTCATTCTTAGGATTTTTTAGAATCTGTTTGAGGTTGCTTCAGATGATGAGAAAAAGCAACATGAAGTTTTGTAGGGTTAGAGTTATCTAGATAATATATAGACAATGATGAGGCTACTTGTGTTTACATTCATGTTTTTGGTAGAGTTTTCTGTCAGTAACTGATTTAATACATAACAAATTTGACTATTCTATAACATTTGCAGATTGTATTGGGATTGATTTTCCTCAATTTCAATCCATTCTATTTCATTATTATCTGTGTTTTCCCTTGCTAGCTTTGTTTGCCTTGCCTGATCATAATAGTAAACCCTGAATCCCCCACCCCAAACAATTATCAAAAACTCATCATCTTCTGCCCATGAAACTTTGTGAATTTCTGGCTCTGCAGAAACACTTGAGACAGAAATTTCACCATTTAGAGTTTCACTCTTTCATTCTTTTCCTTTCAAGTTTACAAGAATGTTTGTGATCATGTGAGGTCTGGACTGCATTTCCTTTCCCCAGCATTTGCAATGACAAGATACTTACCCAGAATCAGAGCAGTTATTGCCGTTGTTCCACATGAAGCATCAANTTGATGCTTCATGTGGAACAACGGCAATAACTGCTCTGATTCTGGGTAAGTATCTTGTCATTGCAAATGCTGGGGAAAGGAAATGCAGTCCAGACCTCACATGATCACAAACATTCTTGTAAACTTGAAAGGAAAAGAATGAAAGAGTGAAACTCTAAATGGTGAAATTTCTGTCTCAAGTGTTTCTGCAGAGCCAGAAATTCACAAAGTTTCATGGGCAGAAGATGATGAGTTTTTGATAATTGTTTGGGGTGGGGGATTCAGGGTTTACTATTATGATCAGGCAAGGCAAACAAAGCTAGCAAGGGAAAACACAGATAATAATGAAATAGAATGGATTGAAATTGAGGAAAATCAATCCCAATACAATCTGCAAATGTTATAGAATAGTCAAATTTGTTATGTATTAAATCAGTTACTGACAGAAAACTCTACCAAAAACATGAATGTAAACACAAGTAGCCTCATCATTGTCTATATATTATCTAGATAACTCTAACCCTACAAAACTTCATGTTGCTTTTTCTCATCATCTGAAGCAACCTCAAACAGATTCTAAAAAATCCTAAGAATGAACATAATCTCTCTATTGTATACAATGTCTCTGGGCTTCAAGGCATGGGAATTGCTTATGTAACAATCAGTTGCCTTGTACAAAGCTCCGCAACCTGTTGCGGGCCTCTTCAGACAATGTGAGGCATCTTAATTTTGGTCTGCGTGAGGGAACGGGAGGGGCAGTGAAGCAGATAACAATGGCAGTGAGGTTGTCGTTTTTTTCTCGCAACAAAGCCTGATTTACGAGTTCCTTAGCACATTCCTGAGGGTCATTATGCATCCTAAGCTCTTGGAGGACAATACTAACAGCATCCTGGTTTGACATCACGTCCCAAACCCCATCACAACCAATTATCAAAAACTCATCATCTTCTGTCAACGCAACTTGGTGAATTTCTGGCTCAGCAGAAAGAGGGGAGGAGGCTGATCCATACGGAAGCTTCATAGACCAGTCACCAAGGGCACGAGTGACAGAAATTTCACCATTTAGGTATCCATACTCTATAAGACCACCCAAGGCCTCAACTCTTTTCCTTTCAAATTGACATGAAGGTCTGTGATCATGAGAGATCTGGACTGCATTTCCTTTCCTACAAAGGACAGCACGGCAATCACCAGCATTTGCAATGACAAGATACTTACCCAGAATCAGAGCAGTTATTGCCGTTGTTCCACATGAAGCATCAACGCTACAGTCATCAGCTAAGGCTTGATCAGCAAGTAAAAATGCCCTATGATGAGAACGTCCCAACTCTTCCAAGAATGCTTTATCAACTACAGATGCTTGCGGCAAAGCAGCATCTTCAAAAAAGAACCTCAATGCATTGTCTTTAACATAAGCAGATGCTGCAGATCCTCCATGACCATCAAAGACCGCATAGAATGAACATGGCAGAGGCCATCTATATAAAGGACCCAAATGGGCAGATAGATCATCAATTCGAATATGCTCATCCTCATTCGATCGCCGTGCTCCAATGTCAGTGTAGCTACCCGAACGAATACTTGGAAGAAAATTTGTATTTCTTGATGAGTCTATTAAGGTCGTTTGTATACTGGTTGAGCACGACACAGCCTGAAAACAACAGAAATTAAGAAAATTCTACATTAAAACAATTCAGCCCATCATCATAGATCCAACAGTCACACAAAAGGCACAATCTAAAAGTTAAATTTTCATCTGTCATACATATTAGCAATAAGTTCTATTTAGATCCATAAATATATTAATTCTAATAGCACTAGTTTAAATAGTTAATCTTGAATTCACAAGAATACCAGAAATCACATCTAATAAGACATACCAAAGCTAGGAGAAACTATTGATTTGTGAAGTATTTATTATGGTGATCCAACCAAGATTTATCAGCAATCAAATTAATTTCCAAGCTATATCAATCATAACTAGAGCAACGACTTCTATTTTGACCCGTGAATACATTCTATCCAAAAAAGTACTAGTCGGAAAAAATCAATCAAGAACTTACAAGAACAATAGCAGAAAGCCAAGAACATAAGGCATACTAAAGCTATCAGAAAGTAGTGATTAATCAATTGGCTATTAAGATGATCCTACCAATTTTAACTGAAAACCCTAATTTTCTTGAGCAGAACATATCTACACAGACCCAATCTCAAGATTCAACGAAAACACAAACTACAAGATATGGGTATTTTTAAAAACATCGCAGACAAACCAAGAAATGAAAAGAAATCCCGCAATTCATAGAAAATTCGAACTAATCAAGAAGTAAAAAAAAACTCACCGACTCTGAGCGAGAAATTTCGATGGCCACGGACTCGACTTCGATCGGCGGCGTGGAAACGGCCTCAGGCTTAACTTCGAACAGCTCCAAGTCGTTCTCGACGGGCTTGGAAACGCAGAGGTACTGAACCGAAACGCTCTGCTGGCACAAAATCTCTGCTTCGGCAACCATATCCGCCGTGGAACCCCTCTTCACTATCATCTGTAAACGAAACGCGCAGCTCGGTTCTTGATTTGAATCGGGGAAGGTGAGGTGAAGCGATTTGTGGAGATGAATCTGTGTTTGAGAGAGATTAGGGTTTTGTTTTACCTCTTCGGTTTTGTATGTAAGAAGCGATTTTGAGAGGAGAAATTATAGCGCATGCGGTATATATAGAAATGAAATGAAATGAAAAATTATATTTATATATATTTACAGAGGCGGCTTTGGAAACAGGGAGAGTCCTGGTCTTACTCGTACTCGGATAAACGTCGTGTGGTACCAAAACGCGGCACATGAAAAAGCTGATTTTTGTGGGCTTAAATGTTTTAAATCTTACGGTGACATTAAGGTAAAACGAGTCCTTGTATTTAACGGGCTGATAATCACAATGTTTTAAATTAAACTTTCGTGAAAGTTATTTATTGAATTTTTTGATTTTAACATGTTATTTATAAATTACTTAAGTTTGTTTATCGTTTATTTCATCGTAGTATTTTGCTATGGTCAAAATGCAGACTTTACCAATAGTGCACATTTCAGTAGTGGTTGTGAAATTTTTTAAATTGAAATAAGTCCTTATTTTTAGCCTTAATTCAATTAGTTTCCTAATTTTTAAAAATTCTATTAAAAGTTAAAATATTGTAAATAAAAATAAATACGTGCCAACCGCGTGCGAGATGATTTTTAAGATGTAGTGATTATCACGTTTAATTTGAATTTTCGATTCATGTTTCTGATGTTGTCTGACCTTACGTTTCGTTCATTGTACGTTTAATCTGTTGTGCTCAGATTAAAACAAATATGTGTCAACCCCGTGCAAGATGATTTTTAAGATGCAGTGATTATCACGTTTAATTTGAATTTTCGATTCATGTTTCTGATATTGTCTGACCTTACGTTTCGTTCATTGTACGTTTAATCTATTATGCTCAGATTAAACGTGATAATCACTGAATCTCAGAAAACGTATGGTTAACATTCTAGTACCACGAGAAGGAGCGAGTTGATTAAAACAATTGTAGATGACAGATACCACAATTATAATTATGATTCGTGTTGTTTCTCGTGATCAAGCATTAGACGTGTCTACCACTATTCGTTATGACACCACATTATCTGTACAGCAACAAGTTAATGACATATTTAAATGCTATAAGATAGCAGATGAAAGTCAATATTATATTGACCGTGACTATCCTAAGGAAGGACATGCATGGCAAATAATCTCGAGCTATTGAAAGGCCATGCGATGTGAACACTAATCTCTAATATTGAACACCTAACATTTAGTTATGAAATATATTAGGTCATATAAGTTTTGTGACAAACTTTGAGTGTAAATAGTAAATAGCAATTTTAATAAAGCTATAGAGGAAACTTTCAAGGCTTCCATAAATGTCATTAAATACATGTTAACATGGTAAAACGTGTTGAATGGTAATTAACCAACAACAAAGGTTGATTTGAAATGTAATTTTTAAATTACATTTTTAGTTCTTTAGTCGTAATCATAGTATAGATTTAGTCCTCCAATTATTTATAATGTAGATTTAGTCCATCAATTCTTAGTAAAGTGGCAATTAATTCAATGAAGGATGGAATTCATTACTACACTAAATTTTGAGAAATTAACTCTACGCTATAATCACAATTAAGGAATTGAAAATGTAATTTTCGTTTATTTTATAATTGATATTATAAAACTTATCTAAAATTAATCAAATTTATAGTATTAGAAGTGTTGCAATTAATTCATAACTCCTACTTAGTTGGAAGAGCCTGCAAGAGAATAGGAAAATATCTCCTTTCCCAAACTTCATTTACTATTTTGGATAGATAACATGTTCCAACTCTATAAAGTATCAATAAATTTTGCTTGAAAAATGATATTTTTCCAACTTAATGTTTAATGTTCACCCTTGACATTGCATTATTATAAAACTTTAAGAAGGTTGAAAACAATTTATATTCATTGATCTCTTAAAAATTAACTAACCTCCCACCCACACCACCACTTGCCCTCGACGATTACCGAATTTAAAAAAAATTTAATAATTCAAAATAAAATTTAAAAAAGCAACAAAAAAAAATAAAATCGTCTCATCATCAACGGTGGAAACGAATGGGGCTTTTAAAAAAAATTAAATAATTATTTTATTGATTTTTTTTAAATTTGATAACCGCCACGTCAGTATGTTTTCAGGTAAACATGTCAATTTAGGTTGAATTGCATGAATTTGTGTTGTTCAGGGACCTAATTACATTTTCTTGGGTTTGATAACTCAAATACATTTGGTGTGCAATTGAATGATTTATTTGACCCTTATTCCAATTATGTTTTACAATTTTTTCATTGCGGGTCATTCTTCTTATTGAGTTGTTATAGTACGCAATATTCATTACTTCGGCCATTAACAAAATCTAAATCATTACCAATAAAATTATTATTCACATGTTACATAAATTACAAGATTTAATATATATCAAAATGACTCAAAGTTTTAGATCATTTCATGAAGTCGACAATATAATTTAATTTTTGAGTACCGACAATATAATTTAATTAATTAAAAAAACACATTAAATATATGCACTGATTGGATGGCGACATCTTTGATTTCAACGTGGCTTGGTGGGCAAGTTTTTAAGTCCCCACCCGATAGTGTGTGACCCTTATTGTTATCTACGGATGCAATAGGAATTATTAGGTCTATGTTCGTATAAATCGGTGTTTATCTTTCGTTATATTGAAAATAAATAAATAAAAGATGAGACAGTAAATAGATATAGATATAGATAATAAGTAAACAAGCAAAATATACGTATAGAACAAGTTTGAGATTATGTTTGGTTCCAAAAAAAACATTGAACATTGGCCTTATCCATAAGATTAGAGCTTACCTCATACTCCAGTATGTTCCTTTTCTTTATCACAAGTGGTCTTAGTCGTCCATCATATCCACCCATACACCATTCTTTATATTCACCACCCACACATATAATTCCAATTTTGAATTTATTCTTGGACTAGTAGCAATTGCTTGCGAGAAGAAGAAAATGAGATATTTTTCTAACTGAGATTACCACACAAAATCAATGGTCAAAGAGCGACCACATATTAGCCTTCTAGATTTGAGCTGATTAGCTATAAGCAATTTAAACTGGTTTATTTTTTTGTAGTCATTTGACATATAGGGAGGGACACAATGCAGATTTGAGCTGGTTAACTATAGACAATTTAGACTGATTTTTCTCCTTATAAACATTTGTCAGCTAGAGTTATAAGGCATGATTGACCTAGTGCACACTCTCAGATAATGACATTATAAATTCATTTCATTCCATCTAATGTTTTTTTTTTTTTTAATGATAGACACTACAATAGGAAGACAAATGTTGGAATATTCTTGGCGATTAAGGAACGGAAAGGGAGAAGTGCAGAAAGGAATAGTTGGGCAGTGATGGTGACAAGTCAATGCAAACAAACATGTCAACACCTGGCAACGTTTCATAAGAGTCAATTAACCAAATGAAAATGTTGTTGTTGTGAACACAAATTTTGAAGAATTTAACGTGCCCAACTGCCCAAGCCATTCCACTATAAGCCAACGCGTGTTCATCGCAAAAATCTTATACAAATCAATCTTTTCTTCGGTGTTCTACCAATAAATAACAAGTTTTATTTTCGGGTGACATATGTTACGAGGGATTTTTTTTTGTGTGGTCAATTTGGACTTATTAATCAACATACAAAGATTTAGATGAAAACTTGAGATAATAACTCAAGTTCTATCAACAATCTTATCGTGTGAGTTTATGTGTGTGTGTGTATATATAAACTTTGATTCTTATTGTAATAATAAGATTTCTTGCAGGAAGTGTAAATAAATGTCCGTTATTGATCTAATAGATTTAACAGTTGAAAAATAAAAAGAAAAATTGACATCGTTAATTTCATAAATATATAAACTTTGATCATTTGATTATGATTCTTTGATTTATGAAAAAAAATTTATCTTCGTTACCTACGGGGTGCATTCTAGGTAAAGTTTATCTCATAACATTAACTGACAAAAGACCACAAAAATTTTTGGAAGAACCCGGGTTCAATTCCCGCGCTCCCATAACAGACGGAGAAAGATCAGGTGGATTAAAAAAAATGTCATTTTGAATCGTGATCAAACAGTCTTCTACGACTAACTTGAGTGGATTGTCCTATTTGATCTGATTATATACATATAAGGTCATTTTATGTGTCAAAAAGAAGGGAATTTTATGATTTTTTTAAAGAAAGTGAGTGGACATTGGACAACAACTTGTTAAAAGAAAAAGGTGCCACGTTACCATGGAGGATATGCATGTGTATGCCAGATCAGGTAAAAAGTAGAGATCAATATTAATCAATTTTGCCCCCACCCCCACCTCCCAAAAAACAGAAGTAAAATAAAATAAAGAAATAAAACACATTTGGCAATTTGATCATCGCCTTTAAAATTAACACTTTTGATCATCAACTGTTTGGGCATAATTAACACTTTTGATCATCAACTGTTGGGCAAACTATGTTGTCCATATCCACATTGTAAGCTGAATCACTAATAGATACGAAATATTCATTTTTAGTATCAACTTACCATTTAATTAGAACACGATATAAAATAAATAATTTAGACAAATGAAAGGCGACGATATGAAATATGAACAAGTTGAAATATAATCCTTTCTTTTGTCATCCATCAGTCTTCCGAACAAGAGTAAACCCTGTCCAGCAGCTCAGTTGATTACAGAGGTGAAATTTGAAAAGAAACAATAACGAACCCTTAATAATCCTTTCTAATTGTCTCCATAAGGGCATTCTTGTCAGTGGTTAATGTTGAGGTTTATGTCAGAATTTATGCCACATATTAAGTGAGAGAAGGTGAAAGGTCCTTCTGCAAATTAGGGGAGCTTGGAACAGTAATATTGCAGAAGGTGGAAAGTCAAGCAGCTCTACTGTGTGCGTTAAGCGCACAGCAGGCGCCCAGCGGGCGCGTGCAGTGCACACGCCCGCTGGGCGCGCCAAGCGCGCCTGACAGCAACTTAATTAATTATTTTTTTTAAAATCATTTTTGTTTTATTTTTTTTCTTCCATCTCATCTTCTCTTTCCTAATCACACTTACAAAAACTCCTAAAATACCGTGAAATATCTCCACTACTAAGGATGCTCTAATGGGGTCAATAGGTCCACTCCACTAATCGAGGTTTCAAAAGGGGTGACTTTTGAAGTCAAATATTAATTCAAAAACAGGCCATTAGAGATGGAGGAAGCAGGAAGCTTTCATTCTTGTCATTCTCAAATCCAAACATGGTGCTACCTCAAAACCAAGTTTACAATACAACAGCTGTGCAGTGCAGTGGCAGAAAACCAGTGACCAAAGCTGTTTTAGTTACCACAGGCAAGAGATGGTTTTCACATGTTCACAGATAAAAACCAGCAGTTTAAGGATAAAATAATGTCTACTTCATAATCCTTGGAATATAATATGCAGATCATGGGTGATTTGTGAAGCACTTTTCAAGGTATTATTGGTTTGGGTGAGGAAAGTTTATTGAAGATTATTATTTTACTCGAGTTGATCCTTTGACCTTACAGTTGCATTAGTAGTCAGCCCGCTTTCCAACTGTTCAAAGTTATTGATTTTATTTAGATCATTGTTTTACTCGAGGAAAGATTCGGTCTAGAGCTCTTTAACATAGTGAACATATACAAGAGTTGATCTTCGACCTTACAGTTGCATTAGTTGTCAACCTGTTTACCAACTGTTCTAAGTTATTGATTTTATCTAGGGTCATTGTTTTACTCAAGGAAAGGTTCCGTCTAGAGCTCTTTAATATGGTGCATGTATACAAGAGTTGATCTTCTAACCTTACAGTTGCATTAGCAGTACGTCAACTCGCTTACCAAGTGTTCTAAGTTATTGGTTTTATCTACATCATTGTTTTACTCTGAGGAACGGTTCAATCTAGAGCTCTTTAACATGGTGCACCTATACAAGAGTTGATCCTCCAACATTACAATTGTATTAACAGTTAGCCTACGTATCAACTATTCTAAGTTATTGGTTTTATCTAGATCATTGTTTTACACGAGAAAAAGTTCGATCTAGAGCTCTTTAACATATACAACTAATACAAGAGTTGATCTTTCTGCCTTACAGTTGCATTAACAGTAATCCCGCTTACCAACGGTTCTAAGGTAGTGGTTTTATCTAGACCATTGTTACTTACATAGCACTAGGCACCAGAATTCTACAAAGAAGTCAGCAAAGTTAGCAAGACTAGATATGCATCTTAAGGCCAAAAAATTGCAATCAATGTAAAAAAAGAGAAAAATCAGTATACATCTTGACATGATTCATCAAAAGAATGTGGAAAGTGAAGCTGGGCTATGGCTTACATTGCTCGGTTATGTACGCAGTTGGCGATCTGTAATTACTCGCAGCAGTTTGGTTGGTGCTCTTTCTGCAGCTTCTCCCACAGGCAGAGAACCATCCTCGGGTTCTGGTAATGGGCGAGAATGTAGTCTGTGTCACACCCAGCGTTGTAGAATCGATCATCGTTAATGTATTGCACCTTGTGACCCTTCTGTTTGAACTCGTTGATCCATATGCCCACTGCAACGTCTTCTAGCTTAAAAAGCTACACAGCACAGACAAAAGAAAAATCAATCAGCTGAAATGAACTCGGGTTTAGACTCGAAGACGATGTGATAGAATGCTTCGTCTTTGGTATGGTTCCCCCAGAAAAGCGAACTTGAGTTGACAGATAAGAGTTTCAGCTCAGAAAACGTAAAAGATCACGAGAAGAAAAATGCAGAAAGAAAACTCGATCCACTAAAAGTAACAAAGTATTACCATGAGGTTCCTTTCTTGATGACTCTGAACAATGAACTTGGCTATATCTCGGGAAATTATATAACCTGGACCATGCGCCCAAGGTGGATAAGAGGCATGAGGCCATTCCTGCAAGAGTGATCAATCGTTCAATCGGGAAGAAAGAATAGGCTAATATTCAAGGAAGGAATTAAATCGAGATAGAAAATAGAATCACCTCGGTGCTGATGTACCATTTGTTTTCCTTATCCCTGTGGGGAGAAGATTCATATGATACTCGACCATACAAAAGACCGTCGGGGCCCTTTCCCTTGAGGCTTTTCAGAACTTCATCTATCCTTACAAAAGCATCATCATCGGTTTTCATGATATATTTAGCAGGAAGGATTTTCACCTGATTGAAATTTTACATTACAAATAGTAAGCACAAGAGTACACAAATGATCTCAATAATATACGACACACAGCTTATCATTGATTCATAATTCTAGAAGAGAGTTCTCTCTCAATCCAAGACTCAAATTAGTCCCCATATGCTTCAGCTTCTTTCTTTTTTCAAAGAGTAATTGAATGAATCTATCATAACATTTGGTTCTACATACCCCGAGAATGCATATTGCAACGGTTTTCAGATTGAGCAGGCTGTAGTAATCGACAAAAGGCATCAGTTGCACATCTCCATATGTTTGAGCTTCTCTCCAAAGTTCAAAATTGACCTGCCTGCTTTTGTGCTGCATGAAATTTTAAGCAAAAGAAAATCAAGTCCCGCCTTTTCTGAGATCACATCATTACATTAAGCAAATTCCTCCCGCTGCCAATGCCTCACTTACAAGACCAATGAAAAAGCGGACAGCCACTTGCCCTGACCGTACAGCTTCATACTGCATCCACGATCTCCTTAATGCCATACGTCTCTCAAAATTGTTTCCCGTCGAGAAAACTCCAATTAGCAGTGTTAGTCTTTTCTTGAGACTAATTGACGGAGCTTTGAGGTGCTCAATATCAGCCAAATCGGGATCTTGAGAAACCGGGAGTCCTTTTGCTAGGGTGGATATGATGCCCAAGCCACCCTCCACCCTGACTTCATTAACCAACCAAGGCTCGAGTTTCTGCACCATTGCAAGTAGTAGTCATACCAGGAACATAATCTAGAGTAAATCGCAACACATTACCCTGCTTTTTCAACTGCAAAGTCGCTAATAAAACCATACCTCACCTCTCTATAGGCAAAAGATGTCTCGTGTCTTCCATTTACAGTCATATGAAACCCTTCTACACCTGCCCATAATGTAGCAGTAAACGGGTAACCTTCGACAAATGGGAAATTGGCACTTGCATGTGCAGTCCCATTTGAAGCATTAGCCAATTTCACACTTTCCAGATGACTAGCATTTGAAGTATCTTCCCTATTGCATCTGATAATTTTCGTGTTACATCTCGCAAGTCCATCCACTGAAAACAAAAAGTAGGGAAAAGGGAAAAAAATTACGTCCCTATGAACGAGTATGGCAGGCATCAATCACTAACTCAAGCATTGAGGTCTTATTAACATCATACAAAAATAAAGAACAACACTTTTCAAGAAATTACTTGTTGGGCAGAGGCCGGTGAGGGGTCAAGTCCAGCACTAGGTGACTAGGGGATTGTTGGGCGGAGGCCTGAAGGGCCAAGTCCAACACTTTGCCTCTCGAAAATGTGGTGGTATAAAGAAATAAAGTTGCATCTTCACTACAAGCTAAGCACTTGATCTAATAGAGTCAGGTCACAAAATTGTGCAGTTAAGACTGGCAGGTGCTGGGGAATTGTTGTGCAGAGGCTGGTGAAGGGCCAAGTCTAACACCAAGTGACTAGGGGGATTGTTGGGTTTTTGGCGTAGTGGTGAGCGCTTGATCCTAACATAACTAGATTGGAATCAGCCAAGATTAATGAAATAACTTTCCAGTTAACGATATCAAATGAGATAACCAAGTCACTGTGGTCAAAGAATTGGGTATCAGTTTCGACATTAAACAAATGGTATCGAAATCCATTTAACTAACAAAGCATATGCAAATTTCACCTTTTAGCGTGTCAGAAGGGCCATGATCAGGGCACTTCTCCTCCTTTCCCCACCCAGATGCATTAGTCCATGTATTCTGAGTGATAATGGGATCCTTTGTCAAGTTCGCACCCGGCAAAACAACATTATAATGCAAAACTATAGGAGGATTTGGATCCCCGGGCAGCTGAGAACCAACAAGATTAATCTGGAAACTTTCTTTTTCTGAGTCAGGTATGCCAATCACAGTAATGGA
Organism: Ipomoea triloba; assembly: GCF_003576645.1. Lineage (NCBI taxonomy): Eukaryota > Viridiplantae > Streptophyta > Magnoliopsida > Solanales > Convolvulaceae > Ipomoea > Ipomoea triloba. The sequence goes on along the minus strand of NC_044928.1, from coordinate 27,812,039 downwards.
CGAGTCCTCAATTAGACCGCAAGGGATTTCAAGAATACTCCCATCCCTTGATAACGTTTCGTTAAACAGACTAACCGAGTAAGGGCAATCCTTATCTTCCTTCTCGTCCAACACATTTAACGCTTTATCTTTTCTAATTGTCGATAACAGCTCTTTCCAAGCTACAGCAGCCTCCTTGATTCCCTGAGCAGTCTCAGGCAATGCATCAGATCGAGATAACAATGCCCTCATCTGGCTCCACACACGCAAAGCCCCCGACTCTTCTTCGGAAACATTACTCAAGCTATACAAATCGCCCAACCCATCAAAATCAACAAACCGAGGCTTTTCCTTAAAACTAGAATAATCGATATCCTTTTTCGGAGGCGATTTCTCCTCATTCCCATCACCAATATCATTCAAATAATCCTCTACATTTACACTAGGTGGATGATTGTTGAAAAAATCAAAAGCTGATTGCTTTCGTAGTGGTTTTTCCATCAAACCATACCGAATCAACAAAATAACAGCAAGGCCTAGAATCAGCAGGCTTCCAGCCCATTTCTTCATTCCCTTTTCTACTCCAGCTGAAAGGCTCTGAGTTTAGCACCTAACATTGTTAACAATTGAACTTGCAATTAACTAAACAATTAAACCTCGCACTCAAACACTCAAATCTTCATCATATTTCAAAGCTACCTCAAACACACTTAAATAATTTCCAGTTCATAAGTAGATAAAACTCATATTCTCAAAAAAAAAAAAAAGTAGATAAAACTCTATAAAACTCAAAAAGTAATATGAAGCAATCTGTTGAATCTTGAAACCCAGAAAGCAACTTTAACAGATCTTTACATAGTAAAAATCACAGTACCTCGCGATCTGAAAGAAGCAGAAAAGGCAGGTTCTTGATTTAACTTTATCTCGAGTAAACTTAGCTTCTGGAGTTCAGCTGACTGTAGTAAGATTTTCAGCTTAAAGGGGGAAACTTTAGGGGAAAGAGATTACGACGTCGTGCTGTTGAACGTCTTTCTTCCTCATTGGATCTTTGTCGGAATCGGAGTACACTACGGGGTTCTTTCGCCGATACGCCGACAATGAACATCCTACGGCGCCGTTTTAGGACGAGTGTTTTGCCTATTTTATTTCCTCCTTTTGTTTCTCTTTTACTTTTTACCATTTTAGATTTACGTTACGATAAATTTTGGACATTTAGTAATACGATAAATTTTGGACATTTAGTAATATAATATATAAAATTTGTCACGAATCTTTTTATCTAGTGCCATAAATAATTCTCCCAAATGAGATGTTATAACGCATAAATAATTCTCCCAAATGAGATGTCATGGTTATAACAGATTCTTTGTAAATCAGTCTATTCCAGCTAAATTAAACTATGAAAGAGTCCTTTGTTGAATGTGATTAATCTCAACTAAAGAAAATCTATGATCAGAAAAGTTAGTTGAGCCCATACTTGAGTAAAGTTAATGACTGTAAAATTAGTATTAGTAGCTACTTTCATATTCCACAATCATAAACTTGGAAGGATAAATTCATCCAAACAGTACCATTATATTCTTGTCTTTCTTGGCCATGTTCAATGGCAAACAACAATCAAAGAGAAGGCTAAAAGCAGACCAGAAAGGGAATTTCAATTTTCATGATAAGTCAATAAGCTCAAATACATTGCCAATAAAAGAACCCAAGTATACTTTTTTTGTCAATCAGTTGTCCACCTAACAAAAGACCAACATCCATATGGAAGCCAAAACCTAGTCTAACTTTTCCTTTTTCCTCATTCATTTCATGTTTTCTGGTGTATATCTTTAAATGGTTGGAAAACCAAATGTGAAAGAAACTCATACTCCGTTTAAGCAATGGCAGCCAAAACAACCTAGATCCCACCACCAATTGCCCTTTCCAAAATAAAACTAAACAAAATATGTTTTGAAGATTTCAAGATCTACAACCAGGACCCCGATGATAAGTTTGGTTGCAGTATGAAATATCAAGCACTAACTCTCCGGGTCAAGCAGCAGTATCCCATCACATCCCGTTGCCAACATTCAAGTTAACAGATTGTAGCACGCATCAAACTTTCCGAGATGTACTTTTTCCAGAACTACTAGACTCATTACACCGGAGAGATCTGGGGTCGAGTTGAATAGATCCAACTGTTAGAAAACCGGAAGGCTCAGCATAGGCACTTACTTTGATGGGCATAGACCCTACTGTGACGACATCAACTGATTGGTTGCTTACTGTGGTAGAAACAGACTCCTTAGGCTCGGACTTGGGCTGCTTTGCATTGATAGTGAGAGAACCAATCTTCAATACACTATCAATACCTGTCCCTCTACCTGACACAATTTTTTCACCTTCATCTGCACTGGTTTTGTTGATTTTAGGTACTACGGAAACCTGCTCTGCAGGAACAGCAAACACATCACTAACTGGCTTTTTGGGATCACAATGGTTTGATATTTTCTCATCTGCCACACTTTTTTCACTTTCACTTGCAACAGTTTTATTGGTTTTAGAAACTACAGGGGCCTGCTCTGCAGCAACAGCCATCACACCACTCCCAGACTTCTTGGGGTCACCGTTCTTTGATATTTTATCATCTGCCACACATCTTTCACTTCCTCCTTCACTTGCAATGGTAACCTGCTTTGCAGAAACAGCCGCCACACTACTCCCAGACTTGCTGGTCATTTTCTCTTCTCCCACAGGTTTCTCACTCTCACTGGCAGCACTTTTGTTGATTGTAGAAACTATGGCCTCTTCAGTAACTGCTCCTAAACTACTCCCAGGCATTTTTGTATCAGCATGCTTGTATATTTTCTCAGCTCCACTAGAGGGCATGTCAAAAATAGAATTTAGCTTGCGGGGAGGATCTAATACAGGTACAAGGAATGGACTTTCATAGCTCCTGATTAGAATCTTGGCTCTATCTTCTTGCATTATCTTCTCTCTACTTTCATAGAACAAGAAGTCATCAAATAAGGATGTTCTAGATGCAAAATTTTTGAAAATTTTAAGCATCTCCATTCCTTTCTTGTAATGTATCTGCACATATACAATAAATAAAGTGAACTGAGGAACAATAGCTCAAACAGAAGCAAAAGTTTGTGCTACCTCTTGAAATATTAAAGACAAAGAAACTAGATGTAAAAGAGTTTCTCAATTAACTGCTAGTTATTCATATGCAGGTTCAAGGATCACCCTAACCAAGGAACAAATCAGTTGAAGGAGAAAGAACTTCCACAGAACAGAAAAAAACACAAACAAAAGGTCAATTTTTAATAATGATCACAATGCCAATTGCTGCATCAGAAGCTTCAGCTTCAACTATCCCTAGATATAACAAGGTGAGGAAGAACTTCCACATGACAAAATGGGTAATAAGCAATCCTAAAAACTAAGCAGTTATATAAGGATTATAAGCCAACCTATAGATATTAAAAATAAATTAATAAAAGCATTCCAGAAAGTCGAGCATCAGCAAGGTGATTTCAGAACCATTTTAAAAGTTCAAGATCAATAGATTGGAAGAATCCCTAACATAGGGCACATTTACAAACATTATCAACCTAATAACATCAAAAGTATGTTGGAAGTTTAAGCAATGGGCCAGAATAAGATGAAAAGGATTTATGCAGAAGAAATCAATAGAAAAGGGATAACTTGAATATCAATCTACCACATGTTTATTTTAAACAAAAAGATATATAAGAAATTTAAACATTGTTGTCTGCAATATACCATACCTCTTGCGTGTCTCTGCTATTAGTCACTGGCTTATTCTCATTGTTTTCCAATATGATGTGCCTAAAGTTAGAATTGGGCACATCCTTCACAATATGCCATTTCACAGGGAAACTACCACTCCATTTATCTTGCTGCCAGAAATCCATGTCTTTATGGAAATCTACATGGCCAAGCATCTCCGCAACACCACAGAACTGGCCACTTGCATTAACCTTAATTTCCAAAAGGCAAGCAAAATATTAGTAAAAATACCTAAAATGTGACATTGGTGACATGAGGGTATCACCCACTAACAAAGCAAAGTAAAAACTGTTGTAGGACAATGTGTTGCTAAACACCAAGTGCTAAAATATCAACTCACTGAAAAAAACAGGAAGATTGGACACCCTTTTGAGTTCCCAGCAGCCATCCTCTGAGCATCTTCATAAGCATTATTTAGCTTCTTGTTCCCATTGGGTGTAGACGACCAAACATTATACTTAATGCTCTTGTGCACATCATCTTCACTGTATGATTTAATAACAAAGAACTTGGCATTCACAAAGTCCGTCAGAAAACCATCCTTATTATACTGATCTCTACAAATAGTGATATTTCCATGTGAATCAACATCTCCAGCCCTTGTAGTGTAGGCCTTAACAACCAATGGATTTTTCAATTTGTTGATTCGGGGTACTAGATTCTGTCCAGTAGATGCATCAGGACTAACTTTTACATCACTGGGTACTCTTCCATGCAAAAACCTGGGCTGAAACTTATCTACGCTGGCTCCATCATGACCAATTGGTCGGAAGTTAGACAATCCATGATCAGATGGAAGTGAAACCCTTAACTGAGCATGATTAGATGGTGCTTTTCCATGCGAAACACTTCCTAGAGCTTGAGCAACTTTACCCTGTCAAAGACGATAGAAGTCAAAACCCAACAGTAATCTAACCTACTTGCAAAAAGAACCTCATATGAAATACAAAGGCTGACTGCAGAAGGAATGAAATTTGTCAACAATCAGGATGATCCAACAGAGAAATCAAATATTATTGATCAATCAATATTAACTTTATAAATGCGAAGGCCAACTGCAGAAGGAATGAAATTTGTCAACAATCAGGATGAATCCAACAGATAGAGACTGAATTACCTTTGAAGATGGATTAGAGAAAGAATCAGAAGGAACAACTCCATGCGGGGCAGGATGCTTACTTGACCCAGGAACAGATTTAATACCATCTGAACTCCTCATAAAAGTATTAGTTTGACTAGAAGAAGGCCCTAATGAAGTTGGGATGAACATTGGAGACAATGAAGAAAAGTTATGCTTAAGACCATGGCTTTCAGCTAAATTAGTAGTAGAAAAGGAACTATCAAGGAATGGGGTTTTACTGTTTGCCACAATATCGGATTCACTTTGCACTACCATTGGGAAATATGATTGTGTAGACTCGGGGTTTTCATAAGAGGGAATGGTGTAGTACTGCTGAGTCCCCATATATGAATTGTCAACTCCTACCACAGCACCAGGAGTATACGGGTTATATGGAGACTGTGCATACCCATAGCTAGGTGTATAATATACATAAGGAAAGCTTTCACTTTGTGCACCCTGAAAAAACGAAAACGCATATTTACAACAACAACAAAAAAAAAAAAAAAGATGCAAAATCCATATTAATGAAAATAACTACAGTACTTATAGTCTTCAAGAATGTATAAACAATTAAATATGTCCTTACCGCATAAATTTCTTGACCATCCAGACCAAAAACTCTTTGGTGGTCATCCCAATTGCCGGGCGAATCAAATCCTGTACAAAAACAGAACAAGCAGTTACACACATGAGGACCTACATGTTATGTTATGATCACAGCTAAAATAAATATGTACTAACCTGTACAAAAATACCCATAATTGGTGGCAGTAGGATAATACAAACCCTGATCAATAACAAACTCAGGAACACCTTCACTATACATAGCTCCAAACCTTTCAAGACTCAGACTGGTAAAGCGGAGGTTTGTCTCAGTACTTCAATCTGGGAACCAAGAAACCAGAGAGTTGTTGTCAAATTACCATTACATCCAATTCTCAAAAAGAAATGAAAATATGAGATAGCAGAAATCTCACGCATTCAGCCAATTTCATTATGATAAAAATAGAAATCATGAGTGCCCTTACAATTAAAGCATAAGAACAAACGAGACTAAAATAAACCAAGAAAATTTTCAAGGTAATGAAAATATAGACCTTCAAATCCTTATTAACAGAAAGATACCTCCCATGAACCCCCAAAAAAAAATCTTTTGAATTTGAAATGGCTGAAAGTCCGAAGCAGTATTGTTTCAAAACAATTACAATAACGACAGAAAATCACTGTAAAAAAACCCCCCAAATCTACAAACTCAAAAGCTCACTTACTTTTTCCATTAATAAACAAACAGAACAGACTGAAATAGCAGGAACTGTACAAGAAAGAAGTAGAAATTACCGATAGAGAGAAAAAAGTTGAAAATTCATGCCATGGCTGACCTCAAGCTATTAAACGGGAGATTTCCTCGTCTTTTCTTTTGATCTCTCAGAATTTTTTCACAGATGAAGCTCTTGAGGAGGAAATGAAAACCCTAACCCTAGAGAGAGAAACGCGGAGAGAGAGTTTTATAAGGTTTTAACTTTGAAGTGACCATAAAGAAACATGAAGCTTCCGCAAGTCGGTTATAACTCCGGGTCCGGGTCCGGATCACCCAACCCGACTCTCACTTGACTTGATAGTAACGCGGGCTTTTAACGGCGAATCATAGACGTTCCTTCATACTTAATGGGGATGCTAATTAATTTCTTCCCCAATCCCCCCTTTTTAATGAAGGGATTTGTATTCATTTCTCAATGGGCTTGTTTGGTTATCAGCGGTTAGCGGTAGCGGATGGTGTTAGCGATTATCAAATAACGAATTGTATTAGCGGGTTTGACCAGTCGATTGTATTAGCGGTTTGTAAAAAGATATTTGGTAAAATTAGCGGTTAACATGTAAAATGACCAAAAGGGTATACATATTTTTCATAATAATAATAATTATAATGATTTTTTTAGGATAAATAATAATAATAATTTAATAAAGAAATAAAAAACTAAAAAAAAAAAAAATAGAACATAAGGGGAGCCAGTGCTCCCCTTTAGTTTGCCACTTTTCCCAAATTAAACATAACATTATTATGGCTTGGTTAACTGGCGCACGGTTAATTTTTTTATTATTTTTTTTTATATATACACAAGGGCATTTTGGGGAAAGAGAAACCTTCCCCCAAAAGGCCAAGTGAAAACGCTGCACATTGCAGCGTTTTCATTTTCAGCGATTTGGAGCAAACCGCTCCTCCAAACCGCTGTTAACCAAACACCTTCTTTAGCGGTTTGACCATGGTCAAACCGCTAAAGTTGGTCAAAACCGCCAAAATTTGGCGAAACGCTATTAACCAAACAAACCCATTATATCCCTCCACATTCTCCGTACATTAATTTTAAAATTTTAATAATTTAATTGATGAAAAAATATCAAACGCTCTCTAAACATATTATTAAATATTAAATTTTAAATTTTAAAAAAAATAATAAAATATTACAAATTTAAAATTATTTAATTTTATCTATAAATAATAAACATCACTATTAGGTAATTAAATTAGGCAAAATTAAGTAATTAACCTTTTTTTTTTTATCTTTTTAAAATTTTAAGACAATTATATTTATTTTAAAGAGTAATCTCTTATACATATTGATAGGGAATATACTTTAAACTATGGACCTTTCATTCTCATGCACCTAGTCTAATATGGACCGTTTCGACGCCTAGCGGCCTAGGGTAAGTCTCGACCCGAATAGACAAGAAGGTCGCACATGACCATCCCGACTTAGAGGTTTACCTCGCGCGATGGACTAATGTGCATATATATTGGCTCTTCAGTGATTGGTCCTGAGCACATGTACTTAGCATCTCAACTGATCCCAATAAGTAGTGGTCAGTCAGATATATTCTTACACGTGCACGACTCTCCTTAGTTAGTCAGATTATCGAGTGCATGAAAGACACGTAGCTCACATGTCGATAGATCGACATGTGTTCTCTCATAATTCCTCATAATTCCTATTTGAGGGATTTTTTTGAAAGACGTCTCATGCTACCGGCTCGGGAACCATTGACCCCCATGATTTAATCCCGAGCCCACTACACCACTGAAATACTATTGATTGTACCCCAATATGTTACTCACCATATATGAAGAAAAATACTTGACAAAATTTACCACATCATTTTGGCGTGGTCCATGAGGCTCGTCGCACCCAGCTCAAACACTTTCCCTGCTAGCGGTGATGGTTTTGGAGATCTATTCGCATCTTCTCCCATTCGCCGATTCATCGTAAGCCATCTTCCTACTTTTCTCATTGTCTGCGCCTCTCAAATCGTTGGATTTGCTTTGCTTTTTACAAAACGCAGGGAGATCTCTCTTTATATGGGTTTAGTTTTTGAGAGTATGACGATAGAAATTTTGTTTGATTGATTCATCATTTCTCCGTGTTTACTTTTCATGCAATTAAGGAGCAGAGTTGATTTTTCCACCACTATGTACTTTCGGTTTTTGTACTTCCTGATCTGTGACAAAATCGTTGAATATGTAGAATGCCCTTTTCAGATTTGAGCAACGATAACCCAATCTATGTCTCTTTCTCTGTATACAAACAGAGGTCAGAGCAATTTATGTGGTGTGAGCGGTGTTTTGAGGTTGATCTGTTACCTTATGCTTTGACGTAATTAAGATTTAAGATTGCATCAGCATATGTGCTTTGATGGTCCAGTTTGTGAAGCTGTTTTTCTTTTATCACTTTATGGTTGGTCTTGATGCTGCTAGTGGAAGTGTAAAACAACACTTTTGTCCAAGCTCAAGTTGGGTGAAATTGTCACCACTATGGCACTATACCCACCATTGGTATGCTTTTGACACTTTATTCTCATAGAGTCATAGTCCTCATCTCTCATACATTCAAAAAAAATTTACCAGCCCCCCGAAAGGGGTAATAAAGTACCCAGGTCACGAGTTCGATTATTGTCATTGGTATATTTTTGACACTTTATTCTCATAGTCCTCTTATCTCATACATTCAAAAACTCTTTACCAACCCTTGAAAGGGGCATGCAAGTGGGTATACACGATTCTTGTACTTAAAGGTCACGAGTTCATTATTGCCATTGGTATGCTTTTGACATTGTATTCTCATAGTCCTCATCTCTCATACATTCAAAAACTTGTTACCAAGTACCGAAAGGAGTGGTCAAGTGGGTGGACATGATTCTTGTACTTGAAGGTCACACGTTTGGTTCTTTCTAATGGTATGATTTTGACACGCATTCTCATAGTCTTCATCTCTCATACATTAAAAAATTCTTTACCAACCCCCGTAGGGTGGGCAAGTGGGTGGCACACGATTCATGTACCTGAAGCCTTAAGGTCACGAGTTTGATTCTTGCTATTGGTATGCTTTTGACACTTTATTCTCATAGTCCTCATCCCTCATACATTCAAAAACTCTTTACCAACCTTTGAAAGGGGTGGCCAAGTAGGCGTAACATGATTCTTGTATCTAAAGGTCACGAGTTCTATTATTGTCAACATGCTTTTTGTCAAGCTTGTCGCACATGACTTTCCTAGTACAGTTTTTCTCTCTTAGGTGGTTTGCGAGCTACGGAGTATTACACAGGAACGAGGTTTACCAATGCACACCATTGGGTAGTGATTGTGTGTTTCCCTTGTCACCCAATAAAACTATTTACCAAGGAGCCTAATGTGAAATATGCCATTTAAATATTAGTTTGTAATTTTCAGTTTGTTACTGTATAAAGTTGTGCAAAGTGCATGGATGATAGGACTAAAAGATCACAGTTGATTGAAAAACTAACATTTCTTTGGTAAGATAAGGAACAATCAATTGCTTCTGTTAGGCGCTACTTGTCTCTTTGAGCATTTGCGTTAATATTTGTATGCTCAAAATGTAGCAATGTGGAAGACACCATGTGCTGCATCACTGCCAATTTGACCACTCTTTATAATTTTGCCTGGTTCCAATGTGGAAACTGTTGTACAAGAATATCAGCTTTACTGTATGGGATATTGGGATGTTGATGATCAGGACAAGGAATGAGTTCATCTCCCCACCCCGCCATGCCCTTTTATCATTCTTATGGAACGTCATATAATAGTGTGATTCTAGATATTTCATGTTTGTGGTGTGGGATTATGTCTTAGCCTTGCCCAAGAAGACTGTTCTTTCTAAAATCAGATAGATCAACTGTTCTTAAACAATTTGTTATGAGATTATGGAATGTAGTTATCCTTTTCAGATGCTTTGCATCCCCATTATGCTTGTGGCTGATGATTTGAGATATATATAATGTGTGACTTGTTGCCTGCATTCCTGCAGACCTTTTATTTTCTGAAAATGCTCCATCCATAACATACGAGTATAATTGTTTTTTGATATATTTTTTTGTGTGAGTATATTGCCTTAGCCTTTGCTGGGTAGAGTCTTAGTGACCTTGGATGTGTAGGGATAATGCATAGGCGAAAACTATATGTGCTTATGGGACAGTTCGGTGCTGACTGCTGAGTTTACTTTTTCTATGAGCACCTAACATAATCACAAAGCTACATGTGTCCCTGCACCTTGGTTTTAGCTCTATTCTTAAGTCTATAGGGAAGCTAATCTATGTGCTTACGAGACGGTCAGGTGCTGATTATACATTGTATCTGCACCTAACATAATCATAAGCTATATTTATTTCTGCCAACTTGGTTTTCAATCTCTTCTCAGTAATATAGTGAAGAGAATCCATGTTGTGGCTGACATGTTTTGGTATTTTGATTAATTCAGAAAATACATCTTTGCAATTAAAAACTACTTCCAATGAAAAAGGAACTGTTAAGAGTCCTACATTGAAAATATAAGAGATAACAAATGGGTTTATAAGGTCATGTCTTTGTCTAGCTAATTGATTGGATTTCATATTTTAGTGTGGTTTGGCTCATGTGTATTATAGCCCAGTTGATTGACTTTGGCCAAATGTTATATTCTTAAGGAACAAGGGCAGAACAACATGTTTAGTTGGTTCTGATGATGAAGGGGTTGGAGACTGATTACCTTCCCATTGTAAATATGTTACGGAGTACTTGGTTTAGGCTTCTCTAAGTTTTGTAGAAAATAGATGAAATGAACTACCAACTTACCCTCCAAAGAATTTAAAAGAAAAAAAGAAGCTGAGGTCTGCCCGGGGGATTGAACCATTTATTAAACATTGCATTGGGTTCAAAATGTGGTTTATTAGTTGTGCTTAGCAATACTATTGAATGAATACCTTCTACATCTTGAAAATTGAAATTGCTGAAAATAAAATGTGTATTTCCATCTATCATGTTTTGGGTGGTTTTGGATTCGACCTTTATGGAGAGACACTATTTCCAAAACACACGGGGTCTTTTCTTTGTGGTTGACAGCAATGACCGAGACCATATTTTGTAGCAACGAGGAAGGTATGAGCTTTGCAGGATATGTTTAACAAGGTTGGTTTAACATTCTGGATTTCGTATTGAGGAATATCAAGATAAATGTCTGAGGATAGCTGCACATATTAAAAGCAGTTCTAACTGTTTTCCCAGAAATATTATTTTTACAGGATTGAATTAAGAGATGCTGTACTTGTTTTTGCAAACAAACAAGGTGTCAAAAGAGTTATACTACATGAACTTCCTATTTCTTCACTGTCACTTTTACTTTCTTGCGTTTACAGTGTTGTGTAGAATACTACAAAGCATTACAGACCAATGATTTGTTATTCTGAGTCATGTTTAGTGTTTGTTCATATTTTGGACCTAGTTTCTTTGTGATTTATGCCAATTCATCAGATGGATTAGTGCTTTATTCTGGAAAAAATAAATAAATATAAAATTACACCAAACATGATCACGCTATTCCAATTTTGGTTACTGTCCAAATGAATTGGGAATAGAATATAATTTTTTTTTTTTGGTTAGACCATGAGGTGTCCTGAGTAGACCCTAACTCATTGGAGGGGCCTTTAAGCCCGTACCATACTCAGTCTAATTCCAAGTCAGATTGGTTTTTCCATACAAGAGGGGGTTTGAACTTCCGATCTCTCTTAAGGGACAAGAGTGCTCGGCCACTCACGCCAACCAAACTGGTTGGGAATATAATATAATTGAATACATACAACGTTATCAATTAATTTACGTGTAACACAAAAAGTTAATTCCAATTTTAATTATTAGCTTTCCAAAAAAAAAAAGGTCAAACATTCCTATAAGTATTACGGAGTAATATTTAAGAAAATAATTTTAAATATTAAATTCTCAATTTAAAGTAAAAGTTTAAATATTAATCTAGTATTTCTTTAAATTAATGTATTAGGGGGTGTAGATGACTATTCCCATCCCTGTTCCTATTCCTCAAATTTGGTCCGTGTTTCTGTTGGAACAGGGACGGGAGATCCCCACAAAATTGGAAAGAAATTACTCTTCCTAACTAGGGATGTCAAATAGGCCAATACATTCTATTTCAGACGAAGTTTGATAAACAACTGCACTTACACTAATAAACATAAATTTATTCATCATGAAAATTACAGTAATAAAGATTAGCTTACATTGTTTCAAGAAGCAAAAAAGAACTTACATAAAAATTCTTTCCATTCAGATTATTAAACTTATCAGTTTCAAGCTCGCATGGACAGCTCCGTCGGTAACGGGATGAAATTTGAAAATAATAATTTGTAATTCGGGATCGAATTTTACTGGTCTAGTCTCTTGAATTGCCATGATTTGCGTAATCTTAAATGTCTGTTGTATCGTGATATGAGAAGTCATTAGGATTGAGAATTCAACATTTTGGGAACAATGGCCCTATTTGGTTATTGGAGGATCCGCCAATTTTTGACAGATCCGCCATTTTTAACGTTTTGACCAAGGGTCAAAATGCTAAAAAGGTGTTTGGTTAATGGCGGTTTGGAGCAGCGGATTTGCTCCAAACCGCCGTTTTGCAATAACATTTTGGGGAAAGAAAATCTATCCCCCAAAATGCCCTTATAATAAATAATAATAATAATAATAATAATAAAATTAACTTTTAGTTTGCCCAGCAGCCCAAAGGCCGCTGGGCAAACTACTGGAATTAGCGAAGCCTTGAGGCTAGGCTCCCTTCCTCACTTATCCCACCGATGTGGGATAAGTGAGGGAAACAAAATTACAATGGGGAGCCGCAGCGGCTCCACACCTTCTTCTTCTTCTTCTTCTTTTTTTTTTTAAACATTATTGCTATTATTATTTTTATGATACTTATTATTGTTATTATATATATATATTATATACCCTTTTGGTCATTTTACATGTTAACTGCTAATCTAAACAGCTAATTTTACCAAACATTTTTTTTCAAACCGCTAATACAATTCGTTGGTCAAACCCGCTAATACAATCCGCTATTTAGTAACCGCTACTGCTAAATGCTAACCGCTAATAACCAAACAAGCCCAATAACTTTATCAGTTGCAGACTTTAAGGCCTATCTAGTGAATCCATTAATTTCGGATAGAGTTAATTCCACTTTTGGTCCTAGACTTATTGGGCGTTTGACACTTTTAGTCCTCCATAATAAAAATGGTCAGATTCTAGCCACGCTTTTTGGTCGTTGGACACTTTTAGTCCTCCGTGACTTTTGCCGTCTGCTGACCGTGAATTAGAAGGGCTTTTATGTCTTTTTATGTTGTCTTCGACCGATATATCGCCGGAGAAGCTTCGCCGCTGCCATCACCCCCAAAGCTGCCACCATCGGACAGAGGAGGCAGTTGCCGGAGACTGGGGAGAAACCTCGTCGCCCATTCCAGCTGTTGGTCTCCGTTTGAGAAGTCTCTCTCCCACGACAGTAGACGTGACGGTGACGCGGTGAGGTGCGAAGCAGGCCCAACAGCTCCCCAGCGTTCTAATCGATCGCCAACAGCTCCCAAAGTTCAAATCAATGAGGACGAGGATGTCGCGAGTTTTAGGAGGGCTTGTTTCGACAGTGGATGGAACAAAAGGTTAGCAACAAAGTAAAGGGGAACAAACCTCCGTCGTCGCCGTTGCTGTCGGATTTCGACGGTGACCCTTTGTACTTTAGCTCGAGTTTCTTGGATTCCAGTTCCGGCGCACTCTCCTCGCCGTCTTCCTTATCCGAGACAGAGTTCCCGAAGTCTACTCGGAAGTCATCGACGTCACTAAGAACCTCTTGTTTAAGTTCTTCCCGACCGAAATCGGTGAGCAATGTTTACCCGCCGCCTCTTTACAGAACACCAAGATTCCCAAAATTATATTTCCAATCAAATGAGTTTACAATAGCTAATTCGGAGTATAATTTACATCAATACAATGCAATCAATAGTAAGACCACAACTGATTGTGATGTGCTTGCAAGAAAAACATCCAAGAATGACATCACCTGTATTGGGTTTCTGGTGCCTGGAAAAAACACTTAAATAGCCATTGGAATGGCCTAAGCAACAGAGCTCTCTTTTTTCTCCAGAACCAGATTGCAGAGCTGTAATGTTCATTGCAAATACTTATTGTCGCTGCCCTCCAGACATACTTCTCCATCTCCTCGCGTGCAGCTTTTTCCCATTGTTTCTTCCAATTCAGGGCTCCACATATGAGGCTCCAGTTTATTCAAACAGTCATCAATATCCCCGGAACACGAGAATTTGATGAAGTCGAAATCCGCCGCCGTGAAGATATACGCGAATATGAAGAAGATGAAACAACCAATCTCGCCTCACCAACTTCCTCAACTCTCTGTTCGCCAACGAGAAGCACAAACCCACCGTTAAACCATCACCTGAAGACCCCAAGCCGCGGTCGCAGCCGTCCACGTTGGCGGCGTCACGCTCGTGTCTAAACAAAATTCCCAGGATCAACAATGGAGTGAAGAAGACCGTCTGATTCGACCCCTTCGGTAATAACCTTCAACGCCTCTAATTCACGGTCAAGACAACATAAAAAGACTGAAAAACCCTTCTAATTCACGGTCAGCAGACGACAAAAGTCACGGAGGACTAAAAGTGTCCAACGACCAAAAAGCGTGGCTAGAATCTGACCATTTTTATTATGGAGGACTAAAAGTGTCAAACGCCCAATAAGTTTAGGACCAAAAGTGGAATTAACTCTTTCGGATAAAATTGATATACTTACCTACAATCAACCATTTAGGGGCCGTTTGGTTCACGGAATCTTAGATTACCTTAGGTAATAGGATTACCTCCGGGGAGGTAATGTGAGATTAAGGGAATGTAAGATTACCTGATGTGTTTGGTTAAAGTTGTAGGAATGGAATATTAACTTGTTTGGTTGGAGGTTATATTTTAGGTGATACTATCTCAATTACATAAATGCCCTTGTAGAAAATGAAAGGTGTAAAAATACTTTACTTTTAAAAATGTTTTGGTTAATTTGTAAGTTTTTTTTTTCAATGGCTCATAATTTAACAAAATAATAATAATAATAATAATAATAATAATAATAATAATTATTATTATTATTATTATTATTATTATTATTATTATTATTATTACTACCTGTTCAATTCCACTTTTCGGTGGATTGGTGTTGTTAATAATAATAATAATAATAATAATAATAATATTATTATTATTATTATTATTATTATTATAATATATATATAATGGTTAGTTAACATGGGTAAAGTTGGAATATTTCAAGGTAATATTAGATTACCTAAGAAAATGGAGGTAATCACATTACCCTGAAATATTACCGCCACATCAGCTTTGAGATAATATAACATTACCAGGTAATCTCATAGCTTGAACCAAACAAGGTAATATAACATTACCAGACTCACATTACCTAGGTAATCTGAGATTACCTGAACCAAACGCCCCCTAAGGTTATATGGATCAATTTACTATAATGTCATCAATAATATATATATAAAATTTATTTATTTATATTTATGAATGTATATCAATACTTAAATATTAAAAAATTAAATATATAAATATACACACATGTATATTTGATTATATAATGGAAACAACCGGCCAATTAACAAAGTTTTGTTTGCTATTGGTACCTGGTGGTTATGGAAATGGAGAAACGAGAGAATCTTCAAGGGCACCCACTTAAGGGTGGGCCACAATGCCTTTTGGATTCAGTCGCAAATGGCTGAATTTACTGCACATTTTGAAAAACTGAAAACGCTAGGATTGCAAGCGAAGTGCTGGGACTGGAAGCTGCTCAGATGGCACACACCTCCAACTGGGTGGACAAAGATCAATGTGGATGGTAGCTTTGACCCCTCCACAAAGAAGGCCAGGTGCGGAGGGCTAGCCAGAAATGAACGGGGCAAATGGCTCACAGGCTTCACATACGAAATTGGCTCATGCTTAGAAGATATGGTTGAGGCATGGGCGCTTCTCAAAGGAATCCAATTGGCCAAGGTATTGGGAGCCAAGCATGTGTGTTTTGAAAGTGATTCGAAGGTCATTACAAATGCAATCACCAAAGGATCATCATGTGGAAACCTCACAGACAACATCCTAGCAACATGCAGGAAGAACTTGCAAGCATAGGAATATGACACCTTGCCTTTGTTCCTAGAGAGGTCAATGGTGCAGCGGATTTCTTGGCTAAGCTAGCAGTTAATCGGAAAGGCATTACACTCCTAAATCAGCCTCCAGATGGAATCACATAGATCCTCGAGGATGACTGTTATGGCCTCCCAATATGGAGGCAACTGCAAACTGATTTGATGTAAATGGGTGTTCCCCTTCCATGTAATACAAAAAAAATATTTGATTATATAAACATATATTATTATTATTATTATTATTATTATTATTATTATTATTATTATTATATAAAGACTAGTTAACAAGGGTAAAGTTGGAATAACTCAAGGTAATCTAAGATTACCTAAGAAAATGTGGGTAATCACATCACCTTGAAATATTACCGCTACATCAACTTTGAGGTAATATAACATTACCAGGTAATCTTATAACTTAAACCAAACAGGGTAATATAACATTACCAAACTCATATTACCTGGGTAATCAAAGATTCTGTGAACCAAACGTCCATTTAAAGTAATCTATGATATACTAACCATTAATCATCACATTACCAGGTAATGCACATGCTTTGCGGTAAAAAAAAAACACTTGTAATGTGAATTGAACAACAAATGATCAGCCTTTTGGACCACTATAGGCCCTGGTCCATGGTATAACGATTGATCACTTATATGGTACAAGGTAAGCATTATTATGTAATGTATGATAAATAAAATGGCAATATATACGGTCGTTATACTATGGACCATGGTAAAAAAATGGCACTGTTTCTTTAAGTAAAGAAACGACTGTCGTTAAGTTATAACAATTCCTGTATTTTTTGCATGTTCATAGCAAAATGAAACTACAGTGTATCTAAAATGAAACTCTCACTTATTGTGTTTATATTGTCCAATGAAACTGTAATTATATCGAAATGATATTGTAGTTGTGTTGCAATAAAACTATTTGAGTGTATATTGTCCAATGAAACTGTAGTTATATCGAAATGATACTATAGTTGTGTTGTAATGAATTTACAGTGTATAAGAAATGAAGCTGAATAGCAGTTTCACATATTTGAGTGTATATTATCCAATGTAACTGTAGTTATATCGAAACGATAGTGTGGTTGTGTTGTAATGAAACTACATTATAAATAAAATGAAATTGAAAAATTAAACAGTTTCACATATTTGGGTGTATATTGTCCAATGAAATCATAGTTGAATTAGAATTATAATTTAGTGGTGTTGTAATCAGACTACATCGTGTATAAAATGAAATTCAATAACATGTCTTACTATAACATGACTATTGTATGTATAATGTCAAATGAAACTATAGTTAGAACAAAATTAAACTGTACTTGTGCTGAAATGAAACTACAATGTATATCAAATGAAACTGAATATGTTATACAAGTAAACTGTAGTTTGCTCTTCACCATCTTATCATTTTTCTCCTAGCTAAACCATTATTAGTAGTTCTCGCGGCGGGTTCAATATATGCAGATTTGAAAGCTACCACCTTGGGCATGACACGCCTGGCTATCATGCCGTAGCCTTGAGCTCCCCAACCGATACCCCAACTATTTTTTACTTCATAACACGGGATACCACCTATAGTGGCATATCCCGTAATCAGTACAGCATGTCCTCTCACTTTAGTTGCTTGGGTAGGATCAGGATCATAAATTTCCTAAACATATTAAAACAAATAGTTATAAATAAATAGTTATAGATAAGTAAATAAATAAAATAATAAATAAATAAACAAAAATAAATTTACATCTGCACCAAGCTCCGTGAGATTATCATCTCCCCATACCAATCCTGCAATTGGGCATCTCCTTATTTCCGCAAGTATTTCATTTTCATCGGTAGCGGTCTTTAATTGCCAAAATTTCTGGCATTTATATTTTGAAAACTGCAAAATATTTAAATTATACCGTTAATTAAAAGTAATTAATTAAGTAATTAATTAATTACATTTTTACGTGCTTACCCTATCGGTGCACCGAGGCTTTTTCGCCTTGCGACCACGGTAGGGATAATCCAATGCTTCACAGATGCCAAAATCTTGAATGTACTTTCCTGCTCCTCTATTTGAATTACGATAGGGTAGATCCTCAAAAATCTGGTGTGAATTCTCAGGAAGCTTCTGTGAATTATCAAAAATTTCTTGTACTGATAACTCGATGTGGAAGGGTTGTAATCCCTCCACAACGCAGAGTGCTCCCAAAGCCTCTGCGGTAGCCACAGCAAAACAACACTCTGAAATAATTTTTTTTAAAAAATTAATAAGTTATTAATAAAAATAAAATTAAGATAATAAATTATTAATAAAACTATTTTTACTTACCAAATTGATATTGGTTCCTTATAAATGGGAGCAATACATTCTTATTTTTTTTGGTGTGCGAAAACTCATCCTGTATATTGTTGAAATTAAATTTTACCTGAAAAAAATATTTTTTAAAAAACAAATCATCAATATTCTATGACAAATGAGTTCCTTAGTTATAAAAAAAATTAATTAAAAAAAAAAGAGCTCAAATAATCTAAAGATATTTTTCAAATATTGCAATGTTTCAAGGTGAACTAAGGCCCACTACTGGAGGGCTAAATGCCACTAGGCGATGGGTAAGGTTCCTATGGGATAACCATAGGTGAAGAAGGTCGGTCCGACCATTATGGGTATGGTCGGGTAAGGTTGGACCCGCTAGGCCTTTCCATGCGCAATAGCTCAGCAAAATTAACCGGATAGATCGGGTCGAAATGGGACGATCCGAGAGGGTCTCGGCCAAGCTCTATGCTTTACGGCCCTGACATCGTTTACCTAGGACAGTTGTGTCCCGGGTGATAATCTTTATCAAGTAGTCCCCTAGCCTGGGCCCTCACGATGGCTAGGGAGGAAGGGTCTAGGCTAAAAGTAGCCCCGATAGCCGGGTCCGGCTGAGACCCTGTGCGAGGGTTTTGCGTCAAGATGACGCAATCTCGGCCCGTTGCTCGAGGACACGTGACGTTCATAGTGGGCGCCTTGGGATTAGTGATAGGGTTTGGAATTTGAATCGCCTTCCCTACTTCGGATTCCTTATAAATAGCATGCTCCCACAATGGCTTCTCCTTTACACTTTAAGTTACTTAAGACCGGAGCCTACCAATCAACTCCCTAGGAAATACGAACCGCAGAGATCTTTGCTCTCTTAGCCGGTTAACCGAAGAAAAACCTCTAACAGTATGCTTCCTTTCTGCTCTTGTCATTTTGCTTTACTTTCGATTTTGACAATAATTAGCCCGAGTTTAGGCGCAATCTTATAATTTTTTCCCGAGCCACCTTAATCTAAGGCGTATCTCCTTACATTTAAGGTGAAGACATGTCTGGCTCTGACAACCAAAATATCTCAGCCCGAGATTATGACGACTCGGTCGAGATAGGCTCCTTCTCGATCTCCTATTACGACTCAGTTATACATGTAGTCGAGACATACTCGGATGAATTGGTCTAGCTATCTCGATCAACCGGATTTAATCCTGATGATCGTCCAACCTCGTTTACGGGCGAAGCCGAGACCCGACCTATCGTCGCCCCTTTAGTGACTGAAGATGTCGGGACCTGATTCATCATAGGCCGTACGCTAGGCTATGTTCTGGCTGGCTAATCTGCAGCCTAATTCATCACCTCCTACATCAGCTTGAGAAAAGTTTTTGAATAGTGACAACCTAAGTTAACACAACGGTCTCCTCACTCGGGTCGAGATTGACGAGATCTCCGCTCTCTTGACCAGCCGGGTTAGATTCAACGTTCGCCGGTCGCTGTGCAATATAATAGATAAGATGCAAGGAAACTAGCTCGGGATTCACCTAGATTTCCTAAGGGCCCCACTCACCTTTCCCTTTCAGCCCTTCTCCTAGGCTTCATTAAATATTATAGGGTTTTGACCGGGCAGATCAACCCTAATAGCCAAAGGATTCTAGCCTGTTTTCCCCAAATGTGCACTTGACACGACCTTCCATGCACCCTTGAGCTATTCCAATTCATTTTCTCAATCCGACCTTTGTCTCCCAAGCACTACGGTGGTGTCTTGTGCATTCAGTCACGGGGGAACCTGTGTAGCATCACGGTTCTCCCAAATAATAATAAAGGATGGAAGGACCGGATCTTGTCGGTCAGGTATCCCTGGTCGTTACCCATCCATCGCACTTAGGCAACTCACCATACGGACCACACCCGCCCCATCAAGACGCGGGCTCTCTCTAATGTGGCCATGCGAATATCATCCGAGTTCTATGACTACTGTGGACCTTTCGCACCTCCCATGAGTGTGCTCGGGCTGAGCTTGAGCCCCCGCGCTATGATCTAGATGAGAAGTACATCCCCAAGAAAGTGGTCATGACAGTGGCGGATCCGACTCCAGCAACTAGGCCGAACATGTCAGGTCTGTCTTCGATTGACAACCAATCAGGCCCGACACTTGCAAGTCAAATTAATCGACTAAATTTGCAAGATCTAATATTTCGTTTGTTTGGTTTTTGCAGATATGAGAGGCTTCCCAGTTCCAGCCGCTCCTCCCGCCCCAGTGACCAAGACCAGCCTGGGCACTAAGAAGGACGATACTTCTAAGTTGGGAGCCTCTTTGACCGAGTCAACAGTTCTGGCCAGCTTGCTGCTGACTGCTACTCACCAAGTCAGCTCTGGGTTGGATGTGATGGTCACCCGCTCTGTGGACAAGAGATGGAAGGAAAAAGTCTCCAAGGTGGAGGTCGTGGAGGTCGAGGAGATTGCTCCCCTCAAGCGACACTGTCGGTCCAGTCCAACTTCGACGACCCCGATCATCAACATTCTTTTGAAGTACAGGGACGACCACCAGGTCGCTTTACTTAGAAAAATCTACTCCGCCGCGGCACCCCTTGAACTGACGAAGGAGTGGTCGACAAATCAGGTCGGCGAGCGTCTAGCTCGGGACATGATGCAGGTAAATTCCCTACATTGTTCAATACAGTTTTCAAGTTCCCCAATTATTAACCCATGCTATCCGTGACAGATGGCCTATTCGATTGTCGACCTCTTCGTCCAGGCCAGAGAATCAGAGGATGTACACCAGAAAGAGGTCGTGTCGCTCAAAAAGGCTTTAAATCGAAGGGATGCAAAGCTGAAAAACATGGAGCTGCATACGAAGGCAGTCGACCAGGCCGTGAAGGCAACCAACCTTCGGGCTGATAGTGCTAAGCTTCAGTCGATATTGGTAGAGGATTACCGTACCTCGCTGGCCTTCTTCTTTTACACCATTGCAGATCCTACCCTCTTGGCTGATCATCTTTGCAAAGAGCTTGGGCCAGCCGAGGCTTTCCTCTGTGCTTTCTCTAAGATACAGGTCGGCAAGGATTGGATGTATACTTATGGGACCTTGGTGCTCACGAGTCGGCGTCATGCAAAGGGAAGTGCGGGCAGCGTTAGAGGTAGCAATGGATGAAGACGACCTTCCCAAGGTGTTGGCCGTCCTTTCGGACGAAGTTCCCGATCTTGGGCCAGCCCCCTTCTCCGAGGGTGCTACCGACCCTATTGTGCCGGGTAAAATTGTTGATCCTAGACAATACTAGCCTCTAGGCTTTTTGTGCATTTTTTCATTTTCGTTTTTGTTTTCGCTTCTTTTCTTTTCATCACCGCATGACCGAAGATTTAAGGTCCAAGGACCAACTGAACCGAGCACCTTGCTCCCAGGATGTGCACCTTGCTCCCATCACCCCATGACCAGGGATTTAAGGCCCGATGACCAACTGAATTGAGCACCTTGCTCCCATCACCCCATGATCAGGGATTTAAGGTCCGATGACCAACTGAACCGGACACCTTGCTCCCAAGATGGGCACCTTGCTCCCATCATCCTATGACCGAGGATTTAAGGTCTGAGGACCAACTGAACTGGGCACCTTGCTCCCAAGATCATTTGCCTACTGGCTGACCTAACCAAACTTATTCTTCTTTCTATCAGTACACTTTTCTGAAGTACACTTCATTGATACCACTACAATGTTCAAGGGGTTACAATAAGGGTTGGGATTGCCCTACACATGTTTGAGCATGCGACTCGTTCTTCTTCACAAAATGGCATAATCAACATAGATGGGATTGAACTAATGGTAGAAGTGCACCAAGTGCTGAGAGTTCTAGATCATATCAACTGGCTTTCCTGTGGTGGTCTCATATTTATAAGTTTTGGGCCTAACTACAGTCGATATGACGTAGGGGCCTTCCCAGCTTTGAGCCAGTTTTCCCCCGTCGAGTGGGTGATTGGTCTTTCTTTCCCAAATGACATAGTCCCCAACCTGTAAATACCGTGGTTGGACTCGGGCATTAAGGTAAACCTTGACTTTCTTCTGATACCGAGCTCAGAGCTTCACTTTTCGCACTCTAGTCTCGTCTTTCGGTATCACCCGGTTCTCGATGTAACCACGCAGGTTAGTGATCTAGTCTTCCTCTTCTAACCCCACTAGTTCGACCGGCAGGGCATCAATGTTGGCTATCCGGGCTATCTTTGAAATATATTCTAGGCCTCGTCTGCTAACCTAGAAAACATATCGGCGTCCGCGTTCTCCGTACGGGGCACATGTTCGATTGTGCATGCTCGAAAATCGCCCATTATAGCCAATGCTTGATTATTGTATTGGGTCAATCAATCACCTTTCACTTCGAAGGTGCCTAGGACCTGCCCAACAACTAGAGCGGAATTTGTTCGGATTTTAACACTACGAGCTCCAAGGTCTTTCGCATGGCGCAATCCAGCGATATACGCTTCATATTCTGCCTCATTGTTGGTCGGACTGAACCGGAATACCAAGGCATAGTAGACCTTGAACCCTTTCGGGCAAGTGATGACCATGCCTCCGCCTGCTCCATTCTTACTACTCGACCCATCTGTGGCCACCTCCCACCATAGCTCTGCAAGGTCGGGAATGACAGCTAGATCGGTTTCCTAGGCCGAGTATTCCACAACAAAGTTAGCTAAAGCCTGACCCTTTATCGGGGGTATACTCAATGGTGAATTGTGTGAGCATCATATCACACTTGATCAATTGTCCTGAAGATGTGAACGTCCTGAGAATGGTACCGATCGATTGGGTAGTGACCACCCGGATAATTCTCCCTCGGCAGTAGGGGGTAAGCTTCTTTGCTGTGATGTACAACACAAAGACAACCTTCTCAAGGCGGGGATATTGGAATTCGAGTCCTTGTAAAGCATGGCGGATATAGTACACCAGCCTTTGTATTCACAACAGGTCAGTATGGCATAAGACTACGCGTAGCACCCTATCTGATGTAGATAAGTAAACTTGCAACTCTTCACATGGTTATAGTCGGGATAACACGATCAGCGACACAAGATAATCTTTCAAGCTATCAAAAGCGGCTTGGAATTCGACACTCCAAGCAAAAGCGGTGGTCTTCCTCAAAACTTAGAAGAACGGGTGGGCCCGCTCTACTAGTTTGGACAAGAATCTGTTCAGTACTGCAGTCATCTGGTTAATTGTTGCACCTCATGGAAGTTGGTAGGTGGTTGCGTGTCCACAATGGCCTTGACCTTAACCGGGTTAGGCACAATCCGTCTTTTAGTCATCATGAATCCTAAGAATTTTCCCGTTTGAACGACAAGCATACACTTGGCTGGATTAAACCGCATCTGATACCTGCGCATGATGTCGAAGCACGCCTTAAGGTCATGCTAATGGGTACCCTGCTTGGTGTTTTTCACTAGCATGTCGTCTATGTAAGCTTCCATTGTCCGGCCTAGCAACCCTTCAAAAAGCATGTTCAGTTATTTGGTAAGTCGCACCCGCGTTGCGAAGGCTGAATGACATGGCCGATAGCAAAACAACCCGTCCAGAGTTACGAAGGCAGTCTTGCTTTCATCCTCTCTGGCTATCATAATCTGATGATAGCCCTTAAAGGCGTCCATAAAGCTCATTAGTGCAGCCCCAACCGTCTCATCCACCATCTGATGGATACTCGGTAACGGGTAGGGTTCCAACAGGCAAACCTTATGAATGTCGGTGTAATCTATGCACATTCGCCAGGACAGCGGCTTAGGGACAAACACCACATTGGCTACCTAGTCAGGGTACGCTATTTCTCGGACATGGCTAGTCGCAGTGAGGGTTCTCACTTCTCTCCGCATGAACTCTTGGCGATCTAAGGAAAAATGGCGTTGCTTCTGCTTTATAGCCTTGGCTGCTGGGTTAACACTCAATCGATGGCATATCACCGATCTATCAATGCCTGGCATGTCTTCCGATCCCCAAGTAAAGATATCCGAGTATTCTCGCAGCACCGACAATACTGAGTGTTTTAGTTCAGGGGTCAATGTCGCCCTAATTTTAACCTTTCAATCAGGTCGGGCTTCATCTAGAACTACCTCCTCGATTTCATTAGAAGGCTCGGGTTGCTCTTTCTTGTCTTCGTCCTTTTTCCAAGTTATAGTGTTGACTCGAGAGACTCCGATTTCCTGCCTCTAAATGGCTTAAACATAGCATCGACAATCGAACCAAGGGTCACCTCTAAGCACTCCCATTCCCCTAGGGGTCTGGAATTTCATGCAGAGTTGGGGCATTGAAATAATTGCTCTGGTCTGGGCATTCCCGTTCTTCCAAGTATAACATTGTGGACGCAAGCTAAGCTGACCACAACAAACTCCATAGATGGGACCCCACCTCGACAGGTAATTGGACAAGGCCGTCCGGGTGAATCATGTCTTTGGTAAACCTAGAGAAGGGGGTTCTGACTAGAGTTAATTGGAGTCTACCATACTCTCTGGACATCTACTCCCAAGATGTCGATTTTGACCACCAAAGCCTCAACATTATGATCGGGGTCTGACGGCAGGTCTTGGTTAGTGAAAGTGATGGGTTCCACCCTGGCTCTCTTCTATAGCCGAGCGAAGTTGATCAACCCCACATACAAGTCTCTAGACCAATTACGCTGCTCCTCCGAACTATCACCTCCATCTGGCCCTCCAAAGATGACGTGTATCGCTTGTTTGCTGCTGGTTAGAGGGGGTTCTCGGCCGTGCTCGGGCTCTCTGTCCTTCTTTTCCTTATCCGATCTCTTGAAGAACTTCTTCCAAGTTCTCTAGCCTTTTTTCTTCTTCTCAGCGAATTGAGCTAATTTGCCCGATCTCAGCAGATCCTCGATAAAGCCTTTCAAAACGTGACACTCATTAGTTTTGTGGACCTGATTTCGATGGTAAGCGCAATACTTGATTTTGTCTAGTCTGTCTTGCGAAGGTGCAAACAACTGGATAATGTTGCACGATTAGGCGTACTCCAAGACCTTGACTACCTGCCGGGTGAGTCGGGTATAAACTGGATTACCTTCCCGATCCTTTTTCTGACGATCAGGTTACCTCTAGCCCGGCTTTTGGTCCGGCCTACTCGACCCGATTTCTTGCTGCCGCTTGGAGGAATTGGCTTATATTGCGTTGGCATGGTCAATCACCCGCCGCACCGCTTCCTCATAAAGAGCCCCAGCTCGGAGCGAAGCGTGCAAAATGTTGACCGTTGTGCCATCGTCTAGGGGTTCAATTCCCCCATGGCAATCTTCCATCGTTCTATAAACACTAATAATGGCTCACTTTCCCTTTGCTTGGCCTTCTCGAGGTACGTAAAGTGTTTTTTCACCGCCTTAGATATCGCGAACCTACGAATGAACTTGCACGCGAGGTTGGTAAAGCTAGAGATGGGCCCAGGCACCAGTGTTTTAAACTAATCGGCGGCTCTCCCGATCAAGGTACAGTAGAATGCTCTGCACATCACGGTATCTAACACTCTCATCATCAACATGTTCTCATAATACGAATTGATATGTTATTCAGGGTCTATTTGTCCACTACAGCCCTTATTCTTGGAAACACGCAGATCTATGGGATAGTGTTGTTCCATGATCTTAGGAGCAAACGAGGTGCGAAGAAGGGGCGTATCTAGTTCAGCAGGTCAGGAGTCTCCCTGTTCCTTCTTCCACCAATTGAATTCCTCGCGGACTTGATCTAATATTCCTCAAGGAAGGTTGGACTGGTGATCCGTTTTGTGTTCCCTTCACCTCCTCGAATGTGACGAGCTAACTTCGCTAGAATCCCCTTGTTAACTAGCGGCCGACAGATCGATGGACATGCGTCCACCCTCCAAGGGCCCGGGCCTTCGATAGATCGGCGGGGTAATCCGATCGAACGTGCTAGTCCTGGGTTGGTCATCCCGGGCAACCTAGCGGGTCTTCCTGTCGTACCAAGTCTAGATAGCGTGGGGTGATGGCTTTGGTCTGGGCCTGTTGGTTAACCGAATATGCCCTTCTCTTCGACTGGGCCCGTCGAAGCACAGGCGCAGCTGTAGCAGCTACCTCATTGGTCGTAGCTTTTGGTTGGACTCGTACGTGCACTTGCGAAGGGTAGACGGGCGACATTAGCTGACACGGGTAGGCTCGAGCGTAGAATTTGGGAGAGTTCGGTCACTATGGAGAAGCAAGGTCCGTCGGGTACATTGGGTATTGATATTGCATCGGTATACCAACCGAAAGAAAAGCGGGACCTTGCTGAATGACATTGACCGGCTCAGGTGGGGGAAGACCGACCATGCTGTCAGGCTCCATGCACGAACTCAAACGGGTTCGGGGGTTGAGATTGTTTTCCTGTCCCCACGGACCGCGCCAAAATGATAGGGTAAATACTCGGCAATGTAATGAATACGGTCTAATATACTCTTATTAAATATGAATCGGGTACAAAAATCTTTATAACATAAGCGTAACCCGGTCAACGTGACAGTGGGTTAGAGACTCCGGAGCTACTTAGCTATTTGGGAGAGAAAACAACCAAAAGGTCTCCCTCTAAGCATTAAATTCAATATAGATAGGGTGTCAGGGGATAGGTGCATGTCATACGACATGGTGGCCGCGTGGCAGGCATGCACAGGGCTGAACGGAGACCCGCTACTCGATGGCCAAAGTCCACTAGGCGATGGGTAAGGTTCCTATGGGATAACTATAGGTGAAGAATGTCGGTCCGACCATTCCAAGTATGGTCGTGCAAGGTGGGTCCTGCTAGGCCTTTTCCATATGCAATAGCTCGGCAAAATTGACCGGATAGGCCGAGTTGGAATGGGACAATCCAAGAGGGTCTCGACCAAGTTCTATGCTTTACAACCCAGTCATTGTTTACCTAGGACAGTCGTGTCCGGGTAATAATCTTTATCAACTATGATCCACAGTATAACAATCGCAACTGAATCATGTTGAACGACTAGGCGTACTCCAAGACCTCGACTACAGGCAGGGTGAGTGGGGTATAAACTGGATTACCATTCCGATCTTTTTGCCGACGATCGGGTTTCCTCTAGCTTGGCCTTTGATCCTGCCTACTCGACCCGATCTCTTGTCGTCGCTTGGCGGAATTGGCTTCTGTTGCGTTGGCATGGTCGATCACCCGCCGCACCGCTTCCTCATAAGTCAATGTTGGTCGCAAGATAAAATCTTGATAAAGAGTCCCAGTTCGGAGCGAAGCGTGCAAAGTGTTGACAGTCATGCCATCATCTAGGAGTTCAATTTCTCTATGGCAATCTTCCATTGTTTTATAAAAACTGACAACGGCTCACCTTCCCTTTGTTTGGCCTTCTCAAGGTACGTAAAGTGGGTTTTCACCACCTTGGACATTGCGAACCTACGAATGAACTTGCACGCGGGGTCGATAAAGCTAGAGATGGAACCAGGTTCCAGTGTCTTAAACCAATCGGTGGCTCTCCCAGTCAGGGTAGAGTAGAATGCTCTACACATCCCGGCATCTGACACTCTCATCATCAGCATGTTCCCATAACGCAAATTGATATGCTCTTCGGGGTCCGTTTAGCCACTGTAGCCCTTGTTCCCCGAAACACGCAGATCTATGGGGTAGTGTTGTTCCATGATCTTAGGAGTGAACGGGGTGCAAAGTAGGGGCGTATCTAGTTCATCAAGTCAGGAGTCTCCCTGCTCCCTCTTCCACCGATTGAATTCCTCGCGGACTTGATCTAAGATTCCTCGAGGAAGGTCAAATTGGTAATTCGTGCTGCGTTTCCTTCACCTCCGCAAATGTGACGAGCTAACTTCGCTAGAATCCCCTTCGTAACTGGCGTCCAGCAGATCGACGGACATGCGTCCACCCTTCCAAGGGCTCGAGGCCTTCGACGAATCAGCTCGGTAATCCGATCGAACGCGTTGGTCCTGGGTTGGTCATTCCGGGCAACCTAGCGGGGTCTTTCTATCGTACCAAATATGGATAGCGCGGGGTGATGACTGTGGTCAGGGGCCTGCTGGTTAATCGAATGTGCCCTTCTCTCTGACTAGGCCCGTCGAAGCTCGGGCGCAACTGCTACAACTACCTCAACGATTTTAGCTTCCGGTTGGACCAGTACGTGCAATTGCGGAGGGTAGACCGGTGACATTGGTTGAAACAGGTAGGCTCGGGCATAGAATTTGGGGGAGTTCGGCCAACATGAAAAATCAGGGTCCGCCGGGTACAATGGGTATTGATATTGCATCGGTCCCGCGACCGCAGAAAAAACGCGACCTTATTGAATGACATTGACCGGCTCAGGCGGGGGAAGCCCGGCCATGTTGTGAGGTTCCATGCGCGAACTCAAACGGGTTCGGTGGTCGAGATTGTCTTCCATGTAGGGATATATCTTAAGCAGGGAGCGGTAGAGATATTGCACTTTGCTTACTATGTATTGGTCCCCATGGACCGTGCCAAAATGATAGGGTAAATAGTCGACAACGTAATGAATACGGTCAAATATACTCTTATTAAATACGGATCGGGTACAGAAGTCTTTATACCCTAAGCGTAATCCGGTCAACGTGACAGTGGGTCAGAGGTTCTCGAGCTACTTAGCTATTTGGGAGAGAAAACAATCAAAAGGTCTCCCTCTAAGCATTAAATGCGGTATATATAGGGTGTCATGAGACAAGTGCCGGTCATACGGCATTGTGGCCGCGTGGCAATCATGCACAGGGCTGAACAGAGGCCCGCTACTCGAGGGCCAAATGCCACTAGGTGATGAGTAAGGTTCCTATGGGATAACCAAGTGAATAAGGTCGGTCGGACCATTCCGAGTATGGTTGGGCAAGGTGGGTCCCGCTAGGCCTTTCCATGTGCAATAGCTCGGCAAAATTGATCGGATAGATCGGGTCGAAATGGGACGATTCGAGAGGGTCTTGGCCAAGCTTTATGCTTTACGGCCCTGTCATTGTTTACCTAGGACAACCGTGTCCCGGGTAATAATCCTTATCAACTATGATGCACAGTATAACAATCGCAAAAAAAAAAAAAAAAAAAAAAAAAATTTTTGTAGGATTA
>NC_044928.1:27766418-27780608 GCF_003576645.1 Ipomoea triloba | reverse complement strand
TTCACCAAACACTCTAATGTTATCAACTACTTATACCTACTAACCATATCAGCTAACAATCATTTACCAAACCCGGCCTATATATCTTCTAATCCAATCAGCTAACAACTATTTAACCAAATAGGGCCTCTATACCATCTAACCCAATTACTTAACAGCCATTTATCAAACAGGGTCCAGGGAAGAAAATGAAATAATATTGGTAAGCACAACCATTTTTTTAAGGGTATGTATATGAAATAGAACCTTCAATCCTGTCTTTCCCCGCTGAACTCTTCAATTTTGATATGGTCTTTGCTTGTATAACGGAACGCAATTTTCTTTCTATCTCTTCAAGACTCATCTCGTGAAGCTATACAAAACATAAGTTTATATAAAATATCATTTTGATATAATTACAGTTTAATTTGACAATATACATTCAATAATATAACCTCCTATAATTAATGCAAAGTTTCATGAACAAATTCTTTATTTTAACACACACACCAATATAATTATGAACAAATTTTTTTTTTAACACACAAAAAGCACTTGAGCTAGCCGAGGTGTACTTTTATATATATTGAGAACTTTGATGCTAATTAATATAATTTTAATACATACAGTCCTAATAAATTTAATATTTGATAACATTGACAATTAACTACTTAAATATTATCAATTTAATTTTCTTTTTTACCTAAAGTTCGATCAAATATTTTACTAGGAGAAGTTGTACACTAGCTAATATTCGCATCCTACGAAAGAAGATAAGGCTAATTTCATTAAATTTTAATTTGATAAGACCTTCTTTATTTAAGAATAATCTTGTTAAGAATGTTGTTATATACACATAAGTTTGAACTTTGATCGAATCTCATATTTAAACAACTTAAACTTTTACCCTAGTCACAAAATTTTTCTTATTTGTGACTATTGTCAACAAAAGAGACAACTTTTAAGAGCAATTGAACATTAAAGAAACTACTACCAACAGCAGATTTAAAGTGAAGCAATACTCCAGCAGAAGCTAGCAAAAATGGAGGACAAGCTATGTAAAGTGAAGATCGGACGTGGTAGAAACATATAATAAGCAATTATAGTATAAAAATACACATATAGATCAAAGAAAATCACAGAAAATTTGTACCTATTGGATGAATCCAACTTCCAGAGTTGAGAAAATTTGTACCTATTGGATGAATCCAACTTCCAGAGTTGTTCGGACGGTACGGGGCCTTCTTCTCCGACCAAACTGTTTTACCGGCGAACTACAAATGAAAAAACTACAACTAAAACCCTAGCCATCCGAACTACAAATGAAAAAACTAC
Source organism: Ipomoea triloba (assembly GCF_003576645.1). Lineage (NCBI taxonomy): Eukaryota > Viridiplantae > Streptophyta > Magnoliopsida > Solanales > Convolvulaceae > Ipomoea > Ipomoea triloba. Next base: position 27,779,294 of record NC_044928.1, on the reverse strand, counting down.
AACTAAAACCCTAGCCATCGGCGGCGGCGAGCAATACTACCAACAGCAGATTTTAAGAGCAATTGAACATTAAAGAAACTACTACCAACAGCAGATTTAAAGTGAAGCAATACTCCAGCAGAAGCTAGCAAAAATGGAGGANGAACTCAAAGAAATGTTGATCGGCGGCGGCGAGCTGGAGCTTAGAAGCAAAAGATTTAGAAGTAGCGGTGATCGGAGTGAGGTAGCAAAAATGGAGCTGAGATTTTGGATAGGTAGCAAAAATGGAGCTGAGATATGGAGCGAGAGAGCAAGAGCCGAGAAATGTTGATCGGCGGCGGCGAGCTGGAGCTTAGAAGCAGGAAGGCGGTTCTGATCGGAGTGAGCTTAGATTTTGGATAGGTAGCAAAAATGGAGGTGAGATTTTGGATAGGTAGCAAAAATGGAAGTGAGATTTTGGATAGGTAGCAAAAATGGTGGTACGCAGCAGCGCAGTACGGATGAGCAGCTAGGCGATGAGGGAGAAAGATACGATCATAACGGTGTACGTGCTGCATGTGGTGGTACCATTTGTGTAATTACCACACTGCCCCCATTATATACAAAATTATATATTACATGAAAATTCTAACTTTTATTATTTTTAAATTATAAATTGTGTATTATTTTATTTTTACAAATTAAATTTGAAAAATAAGTAAATATAATATGTGTATGTGTTTTGTATTGTGATATTTTGTATATTGTATTATGAAACTATGTACCTTACAAGTAATGAGTTTTGTAACTAGTCATTTTGATACATGGTCCATAATGCTATGTGGACCATGGTCCCTGATATAAATTGCCCAGAACGATGACAATTTTTTCTATGGATCATGAATAATTTTTTTTTTATTATAATGAAGATACAGTATTTACGTAATAAATGCACATTATTTAATAGTATGCAAAATAATGTACATTTTGAATATTAAAAACGTACGAAGTACATTTTATTCATGATCCATGAAGTAATGATTGCAAAATGATATATGAGCCATGACGTAATCGCCCCGCACTACAAGAAAAACAGTTTTTAGTGACAAAAAATTAGTGACGGGTAGAAAAACCCCTCACTAAATGTATTATTTGCATAGTTTTTGTGACGGTTAAAAATTACTCTCGCTAAAAGTTTATATTTTAGTGACGAAATTTTAATTTTGTATTTTTTAAAAAATATACTCTCGCTATTGGTATACAAAATAGTGTTACTCTCGCTATTGATATCTAAAAATTATCTCACTAAAATCTATTCTATTTCCCACTCAATACTTAGCAAAATTTTTCCGCTCACTAAAATCTATTTCCCTCCAGGCTTAAGCTTAACCTAGCATTCTATTCTCAATTTCCCTTTCTGACTCTCTATCTCTCGTTCTATCTCTCGTTCTCCCATTGACGCCGCCCGTTGCTCCGCCTCTGCATCGACGCCGGTCACCGGCCTCACTCCCTCGCCATCCGCCTCTGGTCGACTGTCTGCCTCGCCGTCGTCACTCTCTTCGGCAGCTCTGCGGTGGTCGCTGGTCGTCTGCAGCATTGCGGCTCTGCCACTCTGTCTCCGGTCGTCTGCGTAGGTGGCTACTGGTTAGGTCAGTTTGCAATTTCTATTTGCAATTTAAGTTTGCAATTTGAAACTTATTTAAGTTTTATGAAGTAGTTAGAAACTTAGAAATAGTTTTGTTCTCCCTTGAAACTTAGCTATGAGAATATGTTGCTACTTGCTAGTGTAGCTGTAAATATGTTGCAATGTATGCCTAATATAGTTAAATCTCAACTAAACTTGCTCATGGACAGTTCGATCTGTTAAGAGTATTATTTCTATGTCATTCCACATTGCAGTGGCTGTTTAGATTACATTTGGTTAAATCTGCACATTTTGATCACACTAGTCGTATTAACACCCCACATTGCTCATGGACTAGGGTGATTTTTGGATTATATGGAGTAATATATTTCTAATTTTAAATGGTCATCACCATCACCCAGACACCCAGTTGAAGAAACTGTGCACATAACTTAATGCTTTATATATTTGAGAATAAATTGCTCCGTGTACTGATGATCGGTTATTGTTGATTTGGACTGATTATCTACAGGTACGCAGATGCTGCAACTATTCTTTTGAGATGGGCCTTGGCAGCTGATAAGTGTAATGCAACTCATAGCCAATGCAAGGTCTCAAAGCTTTCTAGTTTATATTGATATTTGTGCAAGTCATCTGCCACATTTTCTGTGTGCAGATATCCACACTTTTATTTTATCCATATTTATATTTAAAATTGATACTGTTGTCAACACTTCCATCTATTCAGTGGAGTATAATCAGGTTTTCTCAATGATAATATTCATGCATTTGGTTCTGTTGACTCCATTTTATCTTTTCATGAGACAGCAACTGTGCTCTTATCTTTCATGATGGGGAGAAGGTGCTTAACTGCCAAATATATGCATGCACGTTGGCTAGCTTGGAATACATTTATGACTTTTCTGCAGTCCTTTTGTTAATGACTTATTATTGAATCCACTCTATGACTAATGATAACACAGTTTTAGGATTGCTTGAACTCTTTCTTACAGAGTTAAATTTCTAAATGAATTTATTTGGTGCAGGCATACCTCAGTGCAATCATTGTCTACCTATATGCTCATGACTTCAAAGAAGCTGAAAAGTGCTATAATGATTGTTGTCAGTAAGTTTCAAGTTTGCATCTACTCTCAAATAAATGAGTTTAATCATTATTTCAGCATTGGAATTGGAAATAAGAGACAGTGAGCACAATTGGTTCATCAAGAATGTGACTCCACATAAATTCATGAGAAGCAATATCTGTTCTATTACTTATACTGGGAAGAGTTAAAATGAGCACTGGCAATTCATGTCTTACAGAGGATTATGTGTAAATTTTATGGTGATTTGTATGGTGTGGTGCTGCAGCAATGTCAAAGACTAAAATAAGTGGCTTTTATTCAAGCATAGGGAGTACATTATTTCTATAAAAGTCCTCCCATTAACTTCACGTCCACTATTGCTTGCAGACCCACACTAGAAACCTGGCTAAAGTTCTTAAAACACCCTCTTGATGAGTCGGAATTCTAACAAAACTATTTTTGCAAGACTAGTAAAAGTACTATTTTTGCAAGACTAGTAAAAAGCTAGTTGTATCATCTATAAATCATGGCAATTCTCTTTCCTTAGCTTGTCAGGGTTGAAACCTTTTTGAATAGCGATCAAAGTCGCTGTGCTAGCAAGTTTCTCTCTGCATACAGAGAAGGTGATGAAGAAGAAATCAAGCGTGTTGGTCAGTCAAGTATAGTTACAAATCTTGATCACACGGTAACTCAATTCTGCTGAACTTTATATATAAATTCATGATATTCATCTTTTATTTAAAGACTAGTAATTGTGTTCTTTATCATAAAGTGAGCTGTTGGCTATTGCTGCATGCTTCTACATATTGACCAATCCTAAGCGTACACTCCAAAAACTGTGCATATTGTTAGGCTTGCAAGGAAACTACCAACAGGAGATGTGAGTGCATTCAGAAGTGGCACGACAAGGGACAATGAAGAACAGCTTGATGAGGATGATCTTACCTAGTCTTCACTTCAATGAATACATCTCTGTCATTTGTGTAGCATTTTCTGGATTGCTTGGATAAAGGCTTGTGACTTGCTGTTTTATGATTTTGGTTGCTTGAATATCGTGATAGGTATGAAATGATCGAGCACTTTAATATAAGCCAGTATGATAAACTCCACAGATTTGAATACTTGCAATCTTGCTTTATGACATGGTTATTGACTTTATTATTTGTTTCATATCAAACAGCCAAACAGGAACTTTATTTCCCAAATGTTGGTAAATAATTCTTGGTACATTTGGTACGTGAGATTGTCTTATTTTTACTTATTTGGTAGTTGGTACAACAAATTTGATTTGATGATCACATCATGAGGTAGGTTTAAGCTCTTTTAGGGATTGCCTTCCAATCTTGCCTTGGGCAAGATTTTTTTATTTTTTATTTTTTAAATATTCTCTTTGCTTGGCTTGCAAATCAGAAAATGTCATATTTGATAAGTTAGGTACTCAATGCATTGGTCAGCCTTTTCTGCAGGTCAAATTTCTCTGCAGAAACACTATGGCATGGTGGTTGGCTTTTGCTTCAGCTGCTTCCTCACAGTGATGCAAATTTTAACAGTAATCATCACGAACTGCTTGATGTAAGTTATTTTCATAAAGAAAGCGTACATCAAGTTGCTTACTTGGTGTAAAGCTTGTCTCAAGTGATAACATTTATCAGTCTGCTATCCTACATTTTTGAATACACGTATTTTGGAATTTGTGTAAACCAAGGCTATAATTTATGGTCCTATGGTTTGTAGGTGGATATTATTACCATTGATTTCTCAGAGAAGTTGATGTTTAGATTGAAGCAGCCCATGGTTAAAGCGGCTATCCAGGTATGCTTTTTCTTAGGCCTTCCAAGATACATAGTAAAATCAAATAGAAAGGAGAGAATAAAATTTCCTCTCAGTATTGCATGTAATTTTGAATTGATGTATTTTTATTAGGTGTATGCAAATGATGATTGACTAGAAACCAGAAACTCTACTATGTGTTTGATTAAAACTTAAAAATGTCAAAATTGTATGCATGCTTTGAAGAATGTAATTTCTTAAATTAAAAATTTCAGCCAGAGACATCATGTAATTTCTTAAAAAATATCACAGTGAATTAAGGTCCACTGTTGTGTGTTGGTGGTGTCTTTATTTTCATTGTAAATGAAGAATGAAATTTATAGAAATTTAAGGCACTCATGCACAATGCAGACTACATTTTAAATAAAATTGGCAAGCAGGGACAACTTATAATTTATTATAAAATATGGTTTATTGAGTTAAGATCATTGGTGAGGATCAGGGTGTCTTTATGTTAACTGTAAATGGAATAATGAAACTAGAGAAATTGATGGTATTGTATATGGCACATACAAACATACTAGTGCACATTATATCAATTTTTTTGTTTTTGTTTTTGTTTTTTGTTTTGTTTTTTTTTTTTGTTTTGTTTTTTGTTTTTGTTTTTTTGTTTTTTTGTTTTTGTTTTTTTTGTTTTTGTATATGACTATATGAATGGTCTCCCTCCACATGGTCTCCAGATCATAGGTGATATCTTCAAGGGATTTAGAACCAAAGCTTCTGGATGCTGCTCCTGACAGTGGAGTGCTTGAAATGCAATTAGAAAGTCACTTAGCTAAATCTGAAGGAAAAGATGCCTTGCAAGGTGATCAACAATTTACGCTTGCAGAGAGGATGGCAAAAGCTCTTGCGGTAATGAAATGCTTGGATTGGAACTTCTTGGTGGTGAATGGTGATATCATGGCAATTCCAGGCTTATATAAATTAGTTCATGGTAATTCCATGCTTATATTAATTAGTTCAGGTGTTATATATATTAAGACAAAAGCAGTTCAAATGCAAAAGACTTGAGGCGAAATAGCCAACGGATATATTACTATGGCTATTTGCTATAATTAGTTTCTTTATCTCTGGTCTTTACAAAGTTGTATGAAACATTTCATTTTGGTTGTGATAATGAAGTCTTTTAATATATTGATTGAGTTTACTTTAGATATTGTATTGATAAAAAATAATATTGAGTAGTGAAAAAAGAATGTATTACAAAAATTAATATTTAATGAGAAGTAACAATATATACAAAATTAGAAAAATAATTTTTGAAACTAAATTATACGTAGTAATTTTTAGTGACGGGCAATATTAATGACGGGATTTTCCATCATTACAAGAATATAATGAGGGGAAATTATGCTAGTGAATAGATGCATTAGTGACGGGATTTTTTGTCATAAAAAGAACGTTTTAGTGACGGTAAATATACTATCACTATATGCTTACTAATGACGGTATCATATCCCGTCACTATTTACTTTTATCCTCGGAAGATATAACGACGGGTGACGACGGTAAATTTCCCGTCGTTAAAAGTCTTTTATGATGGTTTTTGAACTTTTAGTGACGGTTTTACCTCTAACGAATGGACAATTTTCTTGTAGTAACAGTATTTTTTTTTTAGTACTACTGACTCTGTTACAATGTAGTAGTCAACAACTGCCTCAACCTACTCCCATCATCCATGTGAGAGTGTAAACCGGGACATCGGGTGCCACTAAACCACAAGATCTTTGGCTCCTTCCTTAATTAATAGCTACTCAAATTAATTTTTTAATGAATTATTTATTAAAAGAATTTACATTTTAATAAACAGACGACAAATTAATAGGGAGTGTCCCTGGCAGCAATATTCAACAATTTTAATATCCTTCCTTTTCTTGCATGGCTTGATGGTGGGATTGCAATGAATGGAAACGGGAATGAACCAGGAAGCCACACAATATATATGCTATTTGCTATATCCTTATGGTGGATATGGAGATGGAGGAACGAAGCAATATTCAACAACTCGGTCCAATCCACATTATCGAAAGTAAAATGGATCAACTTGCAAGCCCAGGAGATATCCATAAGCTTTTGGCAGAGCTATAACCCACCAAGCCACGCACCGACCTAGCAGATGGACAAAACTTAGTTGGATAAAACCAGGGACGGGAATGGTCAAAAAATTAATAGGAAGTGTTAATTGTAATTTTTTTTTTTGAGTTTTACTGACTCGGTTACAATGTAGTATCTGTTAATTGTAATTGTAAGGGTAAAAGATAAATTAACATTGACAATGTGTCTTTTGGCTAACATACACTATTTTTTTCTTTTTTTTTTTCTTTTTTTTGCTATATTAGTAATCTATTTATTAATTATTCCAGGCTACTGAGTTAGCTAGTATACTCACTTTGAACTCATTAAGATTGGCAGAGTTTATTTAGGAGTTTATTGCTTATTTTAAACTACTAATAAGCTATAAGCTTTGTTTGATAATGTTCCTAAAATAAGAGCTTATTTTTTAACGCTACTTAAGGTAGCGTTTCAAAATAAACTAGTAACTTCCTAACTTTTTTTTTTCATCTTTAACCTTATTATTTTAAAGAAATTACATCATTTACCCTTCCCAATTAAAACTTTTTTGGCTAAACCTTTTTTACTTTTTCTCTTCAATATGTTTGGTTGTAATTTCAATTTGACATTTGTGTTTGGACATTAATTTTTGTATGAACTAATCTTATAAATTATAAACATTTTGTTTTATTTTATATGTTTTCAAATATATGTTCTTACTTTATATTTTATTAAAATGTATTGATTTCACTATTTTATGTTTTAATATATAAACCTATTTAAATTTAAAACTATTTAAATTATATCAAGATGTCATTTTTTTTTTTTTTTNAAACTCTGAATGTGCATTTGATAAGTTTGACACTGGTCTGATTGGTAAATGGCGGTTAGCTGATAGCTGATTGGGTTAGGGGATATAACTAGTTGATAAAACTAGCTGATTGTAGAAACGTATTTAGTAAATTAGTTGTTAGTTGATAGCTGTTTAGTATAATTTATTTTTTCAAAAAGCTAATTGAAAATGTTTATTTGAACAACTTTTTGAATTTTAGCATGTTAGAGTTACACTTATATTGGTTAAATAAGTCAAAATTGGTTAATAGACTAACTATTTACCAAACAGGCCCAGTATCAACTAATAACTAACATTGCACTCAAGATCTAAAAAGAATGCAGTCAAGTTTGTTACACTGTTGCATATTAATGCAACTTAGAGTTCATCAAACTTGAATGCATGGTTAATTATCAGTAGATGCACTTTCAAACTTGTCCAATGCACATCCAAAGTCAATAGTAATAATTTTTTTTTAAAAAAAAACATTGTGTTCCTTCATTTTTTTCTTAGTGATCAATACATATGAACGAATAAGATTATTTTACATTTTTACGAAAAAACGTGTATCTGTATGACATGAAATTATCATTGTTGTGATATTAATTCATATTCAGTTCGAAACATACTCCAAGAATTTTATTCTTATTTGAGAGAAAATATGATTTAGAACTCTTTAATATGGCACACCATTTGCAATTGTATTAACAATTTATTGAGACATGAGATTCACATGACATGAAAAAATCTGATTAAAACTTTTTGCCACATTTTTTAGTTGAATAAGAGAGAGAGAGAGGCAGAAGGAGGAAAAAGGAAATCAGAGACAACAACAAAAATTAGCGTTAAAAGCGCCCATTGGGCGTTTATGAAACTTTGGGCTTGCAATATGGGTTGAAATGCATTGAAGAATTGACTTATTTACAATTTGGCAATAGTTATGAATCATTTTTTCGTGGCCCATATAGCTGTGTGAAACATAAATAAAATATATATTTTTAATATATTAAGGTGCGTTATTTGAAATCATATTATTTGAATATTGAATGTACATTATTAGTAACCATATTTTTCAATCCCGAAGGATTTAAATAATTCCTCAGGTACATAAATAATTCCAAAACTAAGAATTTAATTTTTAACGGTTGTGATTGTTGTAACTTGTAACCTCAGGTGTTATTTCATATTGATGTGGAGGTTAAGGATTTTATTTATTGATGAATTCCATTTTCTTCTATAAATACGTGTGTTTAGCAGAATGGTTTGGTTGCTGATTGTGAGAAGTTCAAATTAAATTTCATGCTTTTCTCTATCACGTGAATTTCTTTCTTCTTTAAAAATTTTAAGTCACCAACAAGGTAAACCAGTCTTGTATGGTATTTATCGAAAAAAAATATTAATAATAATCAAACTTATAATTTTTAAATATAAGAGTCATACTCCACTCACTTAATTACTCTTTTAGGGTGTATATATATATATATATATATATATATATATATATATATATATATATATATATATATNACTCTGAATGTGCATTTGATAAGTTTGACACTGGTCTGATTGGTAAATGGCGGTTAGCTGATAGCTGATTGGGTTAGGGGATATAACTAGTTGATAAAACTAGCTGATTGTAGAAACGTATTTAGTAAATTAGTTGTTAGTTGATAGCTGTTTAGTATAATTTATTTTTTCAAAAAGCTAATTGAAAATGTTTATTTGAACAACTTTTTGAATTTTAGCATGTTAGAGTTACACTTATATTGGTTAAATAAGTCAAAATTGGTTAATAGACTAACTATTTACCAAACAGGCCCAGTATCAACTAATAACTAACATTGCACTCAAGATCTAAAAAGAATGCAGTCAAGTTTGTTACACTGTTGCATATTAATGCAACTTAGAGTTCATCAAACTTGAATGCATGGTTAATTATCAGTAGATGCACTTTCAAACTTGTCCAATGCACATCCAAAGTCAATAGTAATAATTTTTTTTTAAAAAAAAACATTGTGTTCCTTCATTTTTTTCTTAGTGATCAATACATATGAACGAATAAGATTATTTTACATTTTTACGAAAAAACGTGTATCTGTATGACATGAAATTATCATTGTTGTGATATTAATTCATATTCAGTTCGAAACATACTCCAAGAATTTTATTCTTATTTGAGAGAAAATATGATTTAGAACTCTTTAATATGGCACACCATTTGCAATTGTATTAACAATTTATTGAGACATGAGATTCACATGACATGAAAAAATCTGATTAAAACTTTTTGCCACATTTTTTAGTTGAATAAGAGAGAGAGAGAGGCAGAAGGAGGAAAAAGGAAATCAGAGACAACAACAAAAATTAGCGTTAAAAGCGCCCATTGGGCGTTTATGAAACTTTGGGCTTGCAATATGGGTTGAAATGCATTGAAGAATTGACTTATTTACAATTTGGCAATAGTTATGAATCATTTTTTCGTGGCCCATATAGCTGTGTGAAACATAAATAAAATATATATTTTTAATATATTAAGGTGCGTTATTTGAAATCATATTATTTGAATATTGAATGTACATTATTAGTAACCATATTTTTCAATCCCGAAGGATTTAAATAATTCCTCAGGTACATAAATAATTCCAAAACTAAGAATTTAATTTTTAACGGTTGTGATTGTTGTAACTTGTAACCTCAGGTGTTATTTCATATTGATGTGGAGGTTAAGGATTTTATTTATTGATGAATTCCATTTTCTTCTATAAATACGTGTGTTTAGCAGAATGGTTTGGTTGCTGATTGTGAGAAGTTCAAATTAAATTTCATGCTTTTCTCTATCACGTGAATTTCTTTCTTCTTTAAAAATTTTAAGTCACCAACAAGGTAAACCAGTCTTGTATGGTATTTATCGAAAAAAAATATTAATAATAATCAAACTTATAATTTTTAAATATAAGAGTCATACTCCACTCACTTAATTACTCTTTTAGGGTGTATATATATATATATATATATATATATATATATATATATATATATATATATATATATNTAGCTAGCTTGGACATGAAAGAATGATGTGATATATCATGAGGTGTGACCGTGTGAGGTATAATAAAAACATAAAATATTTCATGGACTCTCAAAATTTTATTTTCAACTTTTACTTTCACTTGTGTTCAAATTTGATTGGAGGAAGAAAAAAAAAGAATGAATAATCAATATGACCTTCTATTAAATTGAGCAATTAAAGCATATCAAATCATAGGGAGTAGAAAATGAGAGTTTAGGCTCCAACAATGCAACGACCATGTGGCTTTCATTTGTTGTGTTGTGTCATTTGTGAGTCATCTTTCCTCATTGATTTCATTCCTGAACTTTAATTTGGGCTAAAATTTAGAAAGTATTTGGTTCGTGGGTTAGACACAATGAATGAAATGAAAGTCACACATTTTGTTGATAATTTTTTAAAATATAGGTATAAGATTCAATTACCTCGCTTTGTAATAACAAAATTTATTACCTAATTTAAATATGGTATTATTCCATTAATTCAGTCTTATCTCTAGTTTCATTGTCTCCTCATTTCGTCATCTCCTTATTTCAAGGTATATATATAGTCTGACTAATTTATATATTGATCAAAATTCATGTTAAATTTATGTATATTCTTTTTTTAATTACATTCTAACATATTAATAGTATATGTTAAGAATAATAAATAGTTAACATATCATTCCGTTACTAAGGTTATACTAATGGAATGCATGAGTATAAAAAAAGTAAGGGAAAATGTGCAAATAGACCGCTAAACATTTCGCGAAAAGTCAATTAGGCCCATGAACTTTTTAAAAGTTCAATTGAACACACGAACTTGCGACTTTGAGTCATCCCACCCCATTGTCCGGTTACCTCTCGGATAAGAACCGGTAAATGCTTATGTGGCGAGCCACATAAGCTTTGAAGTGGGTACTTGGCTACCACGTAATCATAATTCAAAAAACATTAAATGAAAGAAATAAAAAAAATATACAAAATGACGTTCTTCATCTCCTTCTTCTTCCAGCGACTTCATGAACACATGAACTCACTCCAGCTTGTTCAAACCCACATACCCAAAGAGCAAAGCTCATTGGCCCTTCTCTGTTGTTCTTTCACCAAGGGAATTATCATTCTCAAGTCAGGAAGCTTGTCCAGAGCTCATTGTCATCGGAGGTCCTTCGCAAACTAGTTCCTGAGATTGAAGCCATTGCCATTACTTCCCTGGAATCATGGGCCAACAAGCAGATTATAAACACATTCCAGGAGATGAAGAGGTCAACTTCCTTTTTCTATTTTACAGTGACACACTACTGCCTTTCTATGTGAAAAGACTTGTACTGTTTTAAAATGTTTCTTGGCATATATAAAAATTATTTTAGTCCGACTCTGCTGTCTTTGGTCATCTGGACAAAAAGTATAGAGATGCACTGAAGGAGAATTACTGCATAGTAGATAAAGGCTACAATTCTTTCCCCACAAACTTACCAGGAACTGTGTATAACAAGGCCACAGTTATTATTATTATTAGTATTATTATTATTATTATTATTAACGAAACATAACCATCAGAAATTTAAAACAATCGTATATACCTCCATTTTTACCACCTCCGCCGACGACCTACGCTCCACCTCCGGTAAAGCTCGACGGACGAGTTACCTACGCCGGAACTGCTGCTGTTCGCCATCACCGTCGGCCAAAAGGAGAAGCTGAGGTTGCTGCCTTGCCGGAAATTCCAGTCATCCTCAACTCGCTGGAAGGAACGCCGGAGAAGAAACTGCTACACCGGGGGAGTTCGTCTGTCGCTGGTCGTCTTCATCAAGAAGCAGAGAACGCCGATCGTCAGCCATGTCTAGTTGTCACGCCACCACCGCCACGCCGCCATTACCAGAACTGCAGTTCGCCGGAGAAGAAGCTAGTCGCCGTCTCAGCTGTCACCGCCGGGGAGGGGGGAAGTCGATGGTTGCTGCCGACTATTTGAGCTTACCAGAGAGAACAGAGTCGTTGGGTGGAAGAAGAAGGCAGAACGTCATTTTGTATTTTTTTTATTTCTTTAATTTAATGTTTTTTAAATTATGATTATGTGGCAGCCAAATAACCACTCCAAAGCTTATGTGGCGAGCCACATAAGCATTTACCGGTTCTTACCGGAGAAGTAACCGGGTAATGGGGTGGGATGACTCAAAATCGCAAGTTCATGTGTTCAATTGAACTTTTAAAAAGTTCATAGGCCTAATTGACTTTTCGTGAAATTTTTAGGGGTCTATTTGCACCTTTTCCCAAAAAGTAAATGATACTCTGTATAATATAGGATAAAGTAGAAAAAAAAATACTAAAATCAAAATAATATGAACCATTTATTTCATCAATTCATCAAATAATTGGACAAATATTTTTAAATTTCCGTTGTAGGCCTAACACACATGCCGGGGGTGGGGGGGGGGGGGAGGGGG
>NC_044928.1:27756698-27766355 GCF_003576645.1 Ipomoea triloba | reverse complement strand
AAAAAAAAAATGGAATAGTCTAGTCTATCCATTTGGATAATCAAAACATTTAGATTGACTTGACAATGATTTAAAACGTAATAATTACAAACTCTGAATGTGCATTTGATAAGCTTGACACTATCAACTATGGAGTAATAACTAACATTCCACTCAAGATCTAAAAAGAATGCACTTAAGTTTGTTGCACCGTTGCATATTAATGCAACTTAGAGTTCATCAAACTTGAATGCATGGTTAATTATCAGTAGATGCACTTTTAAACTTGTCCAATGCACGGCCAAAGTTAGTAGTAATAATTTTGTTTTTTTTTTAAGAAAAAAAAAACCATTGTGTTTCTTCATTTTTTTTCTTAGTGATCAATACATATGAACGAATAAGATTATTTCACATTTTTACGAGAAAACGTGTACCTATATGGCATGAAATTATTATTATTGTGATACTAATTCAAATTCAGTTCAGAACATGTCCCAAGAATTTGATTCTTTTTTGAGAAAAAAATCTGATTTAGAACTCTTTAATATAGCACACAATTTACAATTGTATTAACAATTCATTGAGACATGAGATTCACGTGACATAAAATAAAAAATTAAAAAAAAAAACAAAAAAACAAAACAAACAGACATGATTGAGCGACCTTATTAGCCTGTACATTGTTAACTTTTAATCCAAAGTTCCATACTGAAATAAATGGGGATCGGAAAGATTCACACAACACAACAACAAAAATAATGCATGGTAAAATCAATCATATCATATCATGTCATGTAAATAAGCAATTGCTATATGTGGCATTGAGAATCAATCTTCTATATGTGAGCATACAAAATGTACTGCGATAGATAGATAGATTCCCTGTTACGTTGATTGGTGTTGAGCTGTAAAGGGAAGCCTTGTGGTTGTTGCATTGTCAGACCCAAAATAAAGAAGCATAAAATCACTGAAATATAAAATAATTAAAAAAAGAGAAAATTGCACTTTTCATCTCTAAGTTATAGGATAACTGTAAAATTCATTTCGTTGGTCATGCTCACTTTTCGGCTCTAAGTTATCATTGGCGTTGCACTTTGCGTCCCTGAGTTATACTAAAATTACTTATCCCAAATTTTTTATTAGTAAAGGAATGAAAAGTGCAATGTTAATGATAATTTAAGGACAAAAAGTCAGTATGCATGACCAATACTTAGGGATGAATTCTACAATTACCATATACCTTAAGAACTGTTAAACCCTAAAGCCCGTTTATAGATAAGCCCATTAGGGTTTCCTCAATTTTGTATAAGTAGTGGTAGCCTGTACAGTTCTACATGGTTTTTTGAGATATACGAATATACATTATTCTCTCAAGTTCTACATGGTATCAGAGCCTAAACCCTAAAATCCTATTCCCTTTTCCCACTACTGCCACCGGAGCTCTGCCGTGCGACTGCCTTTGTTCCCACGATTGCCCTGTGGTTTTTCGTCCAAACTAACACCACAGGCCATCTTGGAACCTCGTCGCGAGCCAAGGGCTGCAGTCCGGTCGCCATCCGCCGCCGTACGCGCCGCCACGCGCCACCGCCGCCGCCGGGAAGGTCAAGGGTTTTTTGGCCAGATCTCCTTCCTTCAGTGTCCGATCGAGTCGCCGTCGCCACCATCGGACTCGCCTTGAAGAGACGAACCTGCCAGTACCGGTCGTTTTCGCTGCAGTCGCCGGTCACCGCCGCCGGCTGCCGCCGTTCGCCGCCGGCCGCCGTCAACTTTTCCGGCGAACTGACCAGTACTTCGAAACAGTGTATTCCCTTGTTTGTTTTACCTATTATGGCATCATCTACACATTCCTTTACTTCCTACCCTATTATTACGGTTGATAAGTTAGTTGGGGGTGAAAACTATGCATCGTGGGCTGCATCTGTTAAATTGTGGTTCAAGGGGCAAGGAGTGTCTGCACATTTAGATATGAAGGGTGTAGATGTTAAAGAAAAGAAGGATGAGTGGGAGAAGGTCGATGCCTTATTAACAAACATGTTATAGCAGTCAATTGACCCTAAGCTCCATAACATTTATAAGACTTATGAGACATGTTATGAGGTGTGGAATAAAGCGAAGAGTTTATACACCAACGATGTTCAGGGTCTCTGTTCACTAGTCACGAAATTCGCAAATGTTCTTAATCATCGTGGAACTGCTGATTCGAATATGTCTGAATACTTAGGCCAGATTGAAGCTATACAACAGGAGTTCCATAATCTCATGTCACATAAGACGGATGCTGATGAGCACGTTAAGCAGTATGACAAGTTCTTTATGGTGTTTGCTCTGGCTGGCCTTAGTCCTGACCTTGCACATGTTCGTGATCAGATTTTGGCTAGCCCTACTGTACCCACATTGAATGAGACTGCTGCTAGACTACTCCGAGTTGCATCAGCTCCTCCTGTTGAGCCCATTAGAGATTCTTCTGTTTTAGTCTCTCGAACAGCAGAGAAGGAGTTGTCTGGACATACCAGTAACAATGGTGGTCGTCGTGGTGTCCGTAGATGCGAGTACTGTAACAAGGTGGGGCACACCAAGGATCGCTGCTGGAAGCTGCATGGCAAGCCCTCACGTTCTGTCAATATGGTGCAGACCACTGGTTCAGAGACTCAGGCTCACAGTAGTTCTACCCCAAATGACTATGAAGAGTACCTCCGATTTAAAGCCTCCCGAGAAGCCACTACCACATCTTCCTCCAATACTGGTACCTCCTCTCTCGTTTGTCTCTCTCATTCCAGTACTCCTAATACTTGGATACTGGATTCAGGTGCCTCAGATCATATTTCTGGTAATGTCTCGCTTATGTCTAATGTTTCTCATTCTAAAACTTTACCCATGATTACTTTAGCAAATGGTCACCAAACTCCAACTATTGGTGTTGGCCAGGCTTCACCCATTCCCTCTTTCCCTTTAGAGTCTGTGTTATATGTGCCCAATAGTCCTTTCAACCTTATTTCTGTGAGTAAAATCACCCGTACCCATAACTGCTCTATAACCTTTTGTGCTGATTCGGTTATTGTGCAGGATCGCAGTACGGGGAAGGTGATTGGCACAGGGCTTGAGTTACAGGGTCTTTACTACATGCGAGGGGGTGTTGCTGCCAGTGCATCCACAGATCCACCTTTGCTTATCCATAGTCGTCTTGGTCATCCTAGCCCATCCAAACTTCAACGGATGGTTCCGGGTATCTCTGTTGAGTCTTTAGATTGCGAGTCGTGTCATCTTGGAAATAGGGGTGACCACGGTTCGGTTCGAACCGGCCGGTTCGAACCGAACCGGTACTGTAGCAACCGGAACCGGAACCGGAACCGTACGGTCGGTTCCGGTTCCGGTTCCAGAACCGTAATTAATAAAAAAAAAATAAATACAAGTAGGCCACACCAGGCCACGCCTGGTGTGGCCTACTGGGCTACTGCCAGTCGGCAGTAGCATTATTAATGCTACTGCCGACTGGCAGTAGCCTTACTGGCTACTGCACATTGGCAGTAGCCAGTACAAAGACTCAAGTGAGTCTTTGAAAATTCAAAGACTCACTTGAGTCTTGTCTACTCAACAAATTTTGAAGTGCCAGAGAATCTCTGGCACTTCATTAAATTTATTGGCTCCCTTTGCAGCTTTGGAGGTATATCTGCACAAAGTGAGCCAAAAACTTCCGAAAATTTAGGCTTTGAATCCGTAAATTTCGGAAATTTTTTTAAAATATAAACGTTGTATTTGTAACAACGGATATTTTTTTGTCAGAATGTAAGAACGGATTTTTTTTTGTGTACTCTTCAATTTTCATCACTTCATCAGGCATTCAAGAATCAAGGCTTCAAGTCTTTAACTCCTTCAAGGCTTCAACTCTTCAAGACTTCAACTGATAAGTCTTCTATCTTCTATAAATTAGTGACTTCAAAAATAATTTTTTACGCAACTTTCAATATTTAACTCTCTCACTCTCTCACTCTCTCAATATTCTGATTACTCTCTTACCTACAAGTCTACAACTACAATTTTTTTACGCAACTTTCATAATTTCATTCTTTCAATATCTTACTCTCCATTCTCCAACTCTCTCACCCTCTCAATACTTTGATTACTCTCTTGCCTACAATTTTCTCTACATTTTTTTTTATATCTCTACACTCTACATGGATAGTTCAAGCAGAGCATCCTTTTCCTACGAAGGCCAAGCTAGTGGTAGTCGTGGAAATCGTGGCAAATCTCCTGCTATAGAACCTCCACGTCATTCGGTTCATGGATTTTCAAGAGAAAATCCTTCTTTTGAAGCTCCCCGGCATTCGGTTCATGGATTTCCAAGCGAAGCGCCTTTTTTTGAACCTCCCCGGCATTCGGTTCATGGATTTCCGAGTGAACATGAATACCACCAATTTTTACAACAACAATCATACTACCAAGACATGAATCCAAACCCTCAAATGACCATAAATGAACCTCAACATGCCTCTTTTGGTTCCCAACCATTTCATTCTTCTTTTGATTCTAACACTGCTACTTTTTCGCAGGGCCACGACGAGGACGAGGAACCCGAAGAAATTCAACCTTCTGCTGCTAAACAAAAATCCGATCTTTTCAGAGTACACATGAAAAAAGTTGAACACCCTGATGGAAGAATTACAGTTAAATGTAATTATTGTGACAAGGAGTACCAATGGTCCAAATCCGGTGGATACGGGACATACCGGAAGCATATAACTTCCAAACATCCGGATAAAGAGGTAAATACACAAACACAACAACAAATTGGGAGGTATACAACTAAATCTAGTGCTTTATTTCGTTACNACCTTTGCTTATCCATAGTCGTCTTGGTCATCCTAGCCCATCCAAACTTCAACGGATGGTTCCGGGTATCTCTGTTGAGTCTTTAGATTGCGAGTCGTGTCATCTTGGAAATAGGGGTGACCACGGTTCGGTTCGAACCGGCCGGTTCGAACCGAACCGGTACTGTAGCAACCGGAACCGGAACCGGAACCGTACGGTCGGTTCCGGTTCCGGTTCCAGAACCGTAATTAATAAAAAAAAAATAAATACAAGTAGGCCACACCAGGCCACGCCTGGTGTGGCCTACTGGGCTACTGCCAGTCGGCAGTAGCATTATTAATGCTACTGCCGACTGGCAGTAGCCTTACTGGCTACTGCACATTGGCAGTAGCCAGTACAAAGACTCAAGTGAGTCTTTGAAAATTCAAAGACTCACTTGAGTCTTGTCTACTCAACAAATTTTGAAGTGCCAGAGAATCTCTGGCACTTCATTAAATTTATTGGCTCCCTTTGCAGCTTTGGAGGTATATCTGCACAAAGTGAGCCAAAAACTTCCGAAAATTTAGGCTTTGAATCCGTAAATTTCGGAAATTTTTTTAAAATATAAACGTTGTATTTGTAACAACGGATATTTTTTTGTCAGAATGTAAGAACGGATTTTTTTTTGTGTACTCTTCAATTTTCATCACTTCATCAGGCATTCAAGAATCAAGGCTTCAAGTCTTTAACTCCTTCAAGGCTTCAACTCTTCAAGACTTCAACTGATAAGTCTTCTATCTTCTATAAATTAGTGACTTCAAAAATAATTTTTTACGCAACTTTCAATATTTAACTCTCTCACTCTCTCACTCTCTCAATATTCTGATTACTCTCTTACCTACAAGTCTACAACTACAATTTTTTTACGCAACTTTCATAATTTCATTCTTTCAATATCTTACTCTCCATTCTCCAACTCTCTCACCCTCTCAATACTTTGATTACTCTCTTGCCTACAATTTTCTCTACATTTTTTTTTATATCTCTACACTCTACATGGATAGTTCAAGCAGAGCATCCTTTTCCTACGAAGGCCAAGCTAGTGGTAGTCGTGGAAATCGTGGCAAATCTCCTGCTATAGAACCTCCACGTCATTCGGTTCATGGATTTTCAAGAGAAAATCCTTCTTTTGAAGCTCCCCGGCATTCGGTTCATGGATTTCCAAGCGAAGCGCCTTTTTTTGAACCTCCCCGGCATTCGGTTCATGGATTTCCGAGTGAACATGAATACCACCAATTTTTACAACAACAATCATACTACCAAGACATGAATCCAAACCCTCAAATGACCATAAATGAACCTCAACATGCCTCTTTTGGTTCCCAACCATTTCATTCTTCTTTTGATTCTAACACTGCTACTTTTTCGCAGGGCCACGACGAGGACGAGGAACCCGAAGAAATTCAACCTTCTGCTGCTAAACAAAAATCCGATCTTTTCAGAGTACACATGAAAAAAGTTGAACACCCTGATGGAAGAATTACAGTTAAATGTAATTATTGTGACAAGGAGTACCAATGGTCCAAATCCGGTGGATACGGGACATACCGGAAGCATATAACTTCCAAACATCCGGATAAAGAGGTAAATACACAAACACAACAACAAATTGGGAGGTATACAACTAAATCTAGTGCTTTATTTCGTTACTCAGATGAGCAAACTAGACGGAAGTTTGCTAAAATGGTTGCTATTGACGGTTTATCGTTTAGTTTTGGACAGAAAGTTGGCTTTAAAGAATTTTGCAGGGGTGCATTAAATCCACAAATGTGTGATTTACCGCGTACAACGGCTACGCGTCATCTTTATAAATTATATAAAGATGAAAAAAAGAGATTGATTTCTTACTTGGAAACACATAATGGGCGTGTTACTATATGTGCTGACATTTGGAGCGACCATTGGAGAGAACATTCATATTTGGGCGTTACTTGTCATTGGGTAGATCAAGAATGGCGGTTGCAAAAAAGAATCCTTGCCTTCCGGTGTTTTGATGAACAACATAGTGCACATAATATTTACAGTAAGTTACAAAGTATATTTGATGAATATAAAATTACTAACAAAATTTTTGCAATTGGTTTTGACAATGCATCCAACAATACTGCTGCAATCCCTGCGCTAAAGGAATTATGTCTACCGTATTTTGGAGGTAAATTTTTTCACCAAAGGTGTGTTTGTCATGTTTTAAATCTATGTGTTCAAGCTGGTTTAGTTTCTCTTAGTAGTAGTATTAAACCTATTAGAGATGCTGTTGTTTATTTGTGGAAGCATCCCAATGCGCAAAAAGAGTTTAGTCGGTTTTGCAAAAGAAACAATATGCCTCCAAAAAGATTTCCTCGAGATGTTCCAACTCGTTGGAATTCTACCTATACTTTGCTTAGTAGTACTATATATTATAAAGATTTGTTATGTTCTTTTTTTTCAAACAACAGTGATATTCATTTGTTTACACAACATTGGGATGCTTGCACAAAGATTTGTGAGTTATTAAAAGAGTTTAATGATGCCACTTTGGCATTGTCCGGTGTGTATTATCCTACTACACACTTATTTTTAATTTATGCTGTAAATATTGTTGGTAAGCTTTCTGAATATCGTGATGATGATATTTTGAGTGATGCTATTGCATGCATTAGATCAAAGTTTTTAGATTATTATAGAAATATTCCTATTATTTATTTAATTGCAATATGTTTTGATCCTCGTTGTAAATTATATGGTTTAAGTACTTTTTTACAAACTTATTATGAATGTTTAGAATTAGATGATCCTGATGATCCGAACTATGTTAATGCTAATGCTGTACATAATGAAATAACGAGTTTATTTCATAGTTTGTGTGAAGAATATTTACAGGCTTATGGTCCGTCGTTGAATATTAGTACGTCTTCTCGAAGTACTTCACAAAGCTCACAATCATCTCTACGAAGTAGAGGCTTTAACCTGTTAGCTAGAGCAGGTAAAAGTTGTCGGACCAGTGGGAGCGCGACTAGTTCATCATCTACAGCATTATCCGAGGCAGAGATATATTTAAATACTGAGTTTGTATTTTTAGATAATGATGATAATAATCTTGATGTTTTGCAGTGGTGGAAAGACCACGAAATTTTTTTTCCTATTTTATCTATTATTGCAAAACAAATTTTTGGAACTCCTGCTTCTACAGTAGCAGTTGAACAGGAATTTAGTGTAGGTGGAAACATGTTGGACGAGACTCGTTCAAGAATGACGCCACAGTCAATTGAAATTCAAGTTTGCACATCCGATTGGGGATTGGCAAAACTTAGAGAACAAGAGAATGATAAGTCAGGCATCATCAACGATTTCTTTTCCGATGATGCAACCACTACTGCAACCGAAGGGGAACAAACCGACTCCTAAAGTCCTAATTCCAAAAAAAAAGGTAAAAGAACTACGTAGGCTTTGATTCTTATTGAACTTTCAATAAGATACGTAGGCAACTTAATCTTGGTAAAATTAAGTGCAAGCCCAAAATTATTATTATTTTTTTTTTGTTTATCATTAAAGTTTAGAGAAAATCAATGTATTATTATAACCAATGTATTTTAGATTTTAAGAATTGAGTAGTCAATACTCAATAATATATGAGATTTGAATTTTGTAACCAATGTAATGTATTCTTTTCACTGATTTGAAATAAAATCCAATTATTGAACTTACTTATAATCTTATATCAATTGTATCATTGTATGTTGTATACTTACTAATTACTACTTGCCTACTTCATTACTTGGCCATACAAATACACAATTATGTTACAAGTTTCATAATAGTCATAATACATTAATATTTAATAATTAATACTACAAATTTACAACAAAAAAAAAAAATTTAAAAATCCCGGTTAGAACCGGCGGTTCGAACCGGAACCGCCGGTTCTAGGAACCGGAACCGGAACCTTAATATAAGGTTCCGGTTCCGGTTTAATGAAACCAAGAACCGTGAACCGGCGGTTCGGAACCGGAACCGAACCGGAACCGAACCGCGGTCACGTCTACTTGGAAAGCAATCCCGTAAGTCTTTTCCAAGAAGAGTCAATAATCGGGCTGTGTCCCTCTTTGATTTAGTGCATACAGATATTTGGGGTCCTTATCGAGTCAATTCTACCTTAGGTTTCCATTATTTTGTAACCTTTATTGATGATTATTCTCGTTGTACTTGGGTTTTTCTAATGAGAAATCGTTCTGAGTTGTTTAAAATCTTTCAGAATTTTTGCAATGAAATACAAACCCAATTTGGTACTCCCATTCGTGTTTTACGTAGTGACAATGCCAAAGAGTATTTATCTGCTCCTTTCCAAACCTTTATGCAATCTCGGGGTATGTTACACCAAAAGTCCTGTGCTTACACACCTCAGCANGTAACCTTTATTGATGATTATTCCCGTTGTACTTGGGTTTTTCTAATGAGAAATCGTTCTGAGTTGTTTAAAATCTTTCAGAATTTTTGCAATGAAATACAAACCCAATTTGGTACTCCCATTCGTGTTTTACGTAGTGACAATGCCAAAGAGTATTTATCTGCTCCTTTCCAAACCTTTATGCAATCTCGGGGTATGTTACACCAAAAGTCCTGTGCTTACACACCTCAGCAAAACGGGGTTGCTGAGAGAAAGAATAGGCATCTGGTAGAAATTGCTCGAACTATGATATTGCATTATCATGTTCCCTCTCATTTTTGGGCTGATGCTATCCTTACTGCATGTTATTTGATCAATCGCATGCCATCCTCTGTTTTGAACAACCTTACCCCATACTCTATTGTATATCCTTCTGTTAATCTTTTCCCTCTTCCTCCTCGGGTTTTTGG
>NC_044928.1:27722411-27756093 GCF_003576645.1 Ipomoea triloba | reverse complement strand
AATGCTTTCCTCCATGGCGATCTTAAAGAGGAAGTTTATATGGAGCAACCACCTGGGTTTGTTGCTCAGGGGGAGTCTTCTGGCTTGGTTTGTAAGCTTCGCCGCTCTTTGTATGGTTTAAAGCAGTCTCCACGAGCTTGGTTTGGGAGATTTAGCTCAGTGGTGTGCGAGTTTGGTATGGTTCGAAGTGAAGTTGACCATTCTGTGTTCTATCGCCATTCTAGTGGGAAATGCATATATCTTGTTGTGTATGTAGATGACATTGTTATTACAGGAAGTGATCAAGAAGGCATATCCAAGCTGAAAGAGTATCTCTTCAGTCGATTCCAGACGAAGGATTTGGGCAAGCTGAAATATTTTCTTGGTATTGAAGTAGCTCAGTCTCACAGTGGTATAGTTATCTCTCAAAGGAAGTATGCTTTGGATATTTTAGAAGAAACTGGTCTGTTGGATTGTAGACCTGTAGATAATCCAATGGATCCAAATGTTAAACTTCTACCAGGACAGGGGGAGACATTGCCTAACCGAGAGAGATACAGGAGACTAATCGGGAAATTGAATTATCTCACAATCACTCGACCAGATATTTCCTTTGCAGTCAGTGTATTAAGCCAGTTCCTTGAAAGTCCTTGTGATACTCATTGGGATGCTGCTCTTCGGGTTCTGAGGTACATCAAAAGAGCCCCAGGGCAAGGTTTACTCTATGAAGATAGAGGACATGCTCAAGTTGTGGGATATTCTGATGCAGATTGGGCTGGTTGTCCTTTTGACAGACGATCTACCTCAGGTTACTGTGTACTCATTGGTGGTAATCTTATATCTTGGAAGAGTAAGAAACAAGATGTTGTTGCTAGATCCAGTGCTGAAGCTGAATACCGTGCTATGGCTCTTGTCACGTGTGAGTTGATATGGCTGAAGCATTTACTTCAAGAGTTACAGTGTGGTCAAGTAGCTCAAATGACATTAATATGTGACAACCAAGCAGCTCTTCATATTGCCTCAAATCCTGTCTTTCATGAGAGGACCAAACATATTGAAGTTGACTGCCACTTTATCAGGGAGAAAATTGTGTCTGGAAGTATCAAGACTAGCTTTGTCAACTCTGCAGATCAGTTGGCTGATATCTTAACAAAGTCTCTTAGGGCTCCTAGAGTTGGGCATATTTGTAACAAGCTTGGAGCATATGATCTATACTCTCCAACTTGAGGGGGAGTGTTAAACCCTAAAGCCCGTTTATAGATAAGCCCATTAGGGTTTCCTCTATTTTGTATAAGTAGTGGTAGCCTGTACAGTTCTACATGGTTTTTTGAGATATACGAATATACATTATTCTCTCAAGTTCTACAAGAACGAAAAGTACAATTTTTCCAAAAAGGAAAAAAGTACTTCATTTTTCTGTTTTTCCATTTCCAATTTTCCATTTCTCCAATTTTCCATTTTTCCTTCTCCATCCCTCCAATTTTCCATTTTTCCAGTTTTCCAATTTTCCTTCTCCATTTCTCCAATTTTTTAATTTCTTTAGTTTTAGTATATAGTTTGATTACAAAACAAAATACTCAAAACTTCATTAAATACAATTATCCCATATAACATTTGTATATTTATACAACAAAAATAATAATAATAATTATAATAATAATAATAATGATAATTAATAATGATAATAATAATAGTGATAATAATAAGAATTTAATAATAATAATAAGAAGAAGAAGAAATATATAATGATAATAATACTAATGAGTTAATTCCATTTTTGGTCCTAGATTTATTGGTGTCATTCCACTTTTAGTCCTTTTTTTTCAAAACATCCACTTTTGATCCTAGTATTATTGTGGCATGACCATTTTTGGTCCTCCATCAACAAAACAGTTTAAATTTCGTCAAATACAAAGCATTTCAGTCTTCAAATTTGATTTTGTTTCAAAAAATAAACATAAAAAATATAGCGGATCAACCTACTTTGTATAAAAAAAGATCAAAATGTCATTGTATTTAACGGCATTTCAATCATAATGCCAATATTTCGGCTGGGACTTGGGTAAGAAAATGGCTATTAGAAAGAAAAATAATATAATGCCAATATATGATGAATATTTAATACTGAAAGATGGACTTAGTGCCATGCAAACCAATTCAATAAATAAGACATTTTAAAATTTCCAAGACGAAATATTTCATAATTTGTATTATCTCAGTTCCATAGCAATGCAAGATTAAATTCATTACAATTTCCAATATATTTCTCTGTTACTACATGATAAATTATCAAAAGAAGCAAGAACTGATTAGAAAAGAGACTACCTCTGACGAAGGTACACTTGCACTAGATGAACCTGTAACTTCTATAGCAAATAAGGGGAGAGAGAGTCAGAATAAGCAAATTGAAATACATTGGGCAATGTGCATAATGAAATGAAAATCACTTGGGAATTTCAAACCTGCAACAGTAGAGCCTGCAATCATTTCAGAAAGCTTCTTCTTTCAATATCATCAAGTTTCTTGATTGACTTCTGTATTAGCTCTTGCAACCAACCGCAGAAGCAAAGTCTTGAGAAAAAGAAGTAAGAAAGACTTTTCGCAGAGAAAACGAAGTTAGAGAGAAGTTAAGAAACAAAATATAGTTAATTAGAATAAATATATTGGAGTTTATATATAAACACTTCTTTAGTATTTTCTTAATTAAAATTTTAAAAATAAATAATGAAAAAATAAAATACTTTTTTATAAAAATTAATAATGAAAATTAAAAAAAAAAAACTCACTGTAAATATTATATTATAGTGTAAGTATATTAATTATTTTTAGTTAGAATTTGAAAATGAAAGTTTAGATCATATTGATTTAATGATGTATAATTTTTTTTGTGTGTAAATCACGAGGTGTTCCAAGAGGCACGGGGATTAACCCAAGGAGAATTGTAGCTTGTGTGAATCAAAATCTAGGTTATCCTAGAATTGTCTCCACGAAGAAGCTCATTTGCCACTTGAGTTACCCATTTAGTGTAAATCCACTAGTTTATTATAATTAAAAGTTTAGATTAATGGATGTTCAAGTCGAATCGGATTCTCTCTTGGTCATTCAGGGTCTAAAACATCGTAATAGCACTTCTTATTTTGACCTTATTCTTGATGACATTCATGTAATAGCTAGTGTTACTCTTAATATTATCTTTCAATTTGTTAAGTGATCTGCGAACTCAGTTGCCCATGTGCAAGTTAGGGATTTCATGTTCAATGCTGATTGCAGGGTGTGGGATTCTTCCCCCTTCCTTATCTCTGATGTTGTTTTGACTGAGGCCTTTGATTAATGAATTGCAATTACTATGTTAGGTGTTGAACTCTAAAATACACCATTGATATCCTCCTTTTCAACGGGCACACCATGGCCCCGTGCCTTACATAAACCTTCCATTTGTCAATGTCTTGAAACATAAATATGATATACATAAAAGTTTTTTCCACATTATGGATTATCCATAACAAAAAGTCCATTACCAATACTAATCATGATTGTGCTCAATTGGTCACAAGAGTAAAGTTTGGGAACAATGGTTGTACTGAAATTAGTTTTGTTTTTAAGTCATCAATGCAATTATCACAGTTTGATGTCTAGTAGTCTAGAAATATAAGAGCAAACTATATATCTACTCTAATACACTACTTCACAGAACTAAGGGTGTATATGCTTAGCAAAAAGAGTAATACTATACCTATTATCACTTTCTATTGCATATTATAAATTGTCATGTTCTAATTGATTTTAAAAAAAGAATAACGAGCCATTATTTTTATTCATTCACTTTTATTTATCTAATAAAATTTGTATATGTGTCAGGAGTTATGCTCCATATAGTACATATATTATTTTCCTAGGATAAAACCTCTAACAGGGTGTCTCGCTGTCTGTCTTGACTAGGATGTAAGAAATTTTTTTAAAAAATGCAAGTTGATTTCAGCAAGATATACACACATGGTTCTTCTCGATGCTATTTCCACTTTTGGTCTCATGAGTATTGGACCATTTCCACATTTAGTTCCTGACTATTAAAATTTTTAGATTTAGTCCACGACTTTTAAATCTTTACCACATTTGGTCCTTCCGGTCACCGGTAACTATTTTTCCGGTCAGTGAATTAATTAAGGACAAAATTGTCATTTTCTTTTTTATTATTTAACCAGGTCATTGTGGTGCATGGCTAGATCATTTAGTTTCTTGATGCAGGTTTGCTTGTCATATTCTGTAGTGTTGTTTGTCTGGAAAGTTGTAAGAAAGTCCGGGAGACAACCGATCGGAAAACTCCCCGGAACTACTATCTTCACTCCTCCACTATTAATAACTCTCTGCTTGCAGCAAGAACACGAAAAAGGAAGAAACTTAATTTTCTCCTTTGGTCGGTATTTTGTTCAAGAAAAGAAAAGAAAACATACCCTGACACCATCAACCTTTGGAGCCATGGCTTTCATTTCTTCAACTAACCTTCCTTGTTAAAGGTGACAAATGAGATGATTTCGCAGGAAAAACAAGAATGTGAGATTGGGGGATTTTTTAAAACAGAAATGACAATTTTGTCCTTATTAATTCACCCGCCGGAAAAGTAGGTACCGGTGACTGAATTTTGATCGGAAGGACCAAATGTGGTAGAGGTTTAAAAGTCATGAGATTAAATCTGAAAATTTTAATAGTCAAGAACAAAATGTAAAAATAATTCATTATTCGTGGGACCAAAAGTGAAAATTTCTCGTTCTTCTCAAGTTCTCGTAATAAGGGCAGATTTGCAGAATTCTAACACATTTTTGCATATTCTTCCTGGAGGTCTTAGTTCTAGTATATTGTAAAAATTAACTACATTATAACATATAAATACTTTTATTATTTTATAGAATAAATCACCTATTTGGTCCCTCAATTATTTGCGAACTGTCAATTTTGTCCCTTAACTCCGTAATCATCAATTTGACCCCCGAAATAAAATAAGATTGATCAACTAAACCCTTTCGGTCGTATTCCGTCTAACTGTCGGTGAGCAACTCGTTTTAGCAAGGGCAAAGTTGACATTTCATATTTAAATCCCAATTCACCCTCTTCATATGTTCGAATTAGAACCCTAGTATGCGTACTACAGCTAATATCTAAGCAACGAAAGAAGAAAGAAAATGGCTTCCAACAATACATCTTCAGCGAAATTCATGGGGGGTGTGCAATATAGGTGCGGATATTTGGCTCCATTGAAGATGTCATGGAGTTATGCTAACTCAGGGAAGAGATATAGGGCATGTCCAAGATACGGGGTAAGTGTAAAATTCTAGGGAAGTGTTAGCTTATTTCTTGTTTTATAATTCGAATTTGTGAATGGTGTATGGTCAGGGAAACGAGAGCTGCCGGTATTTTGAATGGATGGACTACGATGTATCCGAGCGTGTAGCAAAGGTGATTAGAGGTTTGTTGAAGAGGGCAGATAACTATGAAAATGAAATTGAGAAGCTGAAATTTACAGTTGAGAAAAAAGATTTGAAATTCATAAGAAGAGTTGGGAGTCCAAGATGAATTTTCTTTTTTTTTTCTTTTTTTTTTTTGGATTTGGATTTGGAATTGTATTTGCAATGTTTGTTATTAGTGTATGTATGAGAAGTGGTTTACCAACTGTAGGGTATTGTAGCTGAAGTAGAGTACTATTTATGAGAAGTGTATTAGTGTATGTAGTGCTTACTGTTTATGTTTTGGTTGAATGAGAAGTGCATATTCTGAACTATTTGAATGGTTGTACAGAATTGAATGGTTTTACTTGGTTGCACATAATATTTGCTTGGTCAATTGAATGGTTATAAATAGCTTACAATTGAATGGTTAAGTAAACACCATCTGCTCATCTAAACATACATAATTAGCTGGACAGTAAAACACCACACAGTACACCATAGCTTTGGCAAAAAACACAAGATTCATTAATTATAACCAAAATGGTGACACATTTACAGAATTGAATACAATTTGCCCTAACTAGTGACCAAGACATTACATATTTAATTTGTTGCAAAAACTACACCAAGTGAGTACACTGGCTACACCAAAACATTACATATTTCTTGCAAGAGTTTACCAACAATTCACCAAAACATTACACTGGCTCCTTACTCCTTAGATTAGTATTTGCCAAAATCCACCTAGAATTTACATTGTAAAAATCCTTCCTTACCTATGAACCATACCAAAACAATATGCTAATTCCTTATCAGTTCAACATTGTTGCAGAACATGTATATTTTATGCCTCCAATAGTGAGATATTTCTTCCTCCTAGATGTAGGTCCATTAGCAGTAGCAGCACTTGTTGCAGATGAAATAAAGTTTGAAACATTTGGGATTACATTGCTTCCCCCAGTGGCTTGAGATGGTTGTGATGGCATTCCTTCCTGAAAATAAATGCCAAATTAGCACAAATTCATAATTTGAAGCATTGAAGTCCAAGTGCACTTACCATTTCATTTAACACAAAGTCAGGAACTTGTGTCTCAACTACCACATCTTCAAATTGCCCTTGAACTTCATGATTTTCTTCTACCTGGGAGACTAGTTGTTGTAGCACTTGGGAATGTGGTTGCTGAACCTACATGGAATATGAAATAAGCATTAATATATAAGCAGAGTAAAGGTCATGTATAATATAAGTTTCATTCAGTTTATCTCTTGTCCTTTTCCCTTGCAAGTTGTCCTGTTATGACCTTTCATGCCACAGAGTTTACACTTTTTAAGTTCACCTTTCTTTGTAAGCTTTGTCTATAAGGCTTTTCAACAACTGGATTAATTTTTCTCTTTTTTTGGCCTCCCAAGTTGTGCCTTATACTTTGGTGGCAATCGAGGTGGCAAATTTGTTTTGTGACATAACTCTGGAGCTCTGATAGGCAAGATTGCAGGGCCATATGCTCTCAAATAGTGCTCCACAGAATAACATTCATGAACAAGGGATGCCAGTGAGGTCCCATCTCCTGCAACTACACTGCATGTTACTTAAATCCACCTTGAAAGGCTTGAAGTTGTCATCATCTACTTGATAAATATCATCAACAACTTTGTAAGCATTGAATCTAGCACACTTATCTTTGTCTTCCTCTATCAATTTCAGAATTTTTGGAAAGACCATTGAATGGATGATTCCTCATTTTGTCCCTATTCTTTTGCATCCCAGTCATCAAATATAATCTTATCTTCTCACACATGGTTTGAATTGGCTTATCCCTGAAATTTAAAATGCAATTGTTCCAAAATTCACACAAGTTATTTAGAAGCAAATCAAACTTTGGGAATGTGTTGAAAAAGGCTCTACAATAGTGTTTTGGATCCCTTTCACTTAACCATTCAAAAGCCTTAACATTCAAGCCCTTTAGCTAGCGCTCTTCCATTCTAGCATGATAATCTGCCTCAGTATTAGCCTTACAAACTTCCCAGAATTGCATTTTCAGTACATGGCATGTAAAACCATCCTTCAGAAAATTGGCATGCATATGCCTAGCACAAAACCTTGTTCCAGCCCTGGAAACAGTTCCTCAACGGCAGGTATTAAGCCCTTTTGTTTATCAAAGATGATTGTCCAAGCACTAGGGTTATTAGACAAATTTAAGTCATTGTCCAAAAGCTTTAAAAACCAAGACCGTACCATGAATCCTTCAACTCACCCTCTACAATAGCAAATGCCATTGGAAATATGCTATTATCACCATCTAAACCTATAGCACTCGGTAGTTGACCTACCTTTTGAGAACCTTTCAGGTGGCAGCCATCAAGCCCAATTATGGATCTACATCCTCTAATAAATCCTTCCTTGCATGCTCCAAAGCAAATGTATAGCCTTACAAACATAGGCCTTCCATTAACAATGAATTCACTGTCTAACTTCATCTTGACAGTGGTGCCAGGATTACTTCTTCTCAACTCTTCACAGTAATCATTCAGTAGCTTGAATTGTTCTGAATCTTGACCATCTAATTGCTTTAAAGCTTTCTTTTTCACTGACAGTTAAATTTTGCCTTCACATGTTCCTGAAATGGTCCTCTACCCCAATATGTATTTACTCTAAACTCATCCTTAAAGAATTTAGCCAGAAATTTAGAAGTGACAACATTGTTTTCATCTTGATTTCCACATGAGTGAACATGGTTGTGTGTCTTGATGATAAAAGGACAGTTTGGATTGCTTTTTGAACAAAAAATACTCCATTTGCAAAGGTTATTGTGTCTACACACGGCCCTAACTCTTCTGCCCTCATTTTTCTTAAACATCACATCCTTCTGTCTCAAGGCTTCATGATATTGAACTGCCCACTTGAATTCTTTAGAAAAATTAAAAACCATTCCAGTCACAAATTTAAACCCTTCTTTTTTCAGATTTCTCTCTTTAAACACATTCACTAGCCAATTTACTCCTCCATCTGAATCGGAATCACACAAACTTCTCAAAACTTGTTCATACATATTGCATTCAACCTCAACAAATTCCTCATTCTGTTTACCTAAACCATCTAACCCCCGACCTTGTGAACTAGTAGCAGTGTCCCTTACATCAACTCCTTCAACATCAGGTCCCTCACCAACACTAACACTGCTATCGTCTTCACTTTCAACTGCATCATGCAATAGGGTATCATCTACTAGTTCCGTAGAGATTTCTACATCATAGTCACATTGATCATCATACATGTGTTTTACATATATGTCCAACTCTTTGTTCTCTAGAATGTCAGTTATCAACCCTAGGATATCAGCATCACTACTTAGTTTCATAAAGTTAGGTTTCCTTATGTTGCCATACTTATACCAAAACTTGACTTTTTTGTCACCAAAACTAAGATGTTTGACCATCCTACTCAAATCTAAAATACTACCTTCATCACAGTTAAAATGGTCAAAATACTCCACTGTCCCATTTGTATAACTAAACCTAGGTGTTAATACCAAATTCCCACCAATATGCATTTTATGGTAAACATTGAGTCTTCCTCACCATTTAGACAAATAAAAATATACTACGTAATATTAAGATACAGTTAAAAGCAATGCATTCACAGATATAAAAGCCAAAAAGCACAACCACATGGTCCCCATCATTAACTTACTGGAAAACAACAAACAAGAAGCATACATTAAGCATATGGTCCCTACCCCTAAAATATGCATATACAACTACATTCAACATATGAACCCCACCCCCAAAATATGTATATACAACTGGCATTCAAACCTCACTAGTCCCCCATACTAATACTGCACTAGTGGGCCTACTGAACTCATAAAAGCACAAGAAACATCCTTAAAAGCAGTAAATAACCCAAACACCAAAAAGCTTAAGGAATCGGAAATGCAAATGTAAACGAGCAAAAAAACCTAAAACCTAACTACGAAAACTTACAACTTGGCGTCCCAGCAAAGCCATTAATCCTCCAGCTAGTCACGCCGTTGTTCCTAGGTCTTCAATGCCTTTGATTGTTCGTCGATTTTGGACTCCAGAGCTAGGAATTTTAGTCTTCTCCGTCGATGGACTCCTACGTCGATGGTTAACTCAAACATAGGTTCGTAATAAGAGGGCGAATTGGGATTTAAATATGAAATTTCAACATTTCCCTTGCTAAAACGAGTTGCTCACTTGCAGTTAGACAGAATACGTCCGGAAGGGTTTAGTTGACCAATCTTATTACATTTTGGGGGTCAAATTGATAATTACGGGGTTAAGAGACAACATTGACAGTTCACGAATAATTGATGGACTAAATAGGTGATTTACTATATTTTATATTTAATAAAACTATTGAGTTTATTATTCATAAATAATTCAATTATTATAGTAGTTACTTTAAAAAATATTTTTTTTTGATAATAATCTCTCGAGAGTAATTCATTGAATCATAAGCGAAAACGTTTACAAGAAAGATTAAAGGAATGGACAAACATTCCTTATAGTCAGACATAGAAACAAATTTCCTAACAATGTTATTGAAAACTTGAATCGCAGACTGTTTCACAAATTTGAAGCTGAAGTCAACAGGAGCACTCCAAGCTTCTTTACTGTCAATAGTAATTTGGTCAAACATAACGAAGGCATACTCTAGTTCAAAAGTCGTTGACACCACCCGAGTATCAATCTTCATTCTTTTGTGGTTCACATACGCCATGACCAATTATCGTTCTACGCTTATAACAAGAACTCGCTTAAAAAACGAGAGGGAATAAACTCGCAAAAGAAGCGAGAGGGAATAAACTTTCTAAAGATGCGAGAAGCAACAAATTCGATAAATAAACGAAAGGTATAATAGCTACAAAACTTACTAATAAAAAACAACACTGCTTTGAATCAAGAAAAAACCACACCTTCCTACTTCACCTTTTGCAAAACCCAAAACCTTCTTTTCCTTATTCAGTGGTAATGTACTTCTTGACAGATTCGAAGCTGGGGAAGAGGAAAAACGCCGGAAGGGAAGGAAAAGGGGCGGCGATAGCCGAAGAACACGGCGGCGACAGTGCGAGATCGTTGGTGTGGTGGACGGCGATGGGGGAGGCGAAAATGGAGAGGAGAGGCAAAAAGAAAAGAGCAAAAGAATACGACAATCGTGAAGAGGAGAAGACGCTGCGGAGGCGGCGGCTGCCGGACCAAGGAGAAGAAGAAGCAAAGAGTTTAGAGAGAAGGAGGAGCCTTCTAGGGTTTAATTAGAAGGTTACAACATTACTCATCTTTTAAAAAATATTTTTTACTAAATTAGTTTATTTTTAGCTAAAATGACTTACATATATTCTACTAATTACTTAACTCTTAAATTACTTTTATAATTATAATTATAAAAATACTCCATCCGTCCCATTTTATGTGTCGAGTTCGGTTAACGAGGCTTGACTAAAGTTACTTTTAATCCAATTTTTCATAATATTAAGTTTAGTATTATTATTCAAAATTTATATATTTAGAAACTACACTAAAAGTACGATTAAACACAAAAATTTGAATTTTAAAAAAAAAAGTAAAAAATACTAAAGAAAATAAACAAAGAAGAAAGTGTTGATTTGACCAGAATAGTAAGTAATGACAGATAAAACGGGACAGGGAGTACTTTGTCGTTAATAATATTTCAATAATAAAAATATAAATTCAAATTAAAAAATATAATAAACATAAATTATTGATCATAATTCAACATAACAACTTATACAACTTTTCTTTAAAAAAAAAAAAACAACTTGTACAATCATATATAAAGTAGGATTAATATTTGATGCACCGCCCTATAAATGCTATACACCGGCGGTGAATGAGAAGGTGATAATGACCACGTCCTTTTTTACAAAATACTTAAGACTTTATTTTATTAGGAAACTTTGTATTTCTTATTAACAAAATATATCACTTTCCAAAACATATTAATTACTTCTATTAACTATCTAATTTCCTAAACATTTTTATTAGATACGTTTTATATATATATATATATATATATATATATATATATATATATATATATATATAAAAGTGATTACAACAAAAAATTAAAAGGTAATCCAACTATCTTGATTATAATAATTTTTTCAACTGTTAATGTGATGATAATAATTCTTTCAACAACTAATTTTTATCAAGGTAGTCTAGTGAGCTGGATCACTAATTTATTATTTTAGCTAAATCTTGCATTGGGGCTGCTAGGCATATACCACCAATAAATATGATCTATACATCGGATGAATGTAGGAGTCTATAAACATATATATATATAGAGCTAAAAGGCTTAAAAATCCATCGACTACAATATCCATCGACTATTAAGAATTAAGAATAAATTAAAATTAAAAAAAAAACAATAAAATACTGAAAGGCCTAATTAAGAGCAGTATTGTAGGTGTCGCCTAGTACCCGCTGAAATATTCCTCAAAAGAGCCCACAACATCTATGTCCATGCGTAGAACGAGAGGATGAGTATAGGCTTTAAAAGTTGCAAGAGTAGCATCGGCCTTCTTTTTCGCATGAAATATAAAAATGCCTCTAATGATAGAGTGTCTCGCCGTCTGTATCTCCACAAACTCATAAGCTTCTCCGACCTAAAATGTGAGAAAATCAATAAAAATTTTAGAAAACGTACTAGGCAAGTTGATTTGGGCAGGAAAGTAGAGTTGATATACATACATGGCGCTCTTGATAGTAAGTGAGCGCAGACTTGCAGAATTCAACAAATTTTTTGTAATGTTCCTGGAGCTCTTTATGTGAAAATAGGAAAATTCGGCCATTCTCCATGCTCACCCTTTCCTTAATCTGCAAAATATAATAACAATAATAATAACAGTAAGATTTGAAACATATAAGAATAAGAATTGAATTTCGATTTCACATCAAATTCAATGGATAACTCACTGAAATCATACATTTTCATCCATTGGCTCCACCTCATCATCTTTCACTAAGACACATTGGTCTACTTTGAATTTTTCACATCTCACAAAATTAGAACAAATGGCAAGCACCACAAAATTTCGTAAGGAATTACAATCTGCCTTTTTGCCGAAAAATTCAAGGAGATACTGATCGGTAAGAGTATACCATCGTTTCCCTCCATAACCCCTCTCAAACTTCCAATACTCTCCTGGCTAAAAAGTAGAGTAGTTAGACAAATTCAGGGAAAGTAATTTATGGAGAGGGAAATAGTTAATAGCATAGAGATGCATACATACATGTTGAGTCTCATAAAGAGAAAGAGCAAAGTCACACAGTTCAACCAGTTCTTCAACTTCTTGAGAGGAAAGCATCGGGCCACTCTAACACAAACAATAAATTGCAAAATTATAAAACCTAAAATTAATGATTATAGATGGATTTGAACCAAATGTGCATTGAAATCGCATAAAATCAAATAGAATGGAAGAAAACGTATTAAAAGTTGAATAACAATTACAACATTCAATAGCAGATAGCAGATTAGATCAACAGAAGCCGATGAAAGAAATAGTATTAAAATTGAATAATAATTACGACATTTAATAGAAAATTGGATAAACAGAAGACAAATTGCAAAATTATAACCCTAAAATTAAAAACTATAGATGGATTAGAAACAGATAACCATTAAAATTATATCAAATCAAATAGACTTGAAGAAAAAAGTAGTGACAACTGAATCATAATTACGACATTGAATAGCAGATTGGATAAACAGAAGACAAATTGCAAAATTATAATCGTAAAACAATGATTATAGATGAATTTAAAATGGACTAATAATTGAATCATAATTACGACATCAAATGGCAGATTAGATAAAAAGATGCATACTATGTCATCATCACTCGAGTAATCATCAAATTCTGTACCCGCCTCCCCTTGTTTAGGGGACTTCAAAGTGTCTTTCATCTCCGCAGCTTTAGGGGACTTCAAAGTGTCTTTCGTCTCCGCGGCCTCATCTTTATCTCCATCATCCAGTTTCAGTTTTGTATAGTCGGACTCAGTAACGGAAGAGACCTGGGACCAGATTGCAGCCATGAGTATTCTACGAGCAGATAGAAGATACTTTTCAACATTTTAGGCTAGCTAGGATTTACTTATACAGACTAAAAAACCTAACAATTACCTCATATAAAGGACTGGGTCACCCATATGATCCGTTTGGTTTATAAGAAAATAATATTTAGAATGTCCCTTACCCTTGCTACACTTCCATATATTTACCACCAATCATTATACAATGGAACATAAGCTATACTATAAAATATACCACTGATATGTGATTCATTTTTAATATTTTGAAAGTTTATTTTTAATACATTGAATGTTCTTTTCTTTGTTCTTTTTGTTTTTTTGTTTGTTTTTTTTTTGGCGTATGGAAGATTCATTAACCTTCAGTACACAAAAAATAAACCTTCAATATTTTAAAGATGAATATTTGTTCATGATCCAGTATGATTTTCCATTACCACACACACTCTTGATGCCACATTTTGTAACTAGTTGAAATTTGAAATCCAAAAATTTGGTGATTTGTGGAGTGGAAAACATTTTGGAATAGCACAGAGATGCATACATACATGTTGAGTCTCACAAAGAGATAGAGCAAAGTCACACAGTTCAGCCAGTTCTTCATCTTCTTGAGGGCAAGGATGTTGAGTCTCACAAAAAGAAAGAGCAAAGTCGCACAGTTCAGACAGTTCTTCATCTTCTTGAGGGCAAACACCCTAACACAAAAGCAAATAAATTGCAAAATTATAAACATAAAATTAATTATTATAGATGGATTTGAACCAAAAGCCCATTGAAATCGCATAGAATGGAATGGATTGGAAGACAACGTATTAAAAGTTGAATAATAATAGTTACAACTTTGAATTGCAGATTGCAGATTAGATCAACAGAAGACAAGACAGCCAGAACATTGCATAAAATCGAATGGATTGGAAGACAACGTATTAAAAGTTGAATACTCCGTAATAATTACAACATTGAATAGCAGATTGCAGATTAGATCAACAGAAGACAAGAAGACCAAAACATTGCAAAATTATAAACCTAAAATTAACAGATAATGGATTTGAAACAGATGTCCATTGAAATCACGTGAAAGAAATAGTATTAAAAATTGAATCATAATTACGTAATTTAATAACAGATTAGATAAACAGAAGACGAGTTGCAAAATTATAACCCTAAAATTGACAGATAATGAATTTGAAACAGATGACCATTGAAATCACGTGAACAAAATAGTGTTAAAAATTGAATTATAATAACGTAATCTAATAGCAGTGATGGATATATTACGAATGGAGTGAGTGTCTCCGCTAAGGCCTCGGATGGTCAGAACCGCGAGACCCGTCGTGGCACGGGCGGTCAAGGCAGATCTATAACTGTTCCTTCGTGCTTGGGGGGCAGTTAGGAAGTGTTGAGGGTATAAATAGCTTTGTTATTGTCTTGTTAAGACATTGTGTTGTTCTTTGTCCTAACTCACTCTTGTAATAGCCATTACACTATCTTAATACCAATATTTGGTCTCCATGATCTTGAGGGTTAATTAAATCCAGTTTTTCCCATTATTCCCTATTCGTTCACATTATCATAAAGGGTTTACACTTTATTCATTCGGACCGTGGGTTAATTAAATCCATCAAGCATATTAGATAAACAGGAGACGAATTGCAAAATTATAACCCTAAAATTGACGGACAATGGATTTGAAAAAGATGGCCATTGATAGTATTAAAAGTTGAATTATAATTACGTAATCTAATAGCAGATTAGATAAACAGAAGACGAATTGCAAAATTATAACCCTAAAATTAAAAATTATAGATGGATTAGAAACAGATAACCATTAAAATCACATCAAATCAAATAGAATTGAAGAAAAAAGTAGTAACAATTGAATCACAATTACGACATTGAAAAGCATATTGGATAAACAGAAGACGAATGGCAAAATCATAATCCTAAAATTAATGATTATAGATGAATTTGAAACAGATGCCAAAAAAGGACTAATAATTAAATCGAATGGCAGATTAGATAAAAAGATGCATACGTCGTCATCGCTAGAGTCGTCATCAAATCCAGTACCCGTCTCCCATCGTATAGCGGACTTCAAAGAGTCTTTCGTCTCCGCCGCCTCATCTGGTTTTGACGGTTTTGTATGGTGGAAATCGGTGAGGGAGGAGACCTGGGAGCTGATTGCGGCCATGAGTATTCCACGAGCAGATAGAAGATGATTTTGCGCACGAAAAAAAAAAGATAGAAGATGATTTTTGGCGTTTTCGGCTAGTGGCTAGCTATGTTTTACACTTTTACTTATATACAGACTAGAAAACTCAAAATTACCTCATATATGGGCCTGGGTAGCCCATAATGGCCCGTTTGGTTTATAAGAGAATAAATTTCAGAATATCCCTTACTCTTGGGACAGTTATACCATGTATCCGGGTCTACACAATTTATATAGGAATAAGGTTTAAATTGACCATTGAACGTAACCTAAAAATGCAATTAGGCCACTAAACAAAAAAAAAAGTACAATTAAACCACTGAATAGTCCAAATGTATTCAATTTTACCTGATAGAAGGTTATCATCTATTTTATCAGGTTACTTGCTTACATGGGGTGAATTGACATTTTAAAATAATTTTTAATAATAGACTATTAAAATTAAAAATTAAAAACAAAAAAAAAAACAAAACAAAACAAAAAACACACATGCGTGCCACCCTGATAAGGAAACATGCAGGCGGGTGAATTAAATTAAATTTATTATTATTATTATTATTATTTATTGAAAGTCAACTTCTTTCACAAAACAATTTTTGCTTTATGATTTTGGATGTAGATTTCAATTGTTTTGAGAAAGAAGTTGACTTTTCGTAAATAATAATAATAATAAATTAATTAATTAATTAAATTTGATTCATCCGCAGGTTTCCTATCAAAGTGACAAACGTATTATTAAGGGGGAAAGGGGATGGCTGAATGTGTGTTTTATTATTATTTTTAAATTTTTTTAAATTATTTTAAAATTTATTAATAGTTTATTATTAAAAATTATTTTAAAATGTCAACTCACCGTCCACGTAAGCAAGTAACATGAAGAAATGGATGGTAACCTGCTGTTAGGTGAAATTGCATACATTTGAAGTGTTCAGTTGCCTAATTGCACTTTTTTTTTGTTCAGTGACCTAGTTGCACTTTCTTATTACGTTCAGGGGCTATTTTGAACCTTATTCCATTTATATATTAAATGTCTATAAAGCATATTAAATGTTCACAATTTGTATATTAATGTTCATAATTTACATATTAAATGCTCATAATTCAAATTATGGATATTCATAAGGCATTTTGTTGAATGTAATTGAATTGTAATTCCATGAATCCCTCAATTACATTGTTTGGTTAGAGAAAATTGTAATTCTACCGAATTACAATTTTCCCATTTTGTTGAATTGCGATTCATGGGGTAGCCCAAAGAATTGCAATTCAGTGCTTGTAGAATAGGGAAAAATATAAGAAATGACAAAAGTAGGGGTTGGCACTTCGGTTCGGTTTATCTGAACCGACCCGACCCGAACTAGTAATACAAAAGCGAACGGTTTGGGATTTTTGTAAACCGGACGGTTCGGTTAAAAATCAAACCGAATCGAACAAAACTTGGTTAGGTTTTAATAATAATAATACTAATAATAATAATAATAATAATAATAATAACAACAACAACAACAACAACAACAATAAAAATAATACTCCATCTGTCTCATTTTACCTGTCTTACTTTCCTTTTTTAGTTTGTTCCAAAATGTTGTCATCTTTCTAAAATTGAACATCACCATCATTCTACTTTTCCCAATTTATCCTTATGACTTTTGTTTTCTTTATTGCTTTTATTTCAAAAAGTGAAAAAGTAAGGGGCATAATTAGAAAGTACGTTACATTTACTTTAATTTCTTAAAAAGCGTATAAAAAGTAAATGAGACAACTAATTCGGGATGGAGGGAGTAATAAAGAAGTAAATCTAAGTTCTTTGATGCATGCTCCGTTGTTTAATTCCTATTCTCACTAGTATCTCTCTTAAATTTTTATTTGATTTCTTTATAGCTTGTTCTTTACTTTTGCTTTTGTTGTTTGCTGCAATTATTCTTTACTTCACAATTAGTACTTAGTAGTATGTTTGGACTTTGAATTGCTATTTTGTTATATAATGTTTAGATTTTGGATATGGATAATGTGACAATATGTTCAGAAAATTAGGGAACCCTGAAATTCGAGGACTTAAACTGAATCGAATTAAATCCGAACTGAATCCAACCGAACTGAAACTGAATCGAACTCTAATGTTAAATCGAATGGTTTAAATTTTTTAGGCAAAAGGGTCAAATAGGCCAATGTACTACCATTGATTGTTCATCTACCACCATGAACTAAAATATAGTCCATCTAGGCCATTATACTCTTAATAATTTTTCATCTAGCATTTTTAGCCTATTTCTAACAAGTTAATGAAGTTACCCATCTAATTTGATGACATGGAAAAATAAAATTAGAAAAAATGATGACATGTTATTTATCTGGATGTTTTGGATGATTTCTACCCTATTTCATTAATGAAAAAAATAATTTCTTGCAATCAAATAGAGTAGAAATCAAAATTGCTATATAAAGTTTTAAGAATTAATATCACTTTTGGTCCCACGACTTTTGAGTTTTATCAATTTTGGTGCACAACTTTAAATTTTTTCAATTTTGGTCCCTAACTTTATAATTTTTATCAGTTTTGATCCTTCCGGCCAAATTGACGGTGAAATGTTGTCGAATTTTATATTTTAAGGGTAAAACCGTCATCTCAATGAAACGTCTTCATTATCTAAGCAAAATCACTGTAAAACCATATTTATAGGTGTTTTATCGGTGCAAATAATGGGGAAGACAGACAGAAACTAGATAGAGATCTATGAGATTTTTTAAAAAATAATAAAATTTACCAATACAATATCTTAATTTATTATATTTAATTTTCATATATCGATTTTCATGGAATTTAATTGCCGAACAATTTTGAATACCCCACTACACATACACAGTAGTGTAGTACACTGTAGTTAAAACATTATATAACAACTTTGATTTGTACCATATTTCATTGCAAGAAATCATTTTCTTCATTAATGAAATAGGGTAAAATCATCCAAAACATCCACATAAATAACATGTCATCATTTTTCTAATTTTATTTTTCCATGTCATCAAATTAGATGGGTAACTTGTTAGAAATAGGCTAAAAATGCTAGATGAAAAATTATTAAGAGTATAATGACCTAGATGGACCATATTTTAGTTCATGGTGCTAGATGAACAATCAATGGTAGTACATGGGCCTATTTGACCCTTTTGCCAATTTTTTAAAACCGAAATCGAAAAAATGAAATAAAATAAAAACGAACCGAAACCTGAAATGCCACCCCTAGACAAAAGTATGATGATTGTTATTTTTATTATTACACAAGGATATTTTAGTCATTATACCATCTTTTCATTCTCATTCCCAATAAGTCTATTTCTCCATACCAAACAATGTAATTTGAATTACTACATTATTCTTACCTTTTTCTTTCCCACTGAATTGCAATTCATTTCCTTCCTCCCAACTAATTATCCCATCAATATGTAAATTAGAAAGTTATATAAATATTTGCAACAAAAATTATAATTGATATTTAAGATGGATAATTACTAAAATTTAATACCAAATCTACACTTATAATAAGAGCCAATAATGTTAGACCCCTAACTGGAACTAAAAAAAATGTTGGTGTAATACTCTGCTATAACATATTGTACTTTGTGTTCTTCTTATTGTGCAACCTCTAATTAAATTCCTAATATATCCTAATCCTTTATAATTTTACCAAATTTTTTCCGTTAAATATAACGGAAGTTTAACATTAAATTCTTTAGGAAATTTGTTTCTTTATTGCAGTTTTCAAACAAATTGACAATATTCTATAATACAATTCTATATAGATTCCTAACTTAAAATTAGAATATTGAAGTCTTAATAGGATTATATAATACAATTTTGTATAGATTCCTAACTAAACCATTATTCAACCCAAAACTAAACCTTAGATTCCTAACTAAACCATTATTCAACCCAAAACTAAACCTAACATATTCTGCAACACACAATCTACTTGACATTCTATAGGTATGATTGTCAAAATATTATCATGCTAATTCTATTATTTGTATTTGTACTCATAATGATTACAATTTAAAAAAAAATCAATGATGGTATACTCATTAATTAGTATAACTTCAATATTGTTATGTAAATATATCTATTGTATAATCTGTTCATCTATATTTGTATCCTTGTATGTAATGTTGTGGTTCTCATTATATTCCTCTATAATCTACACATTGTAGTTCCCATTATATTATTTCATAACATCCTTTATTAGCATATTTCCCATGACACAAGGATATTAGTCATGACAAATGCAGTAAAGCTAATTGATATTGACACACAAACTGTGGGCTGGAGTTGTACAGTTCATGTCATTAAGAAAAACGAACCAAAAAACGCTATTGGAACGCCTGAGAGAAAGTAAAAAATTTCTCTCTTTATTATTATTATTATTATTATTATTAAGATGCTCTCATTCACCACCAACATCATTGTAAATGNATTGTCAAACCTGTTCGGACGAACTATAAAGTACTTGATCACAAATACAATAACACATTAATTTTAAATAGTCGGACCGGTGTCCAAACAAGTGACAATGATGACACGCCATTTGCTCTCATGTAAGTGATTTATTTGTTTCCACTTACTTTAGTTGCAATTTAGCTATTTACAATTTCGTTATGTTTATTAAAATATATAAGCATTCAGACTATTTCTTTGATTTTTATTAATTTACAAATTTTTTCTCTCTCATTATTATATGACTACTTTAATCAATTAAAGAACACTAATTTAAAAATGCGCATTGAGCATTGGTTTAATCGCGCAACGCGCGTGTGATAACTAGTATAAAAATATACTAAAATCCTAGACAATAAAGGCACATTGTCTAAAAAATAATAATATAACCACATTCGTTGTAAGTATATAATAGACATACAAACAAAATTAGTGTATCAGAAATATTAAAGTAAAAACTATGAATTAATGGTTTAATATTATCTAGAAAATATAAAATGTACAATGAACTCACCATTCCTCACCATAGACAATGTTGTTTGTGTACCATTCACGATGACTTTATTACAAATTGAGGTTGGATTTGAGGATATACGATTTGGGTTATGGATGTTTGTTTTAACTTTTAACCAAGCCCACATCTAAAGAAATAATAGTTGAAAAATAAATTATAACTCCATTTTAGAGTTAGGAGGCGCTTGGTTCACGAAATATTGGATTACCCCAAGTAATAGGATTACCTTCCGAAAAGGTAATGTGATATTTTGGGAATGTAAGGTTACCTACCTTATGTGTTTGGTTTGGATGGTAGAATATAATATTACCTTGTTTGGTTAAGGGTTATAATTAAGGTTATATGGATCAATTTACTATAATGTCATCAATAATATATATATATATATATATATATATATAATTTATTTATTTATTTATATTTATGAATGTATATCAATACTTAAATATTAAAAAATTAAATATATAAATATACACACATGTATCTTTGATTATATAATGGAAACCCCTAGCCAATTAACAAAGTTTTGTTTGCTATTGGTACCTGGTGGTTATGGAAATGGAGAAACGAGAGAATCTTCAAGGGCACCCACTTAAGGGTGGGCCACAAGGCCTTTTGGATTCAGTCGCAAATGGCTGAATTTACTGCACATTTTGAAAAACTGAAAACGTTAGGATTACAAGCGAAGTGCTGGGACTGGAAGCTGCTCAGATGGCACACACCTCCAACTGGGTGGACAAAGATCAATGTGGATGGTAGCTTTGACCCCTCCACAAAGAAGGCCAGGTGCGGAGGGCTAGCCAGAAATGAACGGGGCAAATGGCTCAAAGGCTTCACATACGAAATTGGCTCATGCTTAGAAGACATGGTTGGGGCATGTGCGCTTCTCAAAGGAATCCAATTGGCCAAGGTATTGGGAGCCAAGCATGTGTGTTTTGAAAGTGATTCGAAGGTCATTACAAATGCAATCACCAAAGGATCATCATGTGGAAACCTCACAGACAACATCCTAGCAACATGCAGGAAGAACTTGCAAGCATAGGAGTATGACACCTTGCCTTTGTTCCTAGAGAGGTCAATGGTGCAGCGGATTTCTTGGCTAAGCTAGCAGTTAATCGGAAAGGCATTACACTCCTAAATCAGCCTCCAGATGGAATCACACAGATCCTCGAGGATGACTGTTATGGTCTCCCAATATATGGAGGCAACTGCAAACTGATTTGATGTAAATGGGTGTTCCCCTTCCATGTAATACAAAAAAAAAATATTTGATTATATAAACATATATTATTATTATTATTATTATTATTATTATTATTATTATTATATAAAGACTAGTTAACAAGGGTAAAGTTGGAATAACTCAAGGTAATCTAAGATNTATTAAAATATATAAGCATTCAGACTATTTCTTTG
Organism: Ipomoea triloba; assembly: GCF_003576645.1. NCBI lineage: Eukaryota > Viridiplantae > Streptophyta > Magnoliopsida > Solanales > Convolvulaceae > Ipomoea > Ipomoea triloba. Next base: position 27,733,963 of record NC_044928.1, on the reverse strand, counting down.
ATTTTTATTAATTTACAAATTTTTTCTCTCTCATTATTATATGACTACTTTAATCAATTAAAGAACACTAATTTAAAAATGCGCATTGAGCATTGGTTTAATCGCGCAACGCGCGTGTGATAACTAGTATAAAAATATACTAAAATCCTAGACAATAAAGGCACATTGTCTAAAAAATAATAATATAACCACATTCGTTGTAAGTATATAATAGACATACAAACAAAATTAGTGTATCAGAAATATTAAAGTAAAAACTATGAATTAATGGTTTAATATTATCTAGAAAATATAAAATGTACAATGAACTCACCATTCCTCACCATAGACAATGTTGTTTGTGTACCATTCACGATGACTTTATTACAAATTGAGGTTGGATTTGAGGATATACGATTTGGGTTATGGATGTTTGTTTTAACTTTTAACCAAGCCCACATCTAAAGAAATAATAGTTGAAAAATAAATTATAACTCCATTTTAGAGTTAGGAGGCGCTTGGTTCACGAAATATTGGATTACCCCAAGTAATAGGATTACCTTCCGAAAAGGTAATGTGATATTTTGGGAATGTAAGGTTACCTACCTTATGTGTTTGGTTTGGATGGTAGAATATAATATTACCTTGTTTGGTTAAGGGTTATAATTAAGGTTATATGGATCAATTTACTATAATGTCATCAATAATATATATATATATATATATATATATATAATTTATTTATTTATTTATATTTATGAATGTATATCAATACTTAAATATTAAAAAATTAAATATATAAATATACACACATGTATCTTTGATTATATAATGGAAACCCCTAGCCAATTAACAAAGTTTTGTTTGCTATTGGTACCTGGTGGTTATGGAAATGGAGAAACGAGAGAATCTTCAAGGGCACCCACTTAAGGGTGGGCCACAAGGCCTTTTGGATTCAGTCGCAAATGGCTGAATTTACTGCACATTTTGAAAAACTGAAAACGTTAGGATTACAAGCGAAGTGCTGGGACTGGAAGCTGCTCAGATGGCACACACCTCCAACTGGGTGGACAAAGATCAATGTGGATGGTAGCTTTGACCCCTCCACAAAGAAGGCCAGGTGCGGAGGGCTAGCCAGAAATGAACGGGGCAAATGGCTCAAAGGCTTCACATACGAAATTGGCTCATGCTTAGAAGACATGGTTGGGGCATGTGCGCTTCTCAAAGGAATCCAATTGGCCAAGGTATTGGGAGCCAAGCATGTGTGTTTTGAAAGTGATTCGAAGGTCATTACAAATGCAATCACCAAAGGATCATCATGTGGAAACCTCACAGACAACATCCTAGCAACATGCAGGAAGAACTTGCAAGCATAGGAGTATGACACCTTGCCTTTGTTCCTAGAGAGGTCAATGGTGCAGCGGATTTCTTGGCTAAGCTAGCAGTTAATCGGAAAGGCATTACACTCCTAAATCAGCCTCCAGATGGAATCACACAGATCCTCGAGGATGACTGTTATGGTCTCCCAATATATGGAGGCAACTGCAAACTGATTTGATGTAAATGGGTGTTCCCCTTCCATGTAATACAAAAAAAAAATATTTGATTATATAAACATATATTATTATTATTATTATTATTATTATTATTATTATTATTATATAAAGACTAGTTAACAAGGGTAAAGTTGGAATAACTCAAGGTAATCTAAGATTACCTAAGAAAATGTGGGTAATCACATCACCTTGAAATATTACCGCTACATCAACTTTGAGGTAATATAACATTACCAGGTAATCTTATAACTTAAACCAAACAGGGTAATATAACATTACCAAACTCATATTACCTGGGTAATCAAAGATTCCGTGAACCAAACGTCCATTTAAAGTAATCTATGATATACTAACCATTAATCATCACATTACCAGGTAATGCACATGCTTTGCGGTAAAAAAAAAAAAAAACACTTATAATGTGAATTGAACAACAAATGATCAGCCTTTTGGACCACTATAGGCCCTGGTCCATGGTATAACGATTGATCACTTATATGGTACAAGGTAAGCATTATTATGTAATGTATGATAAATAAAATGGCAATATATACGGTCGTTATACTATGGACCATGGTCAAAAAATGGCACTGTTTCTTTAAGTAAAGAAACGACTGTCGTTTAGTTATAACAATTCCTGTATTTTTTGCATGTTCATAGCAAAATGAAACTACAATGTATCTAAAATGAAACTCCTTATATCGAAATGATACTGTAGTTGTGTTGTAATAAAACTATTTGAGTGTATATTAGCTTCCGGTTGGACCAGTACGTGCAATTGCGGAGGGTAGACCGGTGACATTGGTTGAAACAGGTAGGCTCGGGCATAGAATTTGGGGGAGTTCGGCCAACATGAAAAATCAGGGTCCGCCGGGTACAATGCGGTATATATAGGGTGTCATGAGACAAGTGCCGGTCATACAGCATTGTGGCCGCGTGGCAATCATGCACAGGGCTGAACAGAGGCCCGCTACTCGAGGGCCAAATGCCACTAGGTGATGAGTAAGGTTCCTATGGGATAACCAAGTGAATAAGGTCGGTCGGACCATTCCGAGTATGGTTGGGCAAGGTGGGTCCCGCTAGGCCTTTCCATGTGCAATAGCTCGGCAAAATTGATCGGATAGATCGGGTCGAAATGGGACGATTCGAGAGGGTCTTGGCCAAGCTTTATGCTTTACGGCCCTGTCATTGTTTACCTAGGACAACCGTGTCCCGGGTAATAATCCTTATCAACTATGATGCACAGTATAACAATCGCAAAAAAAAAAAAAAAAAAAAAAAAAAATTTTTTNAGTTAATGCAGTACTGATATAAGGCACCTAGAAAGTATAGAATTGTCATAGAGGTGATAAACCATTGAAAAAATTAAACATATAAAACATTAAAAAAAAGTGTGGTCACCATTTCATCGAGATGAACTGCTACTATCCAAGAATCGAGTGTACTCAAAGTATACTGTCTCATGTGTATTCTATTATCACTAAGACATTCTTCTAAAATGTATGTGAGAACTCCCTGCAAAGAAAACACAACATGATGAATCAATTCAATAACATGAATAAGGAGGCAAAAGAAAGATGAAAATTCAAGTTGTAGGAAGGGACCAACAAAGTTGTGTAAAGTCCCAACAAGTTTTATGGTAGCATTCCGTATGGCAGCAACACTGGATTCCAGGCCAATTTCCTTGCAAAAATCAATTAAATCCTGGCAATGCAAATACAATTAGCTAGAAAGAAAACATCCAAACTGGTTTGTAATCAATGCACAGTACAGTTCGTTTGACCAAATAGAGTATAGTAGGCAGGCTAAGATCACCTTAAGTCTTAGAGAAGAGACGCCAAAAGCATAAACTGCTGTGACCATCCATAGTATGCCTTCACTAAGAACTTTAGGATTCTTATGCTCTTTCATAATTTCATAAAGCTAAAACAAATTAAAATCAAGAAATTAGCAAATTCAAATAATGCAGAGCACACAAACATATATCACATTATCACATAGTTTAAAGATTAGACCATGCAGATGTCAATATTCTTGGATTGCCAACATATATAGCAAACATTACATGTTGAGTAAAGGAAGAAAATTTTCTGAAGCATATATTAATTTGCATCTAAAGCCATTAAGAGCACAACAGTACCAATGCATGCATGTAAGTTAAATGGTGCATACCCTCTGAAAAACAAATCCTGGACCTACAGCTTCACAGAAAGTAGTGAGGCATTTCATGGCTTGTGCATGAGTTTTAATATCAGCTACTCTTTCAACAATGCCTGTAACACCGCAACCGCATGCATAGTTTAGAAATAGGAAGACAAAAAGCACAGCAAATTAAATTTGGCAGAAGCAAATAAGAGAATGGGAAGGGAAGAGAAATAAATTAAAGTGACCTTGAAGGCATAGCACGACACATGTTTCGGGAAGCTTTGATGCTTTTGAGGCAATGTAGGTAATAACATCAATAACCTGCTGCTGGACCTGCAATTTTCGCCAAGAGAGTGAAAAGATTGCCTTTAGGCCAATTCACATGTGCATTAGAATCTGAAGATTGATTATTTTGCAAACATTAGAAACAGTGGCACCTGAACATTTGTTTCAGTCCATCCGGGAACAGCTGATAGGAAACCAATTAAAATCTCTGCAGATTTATCAAGCTGTGGTAGTGCTTTAACTTGTTCTTTAAATGACACAATAGCTGCAAATTTTGGTCAAATAGTTAGCCTATCACCCAATTTTGGCTTATTTGACTATTATTAGTTATTTGACTTGGTTAAAAAATCGATATAAGTTTTTGGTTAATCAACTTTTTGTAAATCTAAAATGCTAAAATTCAAAAAGTTGCTCAAAGTAACTTGTTTAATTAGCTTTTTGAGAAAAGAAATTATATCAAATAGTTATTTCACCAAACACTCTAATGTTATCAACTACTTATACCTACTAACCATATCAGCTAACAATCATTTACCAAACCCGGCCTATATATCTTCTAATCCAATCAGCTAACAACTATTTAACCAAATAGGGCCTCTATACCATCTAACCCAATTACTTAACAGCCATTTATCAAACAGGGTCCAGGGAAGAAAATGAAATAATATTGGTAAGCACAACCATTTTTTTAAGGGTATGTATATGAAATAGAACCTTCAATCCTGTCTTTCCCCGCTGAACTCTTCAATTTTGATATGGTCTTTGCTTGTATAACGGAACGCAATTTTCTTTCTATCTCTTCAAGACTCATCTCGTGAAGCTATACAAAACATAAGTTTATATAAAATATCATTTTGATATAATTACAGTTTAATTTGACAATATACATTCAATAATATAACCTCCTATAATTAATGCAAAGTTTCATGAACAAATTCTTTATTTTAACACACACACCAATATAATTATGAACAAATTTTTTTTTTAACACACAAAAAGCACTTGAGCTAGCCGAGGTGTACTTTTATATATATTGAGAACTTTGATGCTAATTAATATAATTTTAATACATACAGTCCTAATAAATTTAATATTTGATAACATTGACAATTAACTACTTAAATATTATCAATTTAATTTTCTTTTTTACCTAAAGTTCGATCAAATATTTTACTAGGAGAAGTTGTACACTAGCTAATATTCGCATCCTACGAAAGAAGATAAGGCTAATTTCATTAAATTTTAATTTGATAAGACCTTCTTTATTTAAGAATAATCTTGTTAAGAATGTTGTTATATACACATAAGTTTGAACTTTGATCGAATCTCATATTTAAACAACTTAAACTTTTACCCTAGTCACAAAATTTTCCTTATTTGTGACTATTGTCAACAAAAGAGACAACTTTTAAGAGCAATTGAACATTAAAGAAACTACTACCAACAGCAGATTTAAAGTGAAGCAATACTCCAGCAGAAGCTAGCAAAAATGGAGGATAAACAAGCTATGTAAAGTGAAGATCGGACGTGGTAGAAGACATATAATAAGCAATTATAGTATAAAAATACACATATAGATCAAAGAAAATCACATAAAATTTGTACCTATTGGATGAATCCAACTTCCAGAGTTGTTCGGACGGTACGGGGCCTTCTTCTCCGACCAAACTGTTTTACCGGCGAACTACAAATGAAAAAACTACAACTAAAACCCTAGCCATCATCAACTATTACATATAATATATATATACACACACCACGGCATACCTACATATATATATATGGAGCGAGAGAGCAAGAGCCCGAACTCAAAGAAATGTTGATCGGCGGCGGCGAGCTGGAGCTTAGAAGCAAAAGATTTAGAAGTAGCGGTGATCGGAGTGAGGTAGCAAAAATGGAGCTGAGATTTTGGATAGGTAGCAAAAATGGATAGGTAGCAAAAATGGAGCTGAGATTTTGGATAGGTAGCAAAAATGGAGCTGAGATATGGAGCGAGAGAGCAAGAGCCGAGAAATGTTGATCGGCGGCGGCGAGCTGGAGCTTAGAAGCAGGAAGGCGGTTCTGATCGGAGTGAGCTTAGATTTTGGATAGGTAGCAAAAATGGAGGTGAGATTTTGGATAGGTAGCAAAAATGGAGGTGAGATTTTGGATAGGTAGCAAAGATGGTGGTGGTACGCAGCAGCGCAGTACGGATGAGCAGCTAGGCGATGAGGGAGAAAGATATGATCATAACGGTGTACGTGCTGCATGTGGTGGTACCATTTGTGTAATTACCACACTGCCCCCATTATATACAAAATTATATATTACATGAAAATTCTAACTTTTATTATTTTTAAATTATAAATTGTGTATTATTTTATTTTTACAAATTAGATTTGAAAAATAAGTAAATATAATATGTGTATGTGTTTTGTATTGTATATTTTGTATCTTGTATTATGAAACTATGTACCTTACAAGTAATGAATTTTGTAACTCGTCATTTTGATACATGGTCCATAATGCTATGTGGACCATGGTCCCTGATATAAATTGCCCAGAACGATGACAATTTTGTCTATGGATCATGAATAAAATTTTTTTTTATTATAATGAAGATACAATATTTACGTAATAAATGCACATTATTTAATAGTATGCAAAATAATGTACATTTTGAATATTAAAAACGTACGAAGTACATTTTATTCATGATCCATGAAATAATGATTGCAAAATGATATATGAGCCATGACGTAATCGCCAAACTCCAAACGAGTAACAATATTTTTTTTTTAGTACTACTGACTCTGTTACAATGTAGTAGTCAACAACTGCCTCAACCTACTCCCATCATCCATGTGAGAGTGTAAACCGGGACATCGGGTGCCACTAAACCACAAGGTCTTTGGCTCCTTCCTTAATTAATAGCTACTCAAATTAATTTTTTAATGAATTATTTATTAAAAGAATTTACATTTTAATAAACAGACGACAAATTAATAGGGAGTGTCCCTGGCAGCAATATTCAACAATTTTAATATCCTTCCTTTTCTTGCATGGCTTGATGGTGGGATTGCAATGAATGGAAACGGGAATGAACCAGGAAGCCACACAATATATATGCTATTTGCTATATCCTTATGGTGGATATGGAGATGGAGGAACGAAGCAATATTCAACAACTCGGTCCAATCCACATTATCGAAAGTAAAATGGATCAACTTGCAAGCCCAGGAGATATCCATAAGCTTTTGGCAGAGCTATAACCCACCAAGCCACGCACCGACCTAGCAGATGGACAAAACTTAGTTGGATAAAACCAGGGACGGGAATGGTCAAAAAATTAATAGGAAGTGTTAATTGTAATTTTTTTTTTTGAGTTTTACTGACTCGGTTACAATGTAGTATCTGTTAATTGTAATTGTAAGGGTAAAAGATAAATTAACATTGACAATGTGTCTTTTGGCTAACATACACTATTTTTTTCTTTTTTTTTTTCTTTTTTTTGCTATATTAGTAATCTATTTATTAATTATTCCAGGCTACTGAGTTAGCTAGTATACTCACTTTGAACTCATTAAGATTGGCAGAGTTTATTTAGGAGTTTATTGCTTATTTTAAACTACTAATAAGCTATAAGCTTTGTTTGATAATGTTCCTAAAATAAGAGCTTATTTTTTAACGCTACTTAAGGTAGCGTTTCAAAATAAACTAGTAACTTCCTAACTTTTTTTTTTCATCTTTAACCTTATTATTTTAAAGAAATTACATCATTTACCCTTCCCAATTAAAACTTTTTTGGCTAAACCTTTTTTACTTTTTCTCTTCAATATGTTTGGTTGTAATTTCAATTTGACATTTGTGTTTGGACATTAATTTTTGTATGAACTAATCTTATAAATTATAAACATTTTGTTTTATTTTATATGTTTTCAAATATATGTTCTTACTTTATATTTTATTAAAATGTATTGATTTCACTATTTTATGTTTTAATATATAAACCTATTTAAATTTAAAACTATTTAAATTATATCAAGATGTCATTTTTTTTTTTTTTTACATTTATCAGCTTATCAAAAAGTTAATTTTACCAAATACTTTTAAGCATAACAACTAGCTTAACAGCTCTTCAGATTTCAGCTTCGAGCTTATAACTTTTTAATTTTCAGTTACGTTTGCCAAACATAGCCTAATTCAAAGTTCAGTAAGCTCGAGAAGTGGTTGTTGACTTGGTATATTTTGGCACTTTTAGGGGGCATTTGACTTAAATAATATTTTTAGGTGATGTGTTATAACTAGGAATTTAAGAAATTGAAGAATGCGATTCCATGTAAGAATATGAAAAAAAAAAAAAAACCTTTTCATATGTGATCCTCTAACCTAATGACCAAATTAGCTTAATGGGTGACAGAGCGTGCGGTCTGCTACACTTCGTTCTACCTAGAGGCTACGGATCATTAGTCAGTCAAGGCTCTATGAATTGCCTCATGGTTTACCGGTTAAAACTTGTCTTTTAAAGTTGTGGCCTTTCACCAGTATCATCTACTGGTATGTAATTTCTTCTGTATTAAAATTAATTAATTGAGGGTGATTAAATTCTCGTACATTTTATGAGTTATAATATTTAATTTCAGTTTAAACTAAGAGTTTAATTTTTAACGGTTGTAATTGTTATAACCTCAGTTGAATTTTTCGACACTGGTTTTTGATCGAAAATTATTTCTAACTTGCTATCACAGGTCATCAACCTGTTTTAGAGCTCATTGCACAAAAATGAAATGTTAAAGCGTTTAATTGCACATTTAAAAAGTTCAGGTACCTAATTGACTTTTCAGGTAAAATTTGAGGGCCTATTTGACCCTTTTCCTTTTTTAAAATATAGGTATAACATTCGATTACATCGCTCTATAATAACAAAATTCATTACCTAATTTAAATAAGGTATTATTCCATTAATTCAGTCTTATCCCCCATCATTTTATTTATTGTCTTCTCATTTCGTCACCTCCTCACTTCAAGGTTTCTTATTTGTAATATTTGATGCTCAACTTTGAATTCTATATATATGGTCTAGCTAGTTAATTGATCAAAATTCATGTTAAATTTTATATTATATTTTTTGACTACATTCTAACACATTCATAGTATATGTTCAACAATTATGCCAACTTTGATTGGGATGGGGTTCAAACATAAGACATTCCTTATGAAAATCAATGAGTAAGTTAAGAATAATAAATATTTAACAGAATATTTCGTTACTAAAGTTATACTAATCGAATGCATGAGTATTTAGAAAAAGTAAATGATACTCTGTATAATATAGGGTAAAGTAGAAAAAATAGAATTATTACAAACTCTGAATGTGCATTTGATAAGTTTGACACTGGTCTGATTGGTAAATGGCGGTTAGCTGATAGCTGATTGGGTTAGGGGATATAACTAGTTGATAAAACTAGCTGATTGTAGAAACGTATTTGGTAAATTAGTTGTTAGTTGATAGCTGTTTAGTATAATTTATTTTTTCAAAAAGCTAATTGAAAATGTTTATTTGAACAACTTTTTGAATTTTAGCATGTTAGAGTTACAAAAGTTGATTAATTTTAGCATGTTAGAGTTACACTTATATTGGTCAAATAAGTCAAAATTGGTTAATAGACTAACTATTTACCAAACAGGCCCAGTATCAACTAATAACTAACATTGCACTCAAGATCTAAAAAGAATGCAGTCAAGTTTGTTACACTGTTGCATATTAATGCAACTTAGAGTTCATCAAACTTGAATGCATGGTCAATTATCAGTAGATGCACTTTCAAACTTGTCCAATGCACATCCAAAGTCAATAGTAATTTTTAACTTGAAATCATATTATTTGAATATTGAATGTACATTATTAGTAACCATATTTTTCAATCCCGAAGGATTTAAATAATTCCTCAGGTACATAAATAATTCCAAAACTAAGAATTTAATTTTTAACGGTTGTGATTGTTGTAACTTGTAACCTCAGGTGTTATTTCATATTGATGTGGAGGTTAAGGATTTTATTTATTGATGAATTCCATTTTCTTCTATAAATACGTGTGTTTAGCAGAATGGTTTGGTTGCTGATTGTGAGAAGTTCAAATTAAATTTCATGCTTTTCTCTATCACGTGAATTTCTTTCTTCTTTAAAAATTTTAAGTCACCAACAAGGTAAACCAGTCTTGTATGGTATTTATCGAAAAAAAATATTAATAATAATCAAACTTATAATTTTTAAATATAAGAGTCATACTCCACTCACTTAATTACTCTTTTAGGGTGTTTATATATATATATATATATAGTTATGCCATGTACCCTGGTTGTCGAAAAAAAATCTGATTGTCATGGCTCAACACGTTAGCTTTCTTTTTTCTTCTTGTCTTGTAGATTAACCACCACTCAAATATTTAGTAATGATGGACTCCAAGCTAGCTAGCTTGGACATGAAAGAATGATGTGATATATCATGAGGTGTGTGACCGTGTGAGGTATAATAAAAACATAAAATATTTCATGGACTCTCAAAATTTTATTTTCAACTTTTATTTTCACTTGTGTTCAAATTTGATTAGAGGAAGAAAAAAAAAAGAATGAATAATCAATATGACCTTCTATTAAATTGAGCAATTAAAGCATATCAAATCATAGGGAGTAGAAAATGAGAGTTTAGGCTCCGACAATGCAACGACCATGTGGCTTTCATTTGTTGTGTTGTGTCATTTGTGAGTCGTCTTTCCTCATTGATTTCATTCCTGAACTTTAATTTGGGCTAAAATTTAGAAAGTGTTTGGTTCGTGGGTTAGACACAATGAATGAAATGAAAGTCACACATTTTGTTGATAATTTTTTAAAGGGAAAATGGTCAAATAAGCCCTCCAACTTTACCTAAGGAGTCAATTAGGCCCCTGAACATTTTAAAGTAGCAATTAAACCCATCAACATTATATTTTGATGCAAAAAAGTCCATAAGCCTATTAATGACCTGTGATCACAGGTCATTAAGATTCCGGTCAAATTTCCGGCACACTCAGGCTATATTCCGGCACAAAACCCAGTGGTTGTCTTCTCCAGTGAGTCACCGGCGACCGTCGAACGGTCGCCCTTGACTTTTGTGCCGGAATATGGGTGCTGAAAATTTGACCGGAATCCTAGTGACCTGTGATCACAGGTCATTAACAGGTTTATGGACTTTTTTGCATCAAAATACAATGTTGATGGGTTTAATTGCTACTTTAAAATGTTCTGGGGCCTAATTGACTCCTTAGGTAAAGTTGGAGGGCTTATTTGACCCTTTTCCCTTTTTTAAAATATAGGTATAAGATTCAATTACCTCGCTTTGTAATAACAAAATTCATTACCTAATTTAAATATGGTATTATTCCATTAATTCAGTCTTATCTCTAGTTTCATTGTCTCCTCATTTCGTCATCTCCTTATTTCAAGGTATATATATAGTCTGACTAATATGAACCATTTATTTCATCAATTCATCAAATAATTGGACAAATATTTTTAAATTTCCGTTGTAGGCCTAACACACATGCCGGGGGTGGGGGGGGGGGGGGTTAG